>NC_059106.1:138309575-138655575 GCF_020740685.1 Jaculus jaculus
TTCACAAATAATGAAAATATATGTATATACTGGTCATGATGAGGCACACCTTTAACCCCAGCACTTGGGAGGCAGTGGTAGGAGGATTGCCATGAGTTTGAGGCCACCCTGAGACTGCATAGTGAATTCTAGGTCAGCCTGGGCTAGAGTGAGACCCTACCTTGAAAAACAAACAAGCTGTACATATATACATATATAATTTTTAACATCTTTAACAAAGGTTTTATTTTATTTATTTGAGGGGGATACAGAGAGAATGACAGAGAGAGAGAGAGAGAGAGAGAGAGAGAGAGAGAATGAGCACTCCAGGGCCTCCAGCCACTGCAAATGAACTCCAGATGAATGTGCTGCCATGTGTATCTGGTTTATGTGGGTACTGGGGAATCAAACCTGGATCCTTAGGCTTTGCAGACAGGTGCCTTAACTGCTAAACCGTTCTGCCAGCCCCCACCCCCATTTTTTAAAATTTTTATTTGAGAGAGGCAGATAAAGAAGGAGAAAGGGACAAGAGAGAGAGAGTACAGGTACACCAGGGCCTCTAGCCACTGCAAATGAATTCCAGATGCACGTGCCACCTTGTGCATTTGGCTTATGTTCACATGGGGCCTGGGGCATCAAACCTGAGTCCTTTGGCTTTGCAAGCAAATGCATTAAACCACTAAGCAATCTCTCCACCCCAATTAAAAAATATGTATCTTTTTGAGGTAGGGTCTCCCTATAGCCCAGGTTGACCTGGAATTCACTATGTAGTCTCAGGTTGGCCTCAAACTCACAGCAATCCTCTTACTTCAGTCTCCCAAGTGCTGGGATTAAATGCATGTACTACCACACCATGCAAAATATTTTTAAAAAAGAATTTTGGTCGGGGGTATTTGTGCTGTTACCTGTCGGCTGAATGTATTTTGCACGTGCATCCAGTAGTCTTCAACTGGATCATAGCAGTATATTGCCTTGGTCAGTCCACCAGCAACATAGATCAGGTTGTTTAAGGATACAGCTGTTATACACCTCTTGGCAATTGGGATAGCAGCACGAAGTAGCCAAGAATTGGTTTCTGGATCATAAGATTGAACCTAACAATATACAGAAATACTGAGTTAAAATATCTAAATAAATACTTTTTTTTGTTTGTTTGTTTTTTGTTTTTCGAGGTAGGGTCTCACTCTGGTTCAGGTTGACCTGGAATTAACTCTGTCATCTCAGGGTGGCCTTGAACTCATGGCGATCCTCTTACCTCTGCCTCCGGAGTACTGGGATTAAAGGCGCACGCCACCACGCCCGGCTTTTTTTTTTTTTTTTTAACTTTTTCAATGTAGGGTATTACTCTAGCCCAGGCTGACCTGGAATTCACTATGTAGTCTCAGGGTGGCCTTGAACTCACAGCAATCCTCCTAACTCTGCCTCCCAAATGCTGAGATTAAAGGTGTGCGCCACCACACCTGGCTTATATTTGTTTTAAAGATCTATCAATACAAAGAATCATGATTAAATCGCAAATATCAAGCCAGGTGTGGTGACACAAAGGTAGGAGGATTGCTGTAAGTTTGAGGCCATCCTGAGACTACACAGTGTATTTCAGGTCAGCCTGGGCTATAGCAAGACTCCACCGTCAAAATAAAACAGGACAAAACAATCAAGTATCAAAAAGAAAAAACATCCAATTATCAATTCAGAGAATTAAAGAAAATTAGACTGAATGAAACATGAGTTAAAACACTTGATTCTTAGTGAATAAAATATCTTCTATGAAAAAAAGCAGATTTATTATTATCCAGCAGAAGATATCAACAACATACACGTAGATCAATTTCTAGGAGGACTGGTCACCAAGTTTTTATGTGGGTATGTGCATGCGCATGTGTGTGGGGGCATGCCAGGCTGACACAGAACTCACAGATCCTCCTACCCAGCCTCCAAAGTGCTGGATTAAAGGTATGCACCATAACACCTGGCTTATTTGTTTTTTTCTTAAGAGATGTCTCATGCATGACCTTGAACTTCTGATCCTTTTGGCTCCATCTCCCCAATGCTGGAATTACAGGCAAGTGCTCAGTTTTGTGTGGTGCTTTGGTACATGCTAAGCCCATTCACTACCCATCCAGCTATATCCGTAGTCCTACATATTAGTTATATTTACATTTAGGTCATAGCAGTAAAACTTAAAACACTGAAATTAGTCTAATTTTAAAAAGGTTTAATCACATTTGTTATAGCAAATTGTGACATTAGGGTCTCATATTGGCAACTCAAAATTCAATGTCCTCCTGGACCCAAACAGAGAGGCAGGGTCTTACTCTAGCCCAAGCTGGACTAGAACTCATAGTGATCCTTCTGCCTCAGCCTGGGATTACAGGTACGAGCCACTACATGGCCCATTCCAGCTAAATTTTCAAAAGATCCTTTATATTAAGTGCCCTAGCTATCAATAAACCATCTGTCTCTTCCTAGGGACCATGGGTAATATAAGAAAATGGCCTACAGGGTTGGGGAGATGGCTCAGTAGATAAAGTGATTGCTTGGCAAGCATGAGGAGTGGAATTCAGCTTCCTCAGCACCACATAAAGGCTGGGTGGGTGTGACAGCCACTTGTGATCATAGCACAGGAGGTGGAGTCAGGTGATTCGTCAGGGCAAGCTGGCCAACTAGACGAGTTCAGCTAGCTCTGGGCTCAAGAAAGACAACCTGCCTCAGAAAATAGTGATTGAGGAAGATAACCAAAGTCAACCTCTGGCCTGCATGTGGGGGATGGGGGGGGAGGGGGGACAGGGACAGGGCACGTGGCGCACGCGCACATACACACACACACACACACACACACACACACACACACACACACACACACAGTTTACCTTGTCAGAACAAGTATTATCATCAGGTCCACCACCAATCACAAATAATTTTCCTACACAGCTTGTCACTGCAGGAGAGCTTACTGCTTCCTTAAGGGGGGCAACTTCTGTCCATCGATTTGAGAAGGAATCATAACACTCTACGCTGCTAAGTCTGTTTTGCCCATCATAGCCTCCAACAACATATACCTGTATGGAAAATACATGAAAAAAATCTATCAAAAGTTTGAAGAATTAGGGGATCCTCTCCCATTAAAAGTCCTTAATATGGCTGGATAGATGACTCACTGGTTCAGCACTTGCCTGCAAAGCCTAATGACCCAGGTTCAATTTCCTACTACCCACATAAAGCCAGAAGCACAAAGTAGCACATGCATCTGGAGTTCGTTTGCAGCGCCCATTCTCTCTGTCTTCTCTCTTGTATCTTTCTCTAATGGCAAATAAATAAATACAGTATATCACTTTGACCATTAATGTGAGGTGGTTCTGGACAAACTTATTTTTTTTGAGGCAGTGTCCCTCACTCAAGCCCAGGTTGACCAGGAACTTACTCTGTAGTTCCAGGCTGGCCTTGAACTCATGATGATACTTCTGCCTCTGCCCCCAGAGTCCTGAGACTAAAGGTATATACCACCACGCCCAACTCTAGACTTAACTTTCAAAAAATGGATACAGCCAGGCATGGTGGTGTGCGTACCTTTAATCCCAGCACTCGGGAGGCAGAGGTAAGAGGATCACTGTGAGTTCAAGGCCACCCTGAGACTCCATAGTGAAATAGGTCAGCCTGGGCTAGAGTGATACCCTAACTTGAAAAACCAAAAAAAAAAAAAAGGATACAATGTTTTAAAAGTCTTGATGCCCTGCTTTGAGCCCCCACATGCCTGCATGTGGCTATGGAGGTCAAGCTGTAGTGCTATGGCATGCGCTCACCTATAACTGGGGCTGCTTGCCCACGGCAGGCGGCCCTTTAACCTTGAGCCTTATTGCAATTCCCCAAAAGACAAAAAAAGAAAAAGTCTGGAAGCTATTAGTCCACAGGTGATTATCAAGTTTTACATGATGGTTCAGAACCCAAATTGTATGTATGTTATTTTTATGTTTTCTTAAAAATATTTTATTGGGCTGGAGAGATGGCTTAGCGGTTAAGCGCTTGCCTGTGAAGCCTAAGGACCCCGGTTTGAGGCTCGTTCCCCAGGTCCCACGTTAGCCAGATGCACAAGGGGGCGCACGCGTCTGGAGTTCATTTGCAGAGGCTGGAAGCCCTGGCGCGCCCATTCTCTCTTTCTCCCTCTATCTGTCTTTCTCTCTGTGTCTGTCGCTCTCAAATAAATAAATAAATAAATAAATTTAAAAAAAAAATTTTATTTATTTATCTGAGAGAGGGGTGGCAGATAGATAGAATAAGCACATCAAGGGCCTCTAGCCACTGCAAATGAACTCCAGATTCATGTTGCCACCTTGTGCATCTCGCTTACATGGGTACTGGGGAATCAAACCTGGGTCCTTAGGCTTCACAGGCAGGTACCTTAACTGCCAGGCCATCTCTCCAGCTGACTTTTCATTTTATTAATTAATTAATTTATTATTATTATTGGTTTTCCAAGGTAGGGTCTAGAGCAAGACCCTACCTTAGGGGAAAAAAGAAAAGAGGTCTCACTGGGTAGTCAGGGCTGGCCTGGCATTTTGGTTCTCCCACCCTTGCCTCCAAGAGCTGGGATTACAGGTATACGTCACCATGCTGAACTTCCAGCTGGTACATACTCTGATACTATCCATTAGTTGCAATCAGTAATACATTTCCGTTAAAATTATACTAGATAGCTTATTTTTGTTCTATCTCTTTTTGTACAGATAAAAGAGAAAATACCATCATTTAAGACAAATGTTTCTCTGCTTGACTGCCAAAGTCAGTAAAAGGGAAGCCGTTGTGCGGACTGGACACTGACTGCTCTCTTCTCTGTCTTCTTAGGCAGTTGGACTCCAATGATGCATGAAAAATGTGCTGCACTGCCACGAATTTGAAATTGAGAGAACAGAATATCCACTCAAAAAGTACAGTGTCACACTGTTTGTATCTTTATCTGTGGTTATGAATGGGAGGAAACATAATCTGAATCCAAAATACCCAGAGGGAAATGAAAGATGTAACAGTGGCATTTACTTTGGAAATATATCAGCAATCGTAATAAGATGTGGTTTCTCTTACTTTGCCAAGAAGGACAGCCATTTTGTGACGCCATCTGCCTTTATTTAGCGAGGCAACTCTGATCCAAATATTTAACTGTGAGTTATAAATCCAGACATCACGGCTATTGATTCTTCCACCTTTAAATGCAAAAACAGTGTATATGCAATAATACATCACCAATATCTTACACCAAAGGATTTATGCCAAATGCCCATGTAATGACACATGAAATTTATTCATTCAAGAATTTCATATTCAATAAAAATGAAACAATTTTTCACTATTTAATGTTCTAGAAAGTAGATTCAAACTGATATACTGTACTAAGTAATAAGCCTCCCAAAAATAAAATTCAGAATGTTAATTTAAAAGTAATATACTACCTATCATAAATAAGCTCAAGTTAAGAATTGTATTTGAAATAAATCATATTCTTGCATTTGGCTCAACATGGGTACTGGGGAATTAAATCTGGGCTGACAGACTTTGGAAGCATCATTAGTAGCTGAGCCATCTCCCCAACACAGTAACTCATATTCTAAGCACATCAGAGTACACTGAAATATGATTAAAGTCATTTTATAATGGATCTTTTATAAACTGTTCTACACCAGGACAAAATAATCACTCTCAATATTATTTGCTGTAAAACTGATTTGGCTGAATATTCACATTTCACAAACTAAACACTATTGTTGTTTAAACTGTGCCCGAACCAAAAGTAGCAGGTACTGCAGTAATTCTTGATTTACCTGAGACCAGAATATCATTCCTTAGTGCACAGACTGCATATTCTGACTTGGTAAATTCAGGAAGCTTAGCCAAGGACTTCCATTCTCCTGTTACTGGATCATAGCACTCAGTGTATGGAAGATTAAATGCACCAACTCGCTCACAGCCTCCAACCACAACTATCACCTCTGAATAGCCAGTAGACCTAAAATAATTATTGTAAGAATAGTAATGAATTAAAATACAGTCAAGATTGCTTCAAACCCTAAAAACAAACCATACACTATCACGAGCAGTTTATTCTCTGTGCACATGCCAAACACTACAGACTGGTAATAACTCTGACATAACAAGGCTATTAATGATGTTGTTATTACATGGAACATGTCTAAAGTTATTATTATTTTGGTTGTTGCCTTACTTTTGTTGTTGTTGTTGTTTTTGGTTTTACAAGGTAGGCTCTCACTGTAGCCCAGGCTGACCTGGAATTTGCTATGTAATCTCAGGGTGGCCTCGAACTCATGGCAATCCTCCTACCTCTGCCTCCTGAGTACTGGGTTTAAAGGTATGCACTACCATGCCCAGCTAATTTATTCATTTAAGAGACATAGGGAGAGAGAGAATGGGCATGCCAAGGCACCCAGCCATTACAAATGAATTCCAGACACATAAGCCACCTTGTGCATCTGGCTTACATGGGTTCCGAGGAATTCAATAATCTGGGTCCTTTGGCTTTGCTGGCAAGTGACTTAACTGCTAAGCCATCTCTGCAGCCCTACACGTATATCAAAATGGAGATGTCCTATAATTACAACTAATAGTTGGCAAACAGTTATCATAGAAAAACCAACCAAGCTGGGCATGGTGGTGCACTTGGGAGGCAGAGGTAGGAGGATCATCATGAGTTCAAGGCCAGCCTGAGGCTACACAGTGAATAGGAGGGTTGCAGTGAATTCCAGGTCAGCCTGGGCTAGACTGAGACCTCGAAACACCAAAAAATGAAAACAAACAAAAAACCTAAACAAAAATAAATTAAAAAATAAACAATGAGCCTGGTGTGGTGGCTCACACCTTTAATTCCAGCACTCAGGAGGCAGAGGAAGGAGGATCGCCATGAATTCGAGGCCACCCTGAGATTACATAGTGAATTCCAGGTCAGCCCAGGCTAGAGTGAGACCCTACCTCGAACTCCCACCCCCTCAAAAAGCATTACAAATTAATTTTTTAAAAAGGTGCAAGTATCTGGGGTTCATTTTCAGTAGTAAGAGACCCTGTAATGCCCATTCTCTCCCTCCTTCAACAAGCAAATTATAATATATAAATTATACTATTCCATTAATTTTTTTTGAGGCAAGCCCAACAGACTGGCTTTTTTTTTTTTTTTTTTTAAATAATGTGAGAGTGAGAAAGAGCGTGAGAGAGAAAGAGAGAATTGCAGTGCCAGGGTCTCCAGGCACTGCAATCGAATTCCAGACACATGTGCTCTCATGTATGCATGTGCGACCCTGCGCGCTTGTGTCACTGTGCGGCTGGCTTACGTAGGACCTGAAGCATAGAACATGAGTCCTTAGGCTTCGCAGGGAAGCACCTTAACCACTAAGCCATCTCTCCATGCCCCATTCCCAGCTATTCCACTAATTTAAATACATATATATATTTGTTTGCAATGAGACAGAGAGAGAGAAGACAGAGGGAATGAGATGCCAGTCTGCCAACAGACTCCAGATGCATGTGCCACTTTGTGCATCTGGCTTTACACAGATAGTGTGGAATCAAACTCAGGTCATTAGACTTTGCAGGCAAGCGCCTTAACTGCTGAGCCATCTCTTCAGCGCCCATAAAATTTTTTGAGGTAGGGTCTATGTAGATCAGGATGGCCTCAAACTTACAGCAATCCTGTCGGTTGTCCCTGATTGCTGGGATTACAGATGTGTGCCCTTGTATCACCATGCTGACCTTTACTAATTCATCCACTCATTAAAAATAAAAAAGCAGGGATGGTGGCACATGCCTTTAATCCCAGCATGCAGGAGGCAGAAGTAGGAGGGTTGCTGTGAGTTCGAGGCCATCCTGAGACTCTATAGTGAAATCCAGGTCAGGCTGGGCTAGAGTGAGACCCTACCTTGAAAGCAACAACAAAATAATAGTTTATTTGCAAGCAGAGAAAGAGAGACAGACAGACAAACACAAAGAGACAGAGAACTGGCTTACCAGGTGCCTCTTGCCTCTGTAAACAACTCCAGATATGTGTGCCACTTTGTGCATCTGGCTTTATGTGAGCACTGGGAAACTGAACCTGGGCCAGGAGGTTTTGTAAGCAAGCACCTTTAACCTCTGAGCCATCTCCCCAGCCCTAATTTTTTTTGCTTGTTTGTTTTTCTGAGGTAGGGTCTTGCTCTAACCCAGACTGACCTGGAATTCACTCAGTAGACTCAGGGTGGCCTAAAACTCACAGTGATCCTACTACCCTAGCCTCCTAAGTTAATGCATTGGCAAAGGAGGGCAAAACAATAGGTATTCTTGCATTTCTCTAGGATGTATAAATTAGAATGCAATTTTAAAAATATCTTTAAAAGTTTATACTGTATATATCTTGTGGTTAAGCAATGAAGCTATAAATTAACACTGTATATATGCAAAAGCACATGCTCTTGTAAGAATATTTACTTTTATCTGCAATAACACTCACAGGAAAAAAAAAAAATTACACTTGCTCAGCACGTCCAATGCCCTGGCTTCACTCCTAAGTACTGAAGAAAAAACAAATGACAAAAACACTTCGTGTTGGAAACAAGTCTCCAGTGTGTATTAGAAATTAGGAGAGGATCAGGAAAGCAGGAAAGAGAAACCAAGGAACATTAAGGGCACTGAATAAAAGACAGATTAAGAACCATCTTATAATCCTACCACTCAGGAAGTACAGGCAAGAGGATCAGAAGTTTCAAGTTCATCCTTAGCAACACAGCTAGCTCCAGGCCAGCATGGGATACATGAAGCCCTGTCAAAATAAAGTATGAGCTAGCAGTGGTGGCACTTGCCTTTGATCCCAGCACTTTGGAGGCAGAGGTAGGAGAATCACTGTGAGTTCAAGGCTACCCTGTGACCACATAGTGAATTCCAGGTCAGCCTGGGCTACAGCGAGACCCTACCTCAAAAAATAAAATAAAATAAAATAAATAAGCGGGGTGTGGTGGCACACACTTTTAATCCCAGCACTCACTCAGGAGGCAGAGGTAGGAGGATCACCATGAGTTAAAGGCTACCCTGTGACTACGTAGTGAATTCCAGGTCAGCCTGGGCTAGAGTGAAACCCTACCTCAGAAAAAAATATATATATACGTATATAATATATTATGAAGTAAAATGGTATAAAGTTTATAACATACAGCTTCCTCATCTTGAACTTTTTTTGTGTGTGTGTATGTTACATGTATGTGTCCATATGGCAAACTCAGCAGCCTTCTCAGGCCTCCTCAGATACCCATGCTTACAAGTGAAATAGTATCTTATGAATAGTACTATGAAAAGTTACTAAAGGGGCAGTATGCATACTAGTTTGCTCATCTGTAAAATGGGTATAATAGGGGTGAAGAGATGACTTAGCAGTTAAGATGCTTGCCTGCAAAGCCTAAAACCCAGGTTCAATTTCACAGGACCCAAGTAAAGCCAGATGCACAAAGTGGCACATGCACCTGGAGTGTTTTTTTTTTTTTTTCAGTAGCTGGAGGTCCTGTTAACACCCACTGTTCCACTCTGTCGCCATTCAATAAATAAATAAAATATATATATATATATATATATATATATATATATATATATATATATATATATATAATGTATATATACATAGATTTTGGTTTTTCCAGGTAGGGTCTTGCTCTAGCCCAGGCTGACTTGGAATTCACTATGTAGTCTCAGGATGGTCTTGAACTCATGGTGATCCTCCTACCTCTGCCTCCAGAGTGCTAGGATTAAAGGCATGAACCACCACGTCTGGCTCAAAAATGTTTTTTAAAATGGGTATAATTATAGTACTATTTCAAAGCTATTCTTAGCTTAAATGATTGGTAGTTACAACAGTTCCTAGAACAAGTGTTTCCTATGATTAGGGGAGATTCAACCCCTATCACCACTAAATAAGTAACAAAATAAAAGCAATCTAGTCGGGCATGATGACGCACGTCTTTAATCCTAGCACTTGGGAGGCGGGGGTAGGAGGATCACCATGAGTTAGAGGCACTCTGTGACTACATAGTGAATTCCTGGTCAGCCTGAGCTACTGTGATATCCTACCTCAAAAAACCAAAACAAACAAACAAACAGATAAATAAGTAAATAAAATAAAAGCCCTCTCATCCCAGAACTCAGAAGGCAGAGGTAGGAAGGTCACTGTGAGTTTGAGGGCACCCTGAGACTACATAGTGAATTCCAGGTCAGCTTGAGCTAGAATGGACCCTACCTTGGAAAAAAAAAAAAAAAAAAAGCAATCTGGCCCAAATATTAAGGTTATCTATTTTTGTTGTTTTTAAAGACAAGGTTTCATTCTATAGACCAGGCTAGCCTGGTATAGCTCAGGATAGCCTCAAACTCTGAGCAATCCTCCTGCTTCAGTTTCTCCATTGCTAGGATTATAGGCATACACCACCATGCTGGGTATCAATCCCAGGTCTTCAAGCATAGTAGGCAAGCATTGTGCCAAGTCAGCTACATACCTAGCCTGAAGTTGTGCATTTTTCATAAGGTATTTCTAATCTTCAAAACAATTTTACAAACTGTATGGTACTATGTTTACTTTACAGATGAAGAAGCATAGAGAATGCTGAAGTGGGGCTGGGGAGATGGCTTAGTGGCTAAGGTGGTTGCCTGCACACTGCAAGAATGCATGTTTGAATCTCCAGGTCCCATGTAGGCAGACACAGAGTGACGTAAGCATGTAATGTTATATGTGCACAAGGGGGCACATGTCTGGAGTTCGTTCACAGAGGCTGAAGGCTCTAGCACACCCATTCGCTCTCTCTGCCTCTTTCTCTCTCTCAAAATAAAATAATAATTTATAGAAACCAAGAAAATGTTAAAGTGTGCCTCATCAAGGTCATGAAGTCATGTGTTCCAAAAGATTTCTCAAGTTAGTACACTTGGGGTGGAGAGGTGGCTCAGCGGTTAAGGCGTTTGCCTGCAAAGCTTAACAATTCAGGTTTAATTCCCAGGTACCCATATAAAGTTATATGTACAAAGTGGCACATGCATCTGGAGTTTCTTTGCAGTGGTTGGAAGCCCTGCAGCACCCATTCTCTCTCTCTGCTTGAAAAATAAATAATAAAAATATTTAAAGTTAGTACTCTTTTTTGAATCCCAAAGTATTTTAAACATTTTATTTTATTGACAGTTTTATATATATATATATCTCGTATTCACCCCATTACTTTTTTTTTTGTTCTTCTCCCAGAGAAGAGCTAACTTTTTTTGTTTATTTTTTTATTTATTTAAGAGCAACAGACAGAGAAAGAGGCAGATAGAGAAAGAGAGAGAGACAATGGGCACGCCAGGGCTTCCAGACACTGCAAACGAACTCCAGATGCATGTGACCCCTTGTGCATCTGGCTAACGTGGGTCCTGGGGAATCGAGCCTTGAACCAGGGGCCTTAGGCTTCACAGGCAAGTGCTTAACCGCTAAGCCATCTCTCCAGCCCCAAGAGCTAACTTTTAATTCTAGTAAACTTGCTGCTAAATGACACCATAAGGAAGCAGCTGGACTAGCCTAGAAGGTGCAATACTTTTCTGAGAAACTTTTCAACACATCAGAAACATGAAAAAGAAGTTGTTTTGGAATTTTAAAATATAAGACTTCTTGGAAATAAACAGATGTAATGAGTAATCCTGGATCCAAACTTATCAAAGGACAATTTGGAAAATATTTATGTATGGGCTGAATATACAATAATATGAATTATTTTTAAGGGATGGTGAGATAGCTTAGTGGTTAAGGTGCTTGCCTGCAAAACCAAAGTATCCAGGTTCGATTCCCCAGGACCCACATAACTCAGATGCACAAGGTGGCGCATGTGTCTGGAGTTTATTTACAGCAGCTGAAGGCCCTGGCATACCTATTCTCTTCCTCCCTCCTTCTTTCTCTCCCTCCCTGTCAAATAAATAAAATTATATATATATATATATATATATATATACACATATATATATGTATATATATATATATATATATGTGTGTGTGTGTGTGTATATATATATGTATGTATGTGTATGTATATGTGTGTGTGTGTGTATATATATATATATATATATATATATATATGTATGTATATATAATTTTTAATTGTAAAAGGTATGTGCCAAGCCAGGCGTGGTGTGCATGCCTTTAATCCCAACACTCAGGAGGCAGAGAGGTAGGAGGATCACTCTGAGTTCGAGGCCACCCCGAGACTACATAGTGAATTCCAGGTCAGCCTGGACTAGAGTGAAACCCTGCCTCAATAAACAGCTGGGCATGGTGGTACACGCCTTTAACCCCAGCACTTGGGAGGCAGAGGTAGGAGGATCACTGTGAGTTCAAGACCACCCTGAGACTATGCCCCTACCTCGAAAAACCAAAAAAAAAAAAAAAAAAAAAAAGGTATTGTGCCTATGCTATTTTTAAGATATACAACCAAGTAATATTATATAATTTAAAAAGAAATTATACAAAATAAAAAAGAATAAGGTAAAAATATATGTATTTTAAAGGAAATATGAATTAAAATGAGAAAAATTTTAATCCCAGCACTCAGGAGGCAGAGGTAGGAGGAGTGCCATGAGTTCGAGGCCACTCTGAGATTACACAGTGAATTCCAGGTCAGCCTGAGCTACAGTGAGACCCTACCTTGAAAAATAAAAAAGAAAAAAGAGAGAGAGAAAAATATGTGTTAAGGTAGCTGACAGTATATAATGTATGGTAAATAAAAGTATGAGTCTAGGGGGCTGGAGAGATGGCTTAGTAGTTAAGGCACTCACCTGCAAAGCCAAAGGACTCAGATTCAATTCCCCAGGACCCATATAAGCCAGATGCACAAGAGGGCTAATGCAGCTGGAGTTCTGCAGTGGCTGGAGGCCCTGGCATGCCCATTCTCTCTCTCTCTCTCTCCCCCTGCCTATTTCTGTCTCTCTCTCTCAGATAAATAAATCTAAAAAATATTTTTTTAAAGTATGAGTCTAGGGGCTGGAGAGATGGCTTAGTGGTTAAGGTGTTTGCCTGCAAAGCCAAAGGACCTCAGTTCAATTCCCTATGACCCATGTTAAGCCAGATGCACAAAGTGGCACTTATGCCTGGAGATCATTTGCAGTGGCTGAAGGCTGCACCCATTCTCTTTCTCTTTCTTTCTCTCTCTCTCTCCCCCCCCCCGTGTCTTTCTCCCTCTCTAATAAATAAAAAATAAATATTTTTTAAAAAGTATGAGTCTAGGGCTGGAGAAATGGCTTAGTGGTTAAGAAGCTTGTCTGTGAAGCTTAAGGACTCTCCAGATCCCATGTAAGCCAGATGCACAAGGTGATGCAAGTGTGCAAGGTCACACATGCACACGCGGTGGTGCATGTGTCTGGAGTTCAACGGCAGTAGTTGGAGGCCCTGGCATGCAAATTCTTTCTCTCACTTATTAAAAAAAATTACAAAAAAGTAGGATAAGATCAGATCACATAGGCAAGTATGTAAGCCAAGACAGAGATGCGAGCTATGCAGATAGTACTCCAAAGACTAGACCCAGTTATGAATAAAAACCATCAAAACTGAAACAAGAAGACCATGAGAAGAAGAGTACTCCAGAAGCCGATGAAGGAGAGTTTCAAGGGGAAAATGGCAATTAATGTCAGAAGCTGAAGATAATCAAGCTAGATCAGGACTGAAAAGAGCCCAGCAAATGAACAGAAGGTCAGTGATGACCGCTGAAGAGGAGTTTCAGCAGTGACTGAAGCAGAAGCAGAAGTCAAGGGAGGGAACTTGAGCTGAAGCAGTGGAGACAGCGCTCCTCATTCAAAGAAGTTTGTAGTTTCTCAGAGAGATGAAAACCTGTACAAACAATACACGTTATTTAGATAGTTTCTAGTGATTAATGCTAAAAATACCTTGGGGCTTTTGGGGGGGGGGATAGAGGCAGGGTCTTACTCTAATCTAGGCTGGCATTAATCCTCCTAGCTCAGCCTCCTAAGTGTTGGGATTAAGGCATGAGCATCACACAAGGAGTCTAGCTGGCCTGACATTTGTGATGTAGACCAGGACAGCCTTCTATCTGTGGCAATCCTCCAGCACTGTGATTGTGGGTGTGCATCATCCCAGGGGCTATTTATTTCTGTTAAACAATTACTTTTGTGTTTGGCTGCTTTTTTTTTTTTTTAATTTTGGTTTTTCGAGGTAGTCTTGCTCTCTAGCCCAGGGTGACCTGGAAGTCACTATGTAGTCTGAGGGTGTCCTTGCACTCAGCGATCCATCTACCTCTGCCTCCCAAGTGCTGGGATTAAAGGCATGTGCCACCATACCTGGCACGGCTACTATTTTCCTTTAAAACAATTGCTTTAAGTGGGCATACAGCTCAGTGGTAGAACACTTACTTTCCTAGCATATATAAGACTCCAGATTCAGTCTCCAGCACTGCACGCAAAATGGTTTCACAAACACCTTACAGTTTCTTTAAATTATCTAACTTTAAAGGTCTTGCACATCCTATGCAAGCACTCTACCACTGGGCTACCCTTAGCTCACCCTTAACTTTTTTTTCCCCCAAGGAAGGGTCTCACTCTAGCCCAGGCTGACCTGGAATTCACTACAAAGTCTCAGGGTGGCCTTGAACTCACGACGATCCTCCTACTTCTGCCTCCCAAGTGCTGGGATTAAAGGCATGCACCACCACACCTGGCTTTCACCCTTAACTTTTATTTTTAGATAAGGTCTTGCTATGTTGCTCAGGCTGGCTCTTCAACTTAAGATTCCTCCTGCCTATTCCTCTGAAGCAGCTGGGACTACAGGCATACACCACCTCATCTGGGTAGGTACTTTGAATATATGCTGAATAGTAAAGAATTATTGCAATAGCTTCAACAGAAACTCTGTGAAGTAAATACTAGTCATAATTCTCATTTCACATAGGAGGAAACAGATTATATCTAAACTAGTAGAGATTTTAATTATGTGTGTGTACAGACATGCATGTGTGTGAGTGTGCCAGGACCTCTTGCCACTGAAAATGGAATGCTCCATTGTTTTTTTAATCTGGCTTTATGTGAATGGCTGGGGAATTGAACCCAGGACTAAAAAGCTTTGCAAGAAAGTGATTTTAACCACTGAGCCTTCTCCCCAGCCCCTAGTATAGAGTTTATTTATATTTTTATTCATTAAAAAATTTTTTTTTGGTTTTTCGAGGTAGGGTCTCACTCTAGTTAAGGCTGACCTGGAATTCACTGTGTAGTTTCAGGGTGGCCTCGAACTCATGGTGATCCTACCTCTGCCTCCCAAGAGCTGGGATTAAAGGCATGTGCCAAGCCCAGCTTTATATGTTTTAAATTTTATTTATTTATTTGAGAGCACAGACAGAGTATAGGTGTGCCAGGACCTCTTGCCTCTGCAAACAACCTCTAGATGCATGCATCACTTTATGCATCTGGGTTTACATGAGTACTAGAAATCGAACCTGGGCCAGTAGGCTTTGCAAGCAAGCTCCTTTAATTGTTGAGCCATCTCTCCAGCCTTTTTGGTGTACATTTTAAAACAAGCTATATCATATGATGAATTTCAGACACATTCCAAAACAAAAGCACTCAAAATCAAAGCTAACTAAGATGTGGTTTTGTGCACTATAGTAATTTTATTTATTTTTTTAAATCTTTTATTTTTATTTATTTGAGAATGACAGACAGAAAGAAAGAGGGAGGGGGGAAAGAGAGAGAGAGAGGGAGAGAATGGGCACACCAGGGCCTCTAGCTACTGCAAATGAACTCTAGATGCATGCACGCCCTTGTACATCTGGCTAACGTGGGTCCTGGGGAACTGAGCCTCGAACCAGGGTCCTTAGGCTTCACAGGCAAGAGCTTAACTGCTACGTCATCTCTCCAGCCCAGTAATTTTATTTTTAAAATGGGGTTAGGAGCTGAGGGGATTGCTCAGTGGTTGAAAGTGATTGCCTGCAAAGTTTGCCAGCTTGGGTTCAATTCCCTAGCACCCCCCCTAAAAAAAAAATAAAGCTGGACACAAAAAGTGACATATGTATCTGTCATATGTTACAGTTTCAGGAGACCCTGTGCATGCATATACATATACAGGCAAATAAATGAAAAACTGAGATGGCATGTAAAAACTAATACTGGTTTCATACCAACCCGCATATCTAACAGAGCTCAACTGTACAATTAACAAATGGGTAAACTAGGAATGTAGCTCATGTCTTTAATCCCAACTCATGGGAGGCTGAGGTGGAGGACTGACATGAGTTTAAGGTCAACATGGCCTACAGAGTGAATTCCAGGCCAGCATAAGTATTTCTTTCTTTCTTCCTTTCTCTCTCTCTTCACTTTATGATACTGAACTTCTGATTCTCTTGCCCCTGCCTACAGAATACTTGGACCACAGCAGTATACCATCATAGCTGATGCCAGGTGTGGTGGCGTACGCCTTCAATCCCAGCACTTGGGAGGCAGAGGTAAGAGGATGGCTGTGAGTTTGAGGTCACCCTGAGACTACAGAGTGAATTCCAGGTCAGCCTGAACTAGAGTGAGACCCTACCTTGAAAAAACAAACAAACAAACAAAAAAACCAACCATAGCTGATTTATGTGGTGCTGGGGATTGAACACAAGGCTTCATGCATGCTAGGGAACCACTCTACCAAGCAACACTACTTCCACAATATCAAAAATAATCCTTAAATTACATTAAAGTTACTGTAAAGTATACCTTTAAATGATTGAGTTTCGGAGTCAAAAATATTATTGAAACAAAAACTTCTGTTAGCTATATTTGTAAAGTCTTCTCACCTGCGTGGTCTAGTCCTTGGGGACATCATTTCATTCCCAAGTATGTGGTACCGTCTTGCTTCATGCAACAACTGGTAACACTCGGGAGAATTCTGGATCAATTGGTCCACCTCAACTGTTTGAACAAAGTAGTTGGGATGCAACAGCGGGAGTCTCACGTGTGTCAGGAGCTCATGTAACAGTGGTCTTCTCAGATCAACAGCTCGATAGACCCAACGCATGACAGCTTCAAAAACCATCTCCTCTTTACCAATAACAAGTTCGTCACTACAAATATAATCAATAAGTTCATCTTTGTCAAGCTCCAGAAACTCTTCGTGCTGGGACACATCCTCAAAAGTCTGCAGTGCAAAGGTCTTGCATTTTGTGAAGAGTGTTTTGAGCGAGTGTGTGTCAGCGAAGCGCTGGATCCCTAAGCAATTACAAGGGTCAAGTTGCTCCTCCAAGAACTTGGCACATGCATCACGGAGAACACTAATCTGAAAGAGGCTTGAGGTTTCAAAGAGATACTGGACATTCTCTGTTGTGATCTTCACCTTGCCAGTATACACATACTGCAAAAAACATTCCATAGCTTCAGCCAAAATACCATTGATTTCAACCAGCATTTCTCGGCTTTCCCTGTGGTCATTACAGAACATAGCTCTGAAGTAGCTACTACAGGCTGAGAGGACAGCTCTGTGGCAAGGAAATTCTTTTCCTTCCACACAGATGATAACATCTGTGAATAAGCGACTGTCTCGGAATTCATTAAATATCTGGAGTATGTTTTCAGCATGGGATGATCCTGAAGAGAAGTCAAAAAACTCATGACCTGTCAGAGATTTGGGGTCCATTTCAAAGACTTTACGCTTAGTTGCTGGGGAATCACGTACCCCAAGATCCTCTCTGTTTAGTCTGCGTCCCAATATTAGTACCATTGTTACATCAGTTGACTATAAAATTGTTGAGAAATGACTGCCAGGGATCTTCTTTATGCAACTAAAAGGAAAATTAAGACATCTTAATATGTAAAAACTTAATGTTCAAATTATATAACTTCATTTTGATATAAACATGACAAAGTCACATGATTACTATATTCCACATAGGACACAAGACACTGGCTCATTTTAGTAAAAATTGATAAAAATTTGCACTTGCAGGATATGAACATTAGGGGCAATTTGCAATATATTCCTGAAATTACACGCAATGACTCTGTAGTTTTTTAATTACTATAAGTTTCCATCTCCTCTCTCATACAGCCAGCTGGATTTCATGCTACTTATTCACTGCAGAGTTAAGGCAGAATGCTATAAGACAGAATTTGACTAAGATAGAATTTGACTAACAGAACATTTTAGTTTTTATTTTTCTGGCATGTATGTATTTGTATGCATGTGGGTACACACGTGTGAAGGTGTGCATGCATGTGTTCAAGTATGTGTGGAACACTGGGTGTTTTCTTCAGCTACTCTCTACCTAATTCTTTGAGACAAGGTCTCTAATTGGTTCTAGAACTCATTGATTCAGCTAGACAAACAGATGAGCCTGTCTCTACCTCTCCAGTGTTGAGATTACAGGCATGGGTCACAATACCTGGCATCTTACATGGGTATGAGGATGTGAACATAGGTTCTCATGCTTGCATGGCAAATGCTTCATCCCCTATCCCCTCTCCCTAACTCCTAACAGTCTTTTGTTGTTTTTGATACAAGGTCTCCTGTATATGCAGGCTAACCTTGAACCCACTATGTGGCCTGGAACTTATGACAGCTCTCCTGTGCTCCCAAATGCTGTGATTACAGGTGTGCATTGTCATGCATGGCTTACAGTTAGAATCTTAACATAAGTAATTACTATCTTAATATGGCATTACTAGAAAGGAATTTAGTCTTCTATCAACATACTTACAATATGCATACTATCTGACCACATCATTTTGTTTACAAATCTCCCCTTAGGAAATAATCAGGAAAATGTACAAGTATTTATTTGTGGAGATGTTCAGCACTGTACTAATAGAAAATACTTAAAATAAGCTAAAGTGTCCATGATAGGGATTATTTAATCCACAGAGTACCTTCTGTGTGGAAAACATTATTTAGGCATTACAAGTATATGAGCTAGGGTGAGGGATGAAGCTCAGTTGCTAGAGTGCTTGCCTAGCATGCATGAAGCCCCAGGTTCAATCTCTAGCATGGCGTAAAATGGGGGAGTCAAAAGGAATAAAAAATAAATAAAATGAAATATTAGTATAGTACTTTCGTCTGAGATCATGAGGTGAAGATTCCTAAAACAACCTGACCTGAAATCCTAGCACCTGGGTAGAGGCAAAAAGATCAGAAATTCAGTCATTCTTGGCTACACAGTAAGTTCAAGGCCACTCTGGGATACATAAGACTTGTCTTACTGGGCATCGTGGCACATACCTTTAATCCCAGCACTTGGGAGGCAGAGGTAGGAGGATTGCCATGAGTTTGAAGCCAGCCTGAGACTATTACATAGTGAATTTCAGGTCAGCCTGAGCTAGATAAGAACCTACCTCAGGGGGGTGGGAGAGAGACCTTGTCTCAAATAAAATAAAACCACACAATCAGAGGGAGAGAGAGCTCAGTAGTTCAGTGAGTCAAAGCTATCTAAGCATGAAGACCTGAGTTTGATGCCCAGTGCCCATGGAAGAAGCTGGGCATGGTTGTACATGCCTGTGGCCCCAGCACTAGAGGGGGGTGGAGACAAGCAGGATCACGGGGCTCACTGCTTAGCTAGTCTGACCAAAGAATGCAGAATTCCAGGTTCAGTGAAAAGCTTTGTCTCAAAAAGTAAGCCAGAGAACACCCAGTTGTCCTCCCTTGGCATGTGCACAGCATGGGTCCATACAATAAAAAACTACTCTTGGAGCTGGGGAGATGGCTCAGTGGTTAAAGGTGCTTGCTTGCACAGCCCACTGACCCCAGTTCAATTCCTAAGCCACCCACTTAAGCAGGAGGTGCAAAAAGTAGTGCAAGCATCTGGTGACCACTTGGCAAATGTGTATGACCATGCATGCACACACACCAAATAAGTAAATAATTAAAAGAATATTCTCAGCCAAGCATGGTGGCACACACCTTTTATCTCAGCACTCTGTAGGCAGAAGATGGACTGCTGTGAGTTGGAGGCCAGCCTGGGCTAGAGTGAGGCCCTGCCTTGGAAAAAAATAAACAAAAAAGGCTCAGTCAGTAAAGTACCAACTGTGCAAACATGAGAACCTGGGTTTAGACCCCCCCAGCTTCATGTAAATGCCAGGTACAGTGGTGTACCTATACCTCTAGCACTTGAGAAGCAGAAACAGGAAGATCCCAGGACATGCTGGCCAACATGAGCCAAACAAGTGAGCTCCAGGTCGAGTGAGAGACCTGCTTCAATAAATGAGGTGGGCAACAACTGAGGAAGACGTTTTAAGTTGACCTCTGACTTCCAAACATACGCACACACATGTGCATGCATGTGTAACACACACAGATCCTCTTGACTAAGGATACTCTATGTTTTATTTCCAACTGCATAACTCATGTTATAGATATACTTTCTGGCTGCTAGGTAGATTTAAATTAAATGCATTTGGTCTATGACCCAGAAAAATAAGTGGAAATGACCTATTTTGTTTGGGATCTCAAAGACTGGAGAAAGTTAGAGGAAGAGATTGAGACCCTAAGGAAGGAACAGAAAAGGAAGAGTAAATATTTGTACAGAAATTATTGTGGGGGCTGGAGAGATTGCTTGGTGCATAAGGCACTTGCCTGCATAAAGTGGTGCATGCATCTGGAGTTTATTTGCAGCAGCTAGAGGCCCTGTCGTGCCCATTTTCTCTGTCTGTCTCTCCTCTCTATCTCGTCCTGCTTGCAAATAAGTTTAAAAAATTTTTTTAAATTATTGTGGTTGGATGTGGTGGCGCATGCCTTTAATCCCAGCACTCAGGAGGCAGAGGTAAGAGTTGAGTTCAAGCCCACCCTGAGACTACATAGTGAATTCCAGGTCAGCCTGAGCTACAGTGAGACCCTACCTCCAAAAAAACAGAAAAAGAAAAAAAAAAAAAAAGACCGTGGCACTGTCTTTATGGACTTTTTTAAAGACAGGGTGTCACACTGTAGTGCAGGCTAGCCTCAAGCTCGAAGCACTCTTCCTGGTTCAGTCCTCAGAGCGCGGAGACTACTGGCATGTGCCACCACACCCAGTTCTTTCTGAGCTTAAGAACAGAATTGTTATTCTGACTGGCATTAAGTGATCCAAGCTTAAAGGAAATGGTTTAAATTCTCTAGTAACAATTTCAGGTAGCTTATATAAACATTGTAAGTATACCTTTGCAGCATTTGCTTGGTCAAAGCCCCAGTCAAAATATTTGCACTGTTTTAATTTTCACACCTAAAACAGAAGAGTGACACAAATTAGATACTATTGGTTCTGTACATTATTTATTAATATGCTGAAAATTTTTCTTAGTTAGTTCTAGTTTCTGACTAGAAGTTTGCTTTTGTACTGAATAGCATTACAAATACTTCCTTAAAGCAAATTAGTTAATTTTATACTCTTACATATGAACTCATTTCTTAGCTTTCTTGACAATTTTATCCTGTAGTAAGAGTTACCAAGAGAGTAAGGTAAGAAAACAATCATGTTTAACAGCAAGCTAAGTTGGACACTGAGATGAAAAATATGTATCATGTGATACTTCAAATGTGGCTATTTGAAAAATATCTACATATTTGTTTCATTTGAATCTGAAGATCACCAACAGTAAGCAGTTTATACACGTATATATAACTATGGGATCAATTTAAGAAAAACTTATTCAAGAATAAAAAAAGCCGGGCGTGGTGGCGCACGCCTTTATTCCCAGCACTCGGGAGGCAGAGGTGGGAGGATCACCATGAGTTCGAGGGCACCCTGAGACTACATAGTGAATTCCAGGTCAGCCTGGACCAAAGTGAAACCCTTCCTCGAAAAACCAAAAAAAGAATAAAAAAAAATTCCAGCCGGGCGTGGTGGCACACGCCTTTAATCCTAGCACTTGGGAGGCAGAGGTAGGAGGATCGCTGAGTGTGTCACCCTGAGACTACAGAGTGAATTCAAGATTATCCTGGACTAGAGTAAGATTCTACCCCTGTCCTCCCCCAAAATAAAAACAAAATTAGTTACCGACATTTTTTATACAGAATCTTCAAAGTTTATCAATCATCATTTTATTATTATTATTATTATTATTTTGTTTGTTTTTTCGAGGTAGGGTCTCACTCTAGCACAGGCTGACCTGGAATTCACTCTGTAGTCTCAGGGTGGCCTCAAACTCACAGCCATCCTCCTGCCTCTGCCTCCTAAGTGGTGGGATTAAAGGTGTATGTCACCATGCCCAGCCTCAATCATAATTCTTAATATATAAATATATACTTCTTTATTGAACCTTATGAACTTAATGCTTAAGAAACTAATTCAGCAAATTTCTTTCTCTTATTCCTCACGTTTCACTCTAAATCAGGCTGACCTGGAACTCATTCTGTATTCCAGACTGGCCTCAAAACTCCCAGCAAACTTGCTTTAGGATTAAAGACATGAATCCCTATACCCAGAAAATTTCTTTTCAAAAAAAATTTAGGGCTGCAGATATGGCTTAGCAGTTAAAGTATTTGCCTGCAAAGCCAAAGGATCTTGATTCAATTCCTCAGGACCCACATAAACCACATGCACAAGGTGGCACATGTGTCTGGAGTTCATTTGCAGTGGCTGGAGGCCCTAGTGCACCCATTCTCTTCCTCTCTCTCTCTTTCTCTCTCAATTAAATAAATAAATAAATAAAAATTAGCCAGGCATGGTGGTGCAGGCCTTTAATCCCAGCACTCAGAAGGCAGAGGCAGGAGGATCGCCATGAGTTTGAGGCCTGAGCTACAGTGAGACCCTACCTCGAAAAACAAACAAAATTTTTTTTAATGTTTTTGTTTTGATTTTTTTTTTTTTTGTTTGGTGGAAAAGAAGAGAAATGCTTAAGACAAACTGGAATTTTGAGGTGTGTACACAGCAGCAACAGTATTTAAATACAAGTGGTTTTTGGCCTAGTTATCTATAAATAACACTCATAAATTCTTAGTAAATTTAGGCAAGTTCAAAAGTTGACACCAAAACAACTACAATTTACCAACTGGCATTTTACATATATTCACAAAAACCTTTCTACACAGACAGTGCCGTGATTGTGAGGTGAAGGTTACCTTGTGTATTTCCTTTCATTAGTCAGTGTAACTTGTGTATAGCCTTGACAACTAACATTGTAACTTGATCACATTAGGGAACTGTTTTAGTGCCTGCTAGGTAAGTGTTCTTTCTCAAGGGACTATCCTAGGCCAATGGAAGGATTCAGATCAACTCAATAAACCTTTATAGAGAAAACCTGGTCTGTGTCTGTCACAGGTAGCAAATATTAGATTAGATCCAATTTTAGACTCTGTAGTGTTGGGTAAGACTGGAGTAAAAAAAAAACAAAAAACTTCAGGACTATTACTAAAGGGGATTTGAATTCAAAGCACTTCTCTCGCAGAAAACTCGAGCACAAATTGGGATAACTCATGTTTCATTTGATACAGAATTATATCTCGTGAAGTAGAAATGACAAAACAATTCACCCTGGCATTTTCTTCAGGACTTGCAAGCAATATTTATAATTCTAATAAGTAAGGACAAGAGACAGAAGTGGTCAAGGTGCAAAGTCTAAAGGAGAGGGATAATTTCAGAGTTGCAGTATAGCTAGACTGCAACAAGCTTCCTTTTCCTTTAAAGGAATCCTATACCAAGAAGTTACAACCTGAAGCCTTAAACGATCGTATGGCTCTATAGGGTCTTCCAAAAACAAGACACCAGAAAACACAGGCAATTAACATGGGCCCTGCAACTTACAATATTAAACCACCACATGCCATCAAGTTCCACATTACTCTATTTTCCCAAATGTAATCATGGATAAAGAGCACAGCAGAACCACAAAGTTAACCAAGCAGAGGTTTATCTTTAAAGATCTACAGTAACTCAAAGGAAAAGCGAGCAAATGGTTGCGGCATACCAAATCCTTTATGTTTAAAATAGCCAGGAAACTATTTTTAAAAGTACTTTCCAAAACTAAGCACTTTTATGTCATATATTTTCACTTTATTGTCTGAAAGTGACTTGTTTGATATTTTTGTTGTTGTTGTTTGTTTTTGCAGTAGGGTCGCACTCTAGCCCAGGCACTCACTTATGTAGTCTCAGGGTGGCCTTGAACTCACTGCGATCGTCCTACCTCTTGATGGCTTCTTTTCCTTGAAGTGGACTCCAAGGCTTCACACATGCTAAGCATGCATGGTCACTAAGTTATACTCCAGCCTGCTTACCACTTATACACATATAGTTCATTCTTAAAATTTTTCAACATTGAAAATTTCTCAACATAATCAATAGCCTATTTGCTTGATGATATCCATAAGCCTTAATTTGTCTAGAAATACAACTGGTGATTCTCATCCCATGTTAAGGCGGTATCAGATGGGCAGTACACTATATAACTTGATGAGTGACAGAAATAAAAGGTATTTAGTGATAACTTCATTTTATTTTATTTTATTTTATTTTTTTGAGGTAGGGTTTTGCTCTATCCCAGGCTGACACTGAATTTACTATGTAGTCTCAGAGTAGCCTTGAACTCACAGCGATCCTTCTACCTCTGCTCCCAAGTGCTGGGATTAAAGGCTTGCACCACCAAGCTCGTCTCTAGTGATAACTTTAGAACTTTAATGTTCTTAAATCACAGGGGAAGAAAAACAGTCTGTTCACTGTGTTTTTCTCCCTTGCTTTAAACTGGACTATTTGCCAATATTCTCCAATCCTAAAGGCAAGTTGGCATCATACCTGATAGACTCAAGCTGCGCAGCTGTTCTAACAAGCTCTTTACTACACTTGACAGTGGAGACAATGTCACTTGGCTAAATCTTGCTAACATATTGTTCTTTTTTAGGTATTTAGTATATTTTTATTTAAAAAAATAAAAACTAGCCAGGCATGGTGGCACACACCTTTAATCCCAGTACTCAGGAGGCAAACGTAGGAGGATCACCCTAAGTTCGAGGCCACCCTGGGACTAGAGAAAAACCAAAAATAAAATAAAAATAACAAAAACTAAAAACCTAGCAAGGAACAGTAATGCACACTTGCAATCCCAGCACTCCAGAAGCCAAGACAGAAGGATCATTGCTGGTTGCAAGGCTTTCTGGGCTACACTGCAAGTATGAGGCCAGCTAGGACTACATAAAAAGACTATTTAAGGGCTGGAGAGATGGCTTAGTGGTTAAGCGCTCGCCTGTGAAGCCTAAGGACCCCGGTTTGAGGCTCGGTTCCCCAGGTCCATGTTAGCCAGATGCACAAGGGGGTGCACATGTCTGGAGTTCGTTTGCAGTGGCTGGAAGCCCTGGCTCGCCCATTCTCTCTCTCTCTCTCCCTCTATCTGTCTTTCTCTCTGTCTGTCACTCTCAAATAAATAAATAAAAAATGAACAACAACAACAAAAAAGACTATTTAAATAAAGTGAGGGGGCTGGAGATATGGCTTAGCGGTTAAGCCCTTACCTATGAAGCCTAAGGACCCCGGTTCGAGGCTCGGTTCCCCAGGACCCACGTTAGCCAGATGCACAAGGGGGCACACGCATCTGGAGTTCGTTTGCAGTGGCTGGAGGCCCTGGCGCGCCCCTTCTCTCCCCCCCCCCCCGCCTCTTTCTCTCTCTGTCACTCTCAAATAAATAAAAACAAACAAACAAACAAAAAGAAAGTAAGGAGGGCTGGAGATATGGCTCAGTGATTAAGGCACTACTTGCCTGCAAAGACTAAAAACCAGAGTCCAATTCCCCAATACCCATGTAAAGCCAGATGCACAAGGTGGCTCTTTTGCAGTGGCAGGAGGCCCTGGCATGTCTGTTCTCCCTCTCTAGTAATAAATATTAACAAAAAGCAAAGGAAGAAAAGAGAAAGCCCTACAAGATATTACATTTTCTACTAGCAAAATTATTTTGGTTCTTTTATCATCACTAATTAAACATGCTAGAATGCCAATCAGGTGCTCTGTACTTGGACACATTTGAGAACTGGTATTCTAATATAACAACACTTGTAAATCAGTGAGTTTTAAAAACTTTTTACTCAGCTGGAGAGATGGCTTAGTGGTTAAGGTGTATGTCTGCGAAGCCTAAGGACCAAGGTTTAATTCTTCAGGGCCCAAGTTAGCCAGATGCACATGGTGGTGCACATGTCTGGAGTTCATTTGCAGTGGCTGGAGGCCCTGGCAAGCCCATTCTCTCTTTCCCTCTCTCTGTCTCAAATAAATGAAATAGATAAGTAAAATGCTTAAAAATGTCTTATTTATTTATTTAATATTTTTGGTTTGTCAAGGTAGGGTCTCGCTCTATCCCAGCGTCACCTGGAATTCACTATGTAGTCCCAAGCTGGCCTCGAACTCATGGTGTTCCTCCTTTCTCTGCCTCCTCAGTGCTGGGAGTAAAGGCGTGTGCCACCACACCTGGCCCCTTACTTATTTTTACGTGTGTGGTGTGGTGTGGTGTATGAACATGTGTGTGCAGATGCCTACACTGCATACACATCCATGTGGAGGTCAGAGAATGTTGGTGTCATTTTCTTATCCCTCATCCAGGTACCTCTTTGAGACAGGGTCTCTCCCTCAACCTAGCTGCCATCCTGTTGGCGAGCCATGGTGATTCTCTCTATGGGCCTAGTTAGAGATGCGTGTGGCACAAGAGCTTTTTACCTGGGTTCTGAGATGATCAAACTTGGGTGGTCTCCAGCCTGAGAGGCCCTTGTGATTAAGTGGTAAGGCTTTTAACTGCTGAGCCACTTCCTCAGCTCTTATTTATTTGTTGTCTGTGAATGTCCCATGGCACGTGTGTGTATACTGGCCCTTGCCTTCCACTTTGTGTTGAGGAAAGGTCTCTTATGCTCACTGCTGTATTTGCCAGGGAGCTTCAAGATTCTGTTGTTTCGGCCTCCCTTCTCACCATAGACGTGCTTAGACTATAGATGCTCAGGTTGCATGTCTGACTTTATGTGGGTCCTGGCGATTCGAACTGTGGTCTTCTGGCTTGCACAGCATGCTATTTACCAAGACTGTCAATGATTCCCATTTACCTTAGTGCAACAAAAATTATTTAAAAACACATTTATTTTTATTTTTATTTATTTATTTGAGAGTGACAGAGAGAGAAAGAGGCAGATAGATAGAGAATGGGCATGCCAGGGCATCCAGCCATTGCAAACGATCTCCAGATGCATGCGCCACCTTGTACATCTGGCTTATGTAGGTCTTGGGGAATCGAGCCTCAAACCAGGGTCCCTAGGCTTCACAAGCAAGCGCTTAACTGCTAAGCTATCTCTCCAGCCCCAATTATGATAATTTATAGCAATAATAACCTCGTAAGCATAAGGCTTTATTGCTTTAGATAGAATGTTTAGAAACTGGGGCTAGAGATATGGCTTAGTGGTTAAGGTATTTGCCTGTGAAGCTTAAAGACCGAGGTTCAATTCTCCAGTACCCAAATGCACAAGGCAGCACATGCATCTGGAGTTCATGTGCACTGGCTGGAGGCCCTGGTGTGCCCATTCCCTGTCTCTTTCTCTCACATTCATTCACTCAAATACATAAACAAATATATAACTTTTAGAAACTACAAGTAAAGCCTAAGCACTTTATCTTCAGAAGGATCTCCTTATGTGTCCTAGGCTGGCCTTGAACTCTAGATTCTCCTGCTTGGATTATAGGTATGTACTGCCATGCCCTGTTCCTCATCACTTTTAGATGGTCTGTCAACTTGGAATATAGCTCAGTTCTAATATGTGTGAGAAGGCCCTAGGATCAATCCCCAGTACTGATGGGGTGCTGATGGCAAATCCTGAAGATTGCTATGAGTTTAAGACCAACCTGAGATTACATAGTGAGTAGGTCAGTTTGGGCTACAGCAAAACTATACTTTGGTGGGGGAGGGGAAGGAAATGAACTCATATATAATCATATATAAAATGTGGCTCTGAGCTGGAGAGATGGCTCAGCAGTTAAAGGCCACTTGCCTGTAAAACCTGATGGATGGACTGGGTAACGTGGGGTTGATTCTCCAGTATCCACAAAAAGTCAGATGCACAAAAAGTTGCATGCATCAAGAGTCTGTTTACAGTGGTAGGAAGCCCTGGAACACACATTTTCTCTCTCAGTTTGTAAATAAATAAATAAATAAAAAATATATTTAAGCTGGGCGTGGTGGTGCATGCCTTTAATCCCAGCACCCAGGAGGCAGAGGTAGGAGGATTGCCATGAGTTTGAGGCCACTCTGAGACTCCACAGTGAATTCCAGGTCAGCCTGGGCTAGAGTGAGACCCTACCTCAAAAAACCAAAATATATATATACACACATATATATTTGTTTATTTAAAAATGTGTTGTTAATGTATATATTTGTGAACATATTTTTTGAAATTTTTTTTATTTTTATTTATTTGAGAGAGACAGGCAGAGAGGGAAAGAGGCAGAGACAGAGAGAGAGGGTATGGCACACCAGGACCTCCAGCTACCGAACTCCAGATACATGCCACACCTTGTGCAACTGGCTTAGTGGGTACTTGGAAATCAAGCCTCAAACTGGGCCCTTAGGCTTCACAGGCAAGTGCTTAACTGCTAAGCTATCTCTTCATCCCAAGATATTTTATTTACATTTTCCATTATACATTCTGTATCTAAATATTTGTTGAAGAGGTCTCCAAAATTTTTAGGTAATAAGAAAGTATATGAAAGAATAAATGAGGCAATGTATTTGATATACAGTAGTATTTATCCAAAAGCTTGACCTTTGGGTTTTAATGAAATAGAAAAACACGGAATTAAAAAAAAAAGTGTATTGAAAAAATATTAAGGTTTTAACAACTTGGGCAAAAGCCAGGAAAATTTTAAGATAAAACTGATAACCCTAAGTTAGAAACTACTTCTTTTTCCTGTTTAAAGACTAAGTCACACCCTTTGTTTGAATAAGCAGGCCTTTATCAAATGGTGGTCTTATTTTTAAAAATGCTAGCCTGTGGCACTTGAACTTATTTAAATATATTAAAGGACCTCAGTGTACTAGGGAAGCAGTCCTGATTGCTGTAGTGGCTCATTCTGGTATAGTTATCTCTACTTGAAACTTGAGAGGTAGAGTCAGGGGGATTTGATGTTCAAGGTCACCCTAGGAATTCTAGGCCAGCCAGGGCTTTTTTCCCTTGCTTCAGGGGAAAATAATATATATGTATACATTTGATTCCTGCTCTACTCAGGAAGCTCAATCTTCCCCCTATGAAGATGTACTGTCTTGGTGAATTGCTACAGAGTTTCATGGAAAGACAAACAGAAAACAGAAGTACACTATCAGAAGGCTAACCACTCATCTATAATTCTGAATCAATTCCTACTTGCATTCAGGCTCCAACATGATTAGTTGATTAGGAAAACAACCTTCAATACCCTCTGGCTGAAAATAACTGGTCTTCCAGATTGTCATCTTAGTTTAGAGATTTCCAAGAACACACTTGCAATTCACTTCTACAAACTTTGAATTATCTGTAAGACAAGTAGTAAGGACTAGGAAAAAAATAAATAACCAAGACAGAGCATAGAAGAATCTTTGTTTTTTGAGGCAGGGTCTTGCTCTAGCCCAGCCTAACCTGGAATGCACTATGTAGTCTCAGGGTGGCCTTGAACTCACAGCAATCCTCCTACCTAAGATATACACCACCACGCCTGACTCGGCATAAAAGAATCTTTAACTTTTAGGTCAATATGTTCATACTATTCTCTCCTTCTATTATATAGAAGTCTACTTTAAAATCTTAAGTGACAATGGACAGCCTTAAATCCATTTTACAATCCTAGTAAAAATCAATCTCTAAGGGCTGAGGAAATAGCTCTATTGTTGAAGTGCTTGCCCTACAAAGCATGAAGACCTAAGTTTCTATTTCCAAATTGCCACATAAAAGCTGGGAGTGGGCCCAATGCTAGGCACCAGCCCTGAGGAGTTGGAGACAATCCCTAAGATTTGCTAGTCTAGCCAGATTAGTGACCTCCAGGTTCAGTGAGACCCTATCTCAAAAAATAAAGTGGAGAGTGGGCTGGAGGGATGGCTTAGTGGTTAAGGTGTTTGCCTGCAAAGCCAAAGGACCTTGGTTCGATTCCCCAGGACCCACGTAAGCCAGATGCACAAGGGGGCTCATGCATCTGGAGTTCACTTGCAGTGGCTGGAGGCCCTGGCACACCCATTCTCTCTCCCTCTCTCTCTCAAATAAATAAATAAAAATAAAGTGGAGAGATGCTAAGAAGACATTCAATACTGACCTCTGGTCTCTACACTAGCATGTGTGCACAGGCAAGCAAACACACACACACACACACACACACACACACACACACACACACGACACACGCACTAAAAATCCCAAACCCAGGCCTCCCGGTGTTTTTTAACCAACCAACTGGTTGACAGTGTTTATGAAGCTAATAAAAGCAAGCACTACACTGGGCCAGGCGTGGTGGCGCATGCCTTTAATCCCAGCACTTGGGAGACAGAGGTAGGAGGATCAGGAACGCTGTAAGTGTGAGGGCACCCTGAAACTATAAAGTGAGTTCCAGGTCAGCCTGGGCTAGGAGACCCTGCCTCTAAAACAACAAAAACGTACTACAGTGGCTGGAGAGATGGCTCAGTTAAAAGCACTTTCTTGCAAAGCCTGACAGCCTTGGTTCACTTTCCCAGTACCCATGTAATGGCAGATGCACAAAATGGTGCATGTGTCTGGAGTTCATTTAGACTGGAGGAGGCTCTGACACTTCCATTCCACTCCCACATCTGTCTTTCTTGTATACACACACACACACACACACACACACACACTGCATGGGGCTGGGGAGATGGCTTGGCAGTTAAGAGCATGAGGCTGAGGCCACCTGAGTTCAATGCCTCAGCACCCACGTTAAAACATCTGGGCAAGGGCTGGAGTGATAGCTTGTTGGTTAAGGCACTTGCCTGCAAAGCCAAAGCACCTCGGTTCAATTCCCCAGTACCCACGTAAGCCAATGTCCAAGGTAGCACATGTATTTGGAGTTTGTTTACAGTGGTTGGAAGCCCAGGCACGCTCATTCTCTCTCTCTGCTTCTTTACCTCTCTCAAATTATATATATTCTGTGTGTGTGTGTGTGTGTGTGTGTGTGTGTGTGTGTTATATATAACATCTGGGCAAGGCCATTTGTCTGTACCTCCAGCCGTGCGAGGGTGAAGGCTCAGTCTCCAGAACTGCCCAGGCTCACTGACAGGGGGAGGGAGAGGGGAAGGGCAAAACACGGCAGCTCTGGGTTGTGTGACAGCTTTCTTCTTCAGCTAACAGGTGGATGAGTCAGAGAGAACAGCGGTGTGCTCTGCCCCGACCTCCACATGCACACGTACACACACCACGCAAGTCCACTTAAGTCAATTGCGAACGGTCTGCCAGAGGGCTGACCGTGAGGCTCGCGACAATATGGCCTGGAGCTCTGCTCAGCTGTCTAGGCCTTGTTTACAGAACAGGCACGGAAAAAAAAAAAAAAACAAAAAAACTCGCACTTCCTTTGCACCACTCCGGCAAGTGACGCGACAGCAGTCACTGCACCGGCGGCCGAGCTCGCCGGCGACAACAGCCGGGGGCGCGCTCCCGCACGTCCTCCAGGTCACCTTCAAGGCCCGCCGAGCGGCGCCCGCTCACCTAGCGACCCGCCGGCCTCCCCTTCGCAAACTCGGAAGTCGCCGGCCGGGTCAGGCCACCAGCGCCCAATCCCGGCGGCGTCCAAAGTCTTCGTCCCCGGCGGTGCAGAGCTCAGGGGCGGGGACGCTGGGACTATATTAAGCCGCGGAGGCCACGGGTGGAGGGGGGGACAAGTGGGGCCGGGAGGCGGGGCGTCGGTGTGCGCGCCCCGCCCGCGGCTCCCGGGGGAGCGTGCCGAGCGAGCCGGGCTCCGGCGCGCCGCTGGTAAACAAAAGGCTCGCAGGCGGCGGGGGCGGGGGCGCGATCAGGTGACAGTGCCAAGCCGGTTTCGCAATCGCCGTAACGGGGTTCCTCGGGTCCGCAGCCCTACTTTGATCACGGCAGGTCGCCCTCCCCAAAGCGAAAAGCCGGATCTGAGTCCGTGGCGCCCGGGTCGCTTCCGGAGCCCAAGCCGTCACGACACTCCCGTGGGACTCGGTCGCCCGCCCCCTCCCCCGAGCGGACCGGGCTTCCCCCCCGTTTCACACCCCACCCCCAGGCTGCGTAGCAATTCCGGGCACGCAGTGACAGGAACTGGGGACCCCCCCTCCACCCCACGTAAGCTGTCGCCGCCGAGTCGGGGCTGAAGACCTCGCTTCGGGAAAGGGCCCGCGCTCCCCCCCCCCCAAGACCCTCCAATCCGGCTGGAGGCCAGCGGGCCGCCGCCGGCTCTTCTCCCGCAGATACCGGGTGGGGAGGACCTGGGACGCCACTCCGCCCTCGGGTGCCCGGGGTCGGGCCGGCTCCGGGTACCTCTAGGCGACAGGGAAGAGCGGCCAGCAGCGACGAGCCCCGCGGCGCGGCGAACTCTCCAGCACCGGCGCCTCCTGGAACCACTAGTCTCCGGCGCTGCTCACAACAAAGGAAGCATGTGACCGTCCGGCCCAAAACACTGAGCGTCACCCGCTCTTAGCCAATCGGGCGGGCGTCACTTCCCGGGGCATTCTGGGAAATGTAGTTCTCATTCCCGGGCCGGCGCCCCGGGGCCATCTGGGTTCCGCTATAGAGCAAGACCCAACCCGAGTCCTGCTCAGCCCACGTTTTAGGTAGACACAGGTTGAGGAAACTCACCTTGTTTGTGCAAGGATCCTAGTGAAGTAAACACCATGTAGTACGTTCATTATAGTTAAAGCTTCCTCCACAGCCCAAGGCTTTTGCACACGAGCAGGAAATCGCAAAACCATAGAGCTTAGAATAAGGCTTACAGACTTTTTCTTTTTTTACCCTTTGTAATAAATACAATTAGAAAATCTGAGGGGTGGAAGGCACTAGAAACCTAGTCTCAGAAGACGCCGGAGAAACTGTTTTTCTTTGTAAATCTGTTAATGACTCTGGCATCAAATCCCAAGTTACCTTTTAATTTTATTTTATTTATTCAGTTTTTTCGAGGTAGGGTCTCACTCTAGTCCAAGCTGACCTGGAATTCACTATGTAGTCTCAAGGTGGCCTCGAACTCACAGCGATCCTCCTACCCCTGCCTCCCAAGTGCTGGGATTAAAGGCGTGCACCACCACGCCAGGCTTACCGTTTTAGTTTAATCACACATTCAAGTTGAACAAAGTTGTAACAAATTTCTATTTTCCAAGGCAGACAGATAACACGTACAGAACATTATTATTTTTTTTTTCTACACATACATTTTTTTTTTTCAAGGCTGATGATAACCCTGCTGTTGAAACCATTTGGCTAGTGTTTGGTTTCAGATGTCAAAATTGTAATTCACCTCTCTTCTACATTTCACTAATACAGTTACACTTCTGTTAAATAAGTGTTAGAAATGAGTCTAGGGTCAGAGAATAACCACACAATCCAACGTTTTGGCAAGGCAATGTCTATTTCTACAGAAGGGTGCATACATTTCAGAGTACAGTAAGGGCTGGGATATGGCTCAGCACTTTCTTGCAATCAACCTCTGCATGTGTTCCTTTACACTCTCATGCTCTATATTTCATGTGGGTGGGTGTGTTTCTTTTTATATAGTTTGTTTTATTTATTTGAGAGAGAGAGAGGCAGAGAGAACGGATGCACCAGGGCCTCCAGCTACTGCAAAGGCACTCCAGGCCCATGCTCCATCTTGTGCATCTGGCTTACGTGATTCCTGGGGAATCAAACCTGGGTCTTTTGGCTTTGCAGGCAAGTGCCTTAATCACTAAGCTATCTCTCCAGCCCTGTGTTTCTTTAAGATTGGTGAAGGAGGGCTGTAGAGATGGCTTGGTGGTTAAGGCACTTGCCTGCAAAACCTAAAGACCCTGGTTTGATTCCCCAGTACCCACATAAAACCAAGTTCACAAGGCAATATTGCATTTGGGGTTCATTCACAATGGCTAAAGGTCTTGGCATGCCCATTATCTCTCTCTGCTTGCAAATAATAATAAAAAACAAATTTTATGTTCCACTTCCCTAGTGGGCTCTCAGGTCCTGCCTTCCACATATGTATGTGTGACCATTCCAGCCTTTCCCTGGATACTAATTTCCCCCAAATAAGCCTGACCTATTCAGAATATTATTTCTCAATTCTCTGTTGAAATGGACAAGAATTGCCATGCCTTTAGTCCTAGCACTCAGGAGGCAGAGGTAGGAGGATCGCTGTGAGTCCAAGGCCACCCTGAGACTACATAGTGAATTCCAGGTCAGCCTGGGCTAGAGTGAGACCCTACCTCCAAAAGCCAAAGCAGAAAGAAAAAAAAAAAAAAAACGAACAATGGAAAAGAATCTAAAAGTTGGGATTCACAGCCAGGGGATAAAACTGCCAGTACTATAATCTTATAACAATACCTTTCTTCATTCGTCATAAGAGGTCTGCCAGAATCCTGTAACCAAAGGGAACTTAATGAGGGCAAAATATTACAATTTGATTTAATCAATTACCAAATGGGCTAACAAATCCGGTAGTCACTTGGTGGCTAAACTGCAAGAAGAGGTCTTCAGACCCCCTTTGGGATATGGATTCAGGATGACTCAACTAGGTCAGGAAGGGAGGAATGGGAGTCTACAAACAGACAGCCTTGGAAACAGGCAGCCCTGGACACAGGCAGAGGTCTGCTGGTGGGGATGGGGCTCTCTAGGCAGACAGAGACTGAATGCTTTCAGCATTAGTGAAGGGCCCCTGATGGTTATGCCTACCCACTATCAGTGAATATGGCTGAATAGCAGCCTTTTCCTCAGCTGAGACCTTGCACAAAAAGCAGAGCCACCAGGTCCAGGGAATCCTGCTGAGATTGTGTGAAGCTATTCAAAAACATATCTTATTTTGTGCTATGTTTACAATCCATGCACTAGATGTGTTTTATTTTATTTTTTAAAATTATTTTTATTTATTTATTTCAGAGCAACAGACAGAGAGAGAAAGAGGCATAGAAAGAGAGAGAGAATGGGCGCACCAGGGCCTCCAGCCACTGCAAACGAACTCCAGATGCGTGCGCCCCCTTGTGCAACTGGCTAACGTGGGTCCTGGGGAACTGAGCCTCGAACCGGGGTCCTTAGGCTTCACAGGCAAGCGCTTCACCGCTAAGCCATCTCTCCAGCCCGATGTGTTTTATTTATTTATTTTTGCTGTGTTTACAGTCTAGGTCTGCATGGTCATTTGAAGGAAGCAGGCACTTGGAGTCAGGGGATACAAAGGGTCTTCAGACATTAGTTATCTCCTTAGGGTGGCAGCATGCTATGCTATGGTCTGCCTTCTTACAAGTCAGACACAACTGGCCCTTATTTTGGTCTCCATAGCATTCACTATTGCACTTAAGATTTGAGAGTGGGGGCTGGAGAGATGGCTTAGCAGTTAAAGAGCTTGCCTGCGAAGCCTAAGGACCCACGTTTGATTCTCCAGATCCCACGTAAGCCAGACACACAAAGGTGAGGCAAGCACAAGGTCACACATGCCCTCTGGGTGGTGCAAGCTTCAAGAATTCGATTGCAGTGGCTGAAGCCCTCGTGTGCCAATTCTCTCTCCCTCTGTGTCTCTTGCTCTCTAAAAAATAAAAATACATAAATAAAATAAGAACAGATTTGAGGGATGGAGTGATGGGCAGAGGCTGGGGTGAGGAGGAGCAGTTTGTGCAAGCAGAATCAGCGGACATTGCTGTCAGCTCAGCCATGGACACATCTGAGCCAGCCAAGGAGGATTACGATGTGATGCAGGACAGCAAGTTCCTTCAGAATGTCCTGGTGGACCTTCCAGGTGTGGATCCCAACAATGAAGCCATTCGGAATGCCATGGGCTCTCTGGCCTCCCAGGCCACTAAGGATGGCAAGAAGGACAAGAAAGAAGAATACCAGAAGTGAGACTATGCAGGGCTAGAGTGGCCGAATCTGCTCAGGGGACTGTGTATGATGGAACTGTATATAGACTTAGATAGGTTACCTGCAACCTTTACAACCTAATAAAGCCTGGCAAGTTAAACAAATAAAAGAGATTTGAGAGTGGCCAACCACCCATCATTCAGGCAATTGGCTTTTTCCTCTGCAGACAATGGTTAGGACCATTTCACAGGCATTCCACATATTTTCAGAACTTCCAAGACCTTTTTTTCCCTCCTCTCGGCTGCCAGCACTTTGAGCCTCCTAATGTTGGACATTCTTTGAAGACTACTGCTGGTCCCATCTTTTTTTTTTTTTTTTTTTTTTTTGGTTTTTCGAGGTAGGGTCTCACTCTGGTCCAGGCTGACCTGGAATTAACTCTGTAGTCTCAGGGTGGCCTTGAACTCACGGCGATCCTCCTACCTCTGCCTCCCAAGTGCTGGGATTAAAGGCGTGCGCCACCACACCCGGCTGGTCCCATCTTTTCCAGGGGTGTCTCTAATTCCCTTCTTTCACTCCCAACTGTAAGGCCAAGCACACTTTCCAGTCCTCCTAGAGAATGCGACACTTGCATTTGTTGACACCTAACACCTTATTTACTTGGGTCCTTTAATGAGCTACAGGCTCAGTACCTTGAGCTCCTCCTGCACAACACATCCAAGCTAAACAGCATCAGTGAATGAGATTTTTGATTTTTTAATTTTTAAAAATATATTTGGGGTGGCCTGGAGAGAAGGCTTAGCAGTTAAGGTGCCTGTCTGCAGAGCCAAAGGACCCAGGTTTGAGTCTCCAAGACCTATGTAAGCCAGATGCACAAGGTGGCACAAGTATATGGAGTTCATTTGTAGCAGCTGGAGGTCCTGGCACACCCATTGTCTATCTCTCAAATAAAATAAAATAATTACAAAATATTTTTTGAGAGAGGAAAAGAGGCCAACAAGGAAAGAGTGAGTATGGGTACTCTAAGACTTTTTGCCACTGCAAACTGTGGACACATGTACCACTTTGCACATCTGGCTTTATGTAAGTACTAGGGAATTGAACCAGACTGTTGGGCTGTTTAAACCAGTGCCTTTAACCACTGAACCATCTCTCTAGCCCAAGGTATTTTTTTTATTAAATTTTTTTTTTTTAATTTATGTGTAAGCAGAGATATATAGAGAGAAGACACAGAGAGAATGGGCATGCCAGGGCCTCCAGACACTGCAAATGGACTCCAGACACATGTAACACTTTGTGCATGTATCTGGCTTTGCATGGGTAGTGGGGAATCAAACTCTGGTCTTTAGGTTTTACAAGCGAGTTCCCTAACCGCTGGGAAATCTCTGCAGCCCAGATTTGTTTTTCTTTTCTTTTCTTTCTTTCTTTCTTTCTTTTTTTTTTTTTTTTTTTTTTTTGAGGTAGGGTCTCACTCTAGCTCAGGCTGACTGGAATTCATTATGTAGTCTCAGGGAGGTCTTGAACTCATGGTGATCCTCCTACCTCTGCCTCCTAAGTGCTGGGATTAAAGGCATGCGCCACCACACCTGGTCCAGATTTGTTTTTCATTTTTCTTTTCTTTTTTATTAGCATTTTCCATGATTATAAAAAAATATCCCATGGAAATTCCCTCCCCCCCCCCCACTTTCCCCTTTGAAATTCCATTCTCCATCATATTACCTCCCCATCTCAATCATTGTACTTACATATATACAATATCAACCTATTAAGTATCCTCCTCCCTTCCCTTTAGATTTGTTTTTCTTAAAGACAGGATCTCATGTATCCCACACTGGCCTGGAACTTGCTATGTAGCCGAGAATGACTGTGAACTTCTGATACTCCTGCCTCCATTTTCTAGTGCTAGGATTACAGATGCCACCATACCCAGTTTATGCGGTTCTTGAACTTGAGCCCACGGCTTCATGTGTGCAAATACCCTCCAAACTACCATTTGTTGAGAGAGACTTTATCAAAGGTTTCACAGAGGATTACATGGGATTTCACACTGTAAAATCAATAGGGCTGGGAAGATGATTCAAGTGGTTAAAGTCACTTGCTTAGAAAGCCTGCTGACCTGGGTTCAATTCCAATGCTACCTATGTAAACCAGAGGCAAAAATGTGGTGTTGCCAGGAGTGGTGGTGCACGCCTTTAATCCTCAGCAGGCAGAGGTAGGAAGATTGCTGTGAGTTCAAGGCCACCCTGAGACTACATAGTGAATTATTCCAGGTCAGCCTGAGAACTAGAATGAGACCTTACCTTGAAAATCCAAAAAACAAAACAAAACAAAACCGTGGTATAAGAATCTACTGTTCATTGTAGTGGAAAGAGGCTGTAGCATATGTGTACATGCACACCCCCCCACATATACACAAGAATAAATTCATTAATTAAAAAAAACCTTGAAGGGATGGAGGGATGGCTTAGCATTAAGGCATTTGCCTGCAAAGCCAAAGGACCCAGGTTCGATTCCCCAGGACCCATGTTAGCCAGATGCACAAGGGGGCCACGTGTCTGGAATTCGTTTGCAGTGGCTGGATGCCCTGGTGTGCCCATTCTTTCTCTCTCTCTCTCTCCCTCTTTCTCTGTCAAATAAATAAATAAATAAAAATAAAATATTAAAAAAAACATCCTTGGAGCCAGGAGTGGTGGTGCATACCTTTAATCCCAGCACTCAGTAGGCAGAGGGAGGAGGGTTGCCATGAGTTCAAAGCCACCCTGAGACTACATAGTGAATTTCAGGTCAGCCTGGGCTAGAGCAAGACCCTATCTCAAAAAACCAAAAAATAAAAATAAATAAGTAAATGAATGAATGAATGAATAAACTTGGGCCAGGCATGGTGGCACACATCTTTAATCCCTGCTGAGGTAGGAGGATTGCTGTGAGTTTGAGGCCAGCCTGGGACTACACAGTGCATTCTAGGTCAGCCTGGGCTCAAGTGAGACCCTACCTCAAAAACAAAGCAAAACAAACAAAAATATCTCAGCCCTTGACACCCTCATGGTGTTTTCCTCCGTAGACATATTAATGTCTTAGGAGCTCTGTTATACAATACCCCTCAGGGTGTTGCATGAAGGGAAAAGTAAACAGAATATTTGCTCACAACGCCTCAGCTTTTTCAGTCTTGAGAGCTGCCTCTTCTCCCTTCTTCACACAAAGCACCTGTGAAACCTTGGCTTTCCCTGGAGATTCAGATGCCAGGAAAGGTTTGTTTGTGGAAGCACTGGGGATGGAAATCAGGGCCTTAAGCAGGCTAAGAAAGCCTACCTTCCTAGTTCCTACCAGAGAAGATTCAGTTGTCCTATTTCCACGTCGATCCAGTCATGAGTCTGTCTTTGTCAAGCCACGCAAAGCTTGGGATCAAACATATGAGCATTATATTTCAACGGGGAAAAATACAGCCAAAAAATTCCCATTTTAAGATCTTGGTGGGGTGCGGTAGTGCATATCTTTAATCCCAGCACTCAGGAGTCAGAGGTAGGAGGATCGCTGTGAGTTCGAAGCCAGCCTGTCAGTACAGAGTGAATTCCAGGGCTAGAGAGAGACCCTACCTCAAAATCACAACAAACAACAACAACAAAAAGATCTTGGAAAAGAGGGAAATCTGCCACATAGAGGGTAAGCTTGCCTTACTCTGTCACTGACCGTTTGCCCTCATAAGTGTAATCTGCCGCTTTCTTACCACTGGAGAAGGAAGTAGGTTTTCCATCTTATGGAGCATAGGGTGACAATATTTTATGGATAAAACTGTCCTAAGTTGATATAGATGAAGTGCTGGGGCAAATGGTGCGTTGGTGATTTCAGGGTATTGTTCATGACCAAATCTGCCCCACTAGATGCTGGTAAGGGTGACTGGTGACGGTCAGTGTGAGCCTGGGTTTTTGAGTTCAAGGGGCTAAGGACCAGCTGCATTCTTTCTCACTGTGACACCAGCTCCAGCTTCTTGATCTTTCCTCAGGGTGGGAGCCCAGATGATTGCTCTGCTCTCAGAGAAAGCTGGACTTTTGGGAAAGTTGTATCATAAATTACCCCTGCTAGGCCGGCTCCATGGGAGGGAATACATCTCAGATACTGAAAACTTAAAACAGGGGTAGTCATGAGCCCTAGGGGTGTAACGTCTGCTGCTGTCTGGCTAAATGTATATACTATGTTTACCAAACTGCCCAGTAAACACTTCTCTTAATGTTCATATCCTTATATTAATGCTACTCTCACTTTTGGTAGAGAATCTTCTCTTTACAGAGGGCAGTGACCTTGGAATGACTCAGAAGGCATCATGGTGCTGGAAAGAAGTGACAGGAGTGCTCAGTACTGCAATATCTTTATCACACCCTCCAAGGCTCAGGGTCTATTGGGGAAGAGGTGGTGGAAAGAATGTAAGAGCCAAAGGACTCCTTACAACGTGCTCCCGCCCACACACACAAAATGGCCTAGATATCCATGACCTCACAGTACCTGACACTACCTACACAAGACCATCATAATAGGAGGAAAAGATCATGACATCAAAATAAAAGAGAGACTGATTGAGATGGGGAGGGGATATGATGGAGAATGGAGTTTCAAAGGGGAGAGGAGTATTACCTTGGGATATTTTTTATAATCATAGAAGTTGTTAATAAAAAAAATTGAAGCTGGGCATGGTGGCACACACCTTTAATCCCAGCACTCAGGAGGCAGAGGTAGGAGGATCGCCATCAGTTTGAGGCCACCCTGAGACTACAGAGTGAATTCCAGGTCAGCCTGGACCAGAGTGAGACCCTACTTCGTAAAACAAAAACAAAAACAAAACAAAACAAAAAATTACCCCTGCTGTGACTGGCCAATGCCAGATCCCCAATGGGATTTCTTCTAGTCTCTTCTTCATGACTTATTGGAAAATGCTTTAAGGTATGAACACTTTGCCTGCGTGCAAAGCCTGATGGCCCAGGAGTGATTCCCTAGTACCCACATAAGACTAGATGTTTAGAGTGTCACAGGCATCTGGAGTTCGTTTACAGTGGCAGGAGGCTCTGGCACGCCCATTTCCTCTATCTCTCATTTTCATTTTCTGTCTCCTTGGAAATACATTTGAAAAAAAAATTTTTAAAGGTCTCAGCTGGGAGTGGTAGCACATGCCTTTGATCCCAGATCTCTAGAGGCAGAGGTAGGGGGATGACAGTGAGTTCGAGGCCACCCTGAGGCTACATAGTGAATTCCAGATCAGCCTGGGCTAGAGTGAGACCCTACCTCGAAAAACCAACCAAACAACCAAACAAACAAAACCTCAAACAACAAAGAAAGAGCGCTCACAGCAATCTACACACAGGTAGTCCAGTGATCACCTAATTTGGGCTGCATCATTCTTTTCATTCCTCTGTGTACATTCAGGGCTCTGCTAGTCCCGTTTCCCGTCCCTCTGCCTCTCTATACAAACTTCAGGTCTCAACGTTTGCAGTGAGGCTTGGGAGTTGAAGGTTTCAGTTTCAAAATTTAGCTTTGCTCCCTAGTATCCATGTGTCCCTGAGTAAGTTAGTCTTTCTTAGTCTGTTTTCTCATCTCTAAAATGAGGGTAAGTTTGGATGTGGTAGAGCACACATGTGCTCTCAGGACTTGGGAAGCAGAGACAGAAGGATCAGAAGTTTGGGGTCAGCCTGGGTTACATAGCAAGACCCTGTCTCCACAAACTAAAAATAAATAAATAGAAATTAAAAAATAAAATAACATGAGGCCAGGTATGGTGGTGCATGTCTTTAATCCCAGCACTTGGGCGGCAGAGGTAGGATCACAGTGAGTTCAAGGCCACCCTGAGACTACATAGTGCATTCCAGGTCAGCCTGAGCTAGGGTGAGATCCTACCTCAAAAAAACCCAAACAAACAAACAAACAAAACACAAACCCAAAAAACAAAAAAGACATGAAGATAAAAGCCCCTATTTTATATAATTATGAGGATTAAAAAAGGAAAAAGTACATATGGCACTGGTGATATAATAAATTCTCAGTAGCAACCAAAATTTGCACTATCCTCTTCCATGTCCCCTATCTTTTATGCTTTGTTCTTTGATTTAAGAACAATAGGAGTAAAGAATTAAAGAAATGAAGCCGGATGTATTTGCACACACCTTTAATCCCAGCACTCAGGAGGCAGAGGAGGATCGCTATGTGTTCGAGGCCAGCCTGAGACTCCATAGTGAATTCCAGGTCAGCCTGGGCCAGAGTGAGACCCTACCTCGAAAAAAAAGAAAAGAATTAAAGAAATGAGGAGTTAAAGAATATATAATATTTATTATATCTATTTAGAAAACAAGTCTAAGCAAATGAAAACTAGTAAATAAAACCCTGGACACCCAACCAAACTCCTGTCCTCTAAGGAGATATTGCCACCAACTTGGTATATGAAAGTAGTCTGTCTCTGCACTTAAAATGACCACACTGAAAGGCCACATAACTGAGCTTGAACTGTGCTTGGCTCAGAGTTGAGATTGAGGGGCAGGGCTGGAGAGATGGCTTAGAGGTTAAGCGCTTGCCTGTGAAGCCTAAGAACCCCGGTTCGAGGCTCGGTTCCCCAGGACGCACGTTAGCCAGATGCACAAGAGGGCGCACGCGTCTGGAGTTCGTTTGCAGTGGCTGGAGGCCCTCACATGCCCATTCTCTCTCTCTCTCTCTCTCTCTCTCTCTCTCTCTCTCTATCTATCTGCCTCTTTCTCTGTCTGTTGCTCTCAAATAAATAAATAAAAATAAAAAAATTTAAAAAAGAGATTGAGGGGCAAAGAGTCAGGGGTTGAGGATGTCTGTGTTTCTTCCACTAACCTTTTAATATTTTAAAAAATAGCTACCATGTGCATATATGTCGTATCAAACTAATTGTTTTATTTATTTGTTTGTTTCTAGTGCTGGCGGACAGAAAGCAGGGAGTTTACTCATGCCAGGCAAATACTCTATCACTAAGCTACAACCCCAGCCCTTACCTATTTCTTTTAAAAGTATTTTAAAGTTTTTGTCTGTTTGTTTCCAGCTCCAGATCACTAGAAAAGAGTGAGGTCTCTCAGGTCACCAGCGCACAGGGACAGAGCCTCTTGACCCCGCTTGTGACAGCGTCACAAGCACATGCCTGACATATTTTGGAACGCCTGCCTTGTTCTATTACTGGTACATGCAAGTTTTGCTCCAGCAGCAAGCCTCTAAATTTAGATGCTTTTCAGGATGAACTGTGTGATCTTTGTCCTGAAGACTAGTAGAGATTGGAGTAAACCTTGCTTTGAATTCACTTATTTGAATGGAAAAAGTTGATATTTTATAGAGCAAAGTTTACAAAGATTACCGTATTAGTGAAAAAAAAATCAAATGAATAGACAGCATCTAAGATTTCTCCTTCATAGTTCTCAGTCCTCTAGATTTAACAAAAGTGAAATAAAATCCCCAGGTAAGCATTTTTTTTTTCCTGGTAACTCTAAGGAGGATTTATATGATTTAGAAAATTAGTTTTAATATAATGTCTTTGTACTTAAGCTTTTCTATTTTTTTTTTTTTTTCTCAAGGTAGGATCTCAGTCTGGCCCAGGCTGACCGAGAATTCACTATGCAATCTCAGGGTAGTCTCAAATTCTCAAACTCTCTGGTGATCCTCTTACTTGTGCCTTCCTAGTGCTGGGATTAAAGGTGTGCACCACCACACACCACTAAATTTTTCTATTCTAATTAAGGAAAAGGCAATTTCACAATACATTAAAAAAGCTAAGCTGGGCGTGGAGGCACACGCCTTTAATCCCAGCACTTGGGAGGCAGATGTAGGAGGATCGCTGTGAGTTCAAGGCCACTCTGAGACTACCTAGTGAATTCCAGGTCAACTTGGGCTAGAGTGAGACCCTACCTCAAAACCCACCCCCCCAAAAAAAGTTGAAAATGGCACACTTCTGTAATCCCAGCACTTTCGAGGCAGAGCCAGGATGGTCTCAAATTCAAGAATAGCTCCAGCTTTATAAACAAGATCCTTTATTTTATTTTACTTTATTTATTTGCACAGAGAGAGAGAGTGAGAAAATGGGTGCACCAGGGTTTCTAGCCACTTTGTGCATCTAGCTTTATGTGGATACTAGGGAATCAAACTAAGATTGTTAGGCTTTGCAGGTAAGCACCTTAACCTCTGAGCCATCTCTCTAGCCCACAAGATATTTTCTAAAAGAAAAAAAATAGAGAAAAATCCTTTAAGGAATGTTGAATTTTGTGAAAATCGTGTTCCTGTTATGGTCAATCCCAGCAACCTATCTTTTTTAAATTTTTGTTTATTTTTATTTATTTATTTCAGAGTGACAGACAGAGAGAGAAGGAGGCAGAAAAAGAGAGAGAATGGGCGCACTAGGGCCTCCAGCCACTGCAAACGAACTCCAGACGTGTGTGCCCCTTGTGCATCTGGCTAACGTGGGTCCTGGGGAATGGAGCCTTGAACCGAGGTCCTTAGGCTTCCCAGGCAAGTGCTTAACTGCTAAGCAATCTCTCCAGCCCCCAGCAACCTACCTTTATGGAGAGTCAAGAATATACCTTTAGATTCAGACTGATGGGGTCCAAATCCTATTCCTGCTACTACTGTCTCACTGATGTTGGGAGGCCTATTTCATGGCTTTGCTGCCCAGCTTCTTTGTCTGAAAATAGAAAAGAACAATTCTTCTTATGCTTATCAAGTGACAACATAGAAGAAAAGTACATTGTTTTATTCAGTTATGACATAATGATATTGGTCTGTCAAGTGCAATGACAGGTATACTCTTATATCCTAACAAAATAAGATTATTTTTTTATTTCTTTATTATTATTGCTTTTTTTTGAGGTAGGGTCTTACTCTAGCCCAGGCTGAACTGGAATTTACTATGTAGTCTCAGGATGGCCTCAAACTCACAGCTATCCTCCTACCTCTGCCTCCCAAATGCTGGGATTAAAGGCATGCACCACCACACCCGACCCTATTTTTGTGTTTTGAGGTAGGGTCTCGCTCTAGTCCAGGCTGGCCTGGAATTTACAATGTAATCTCAGGTTGGCCTTGAACTCATCCTACCTCAGCCTCCCCAGTGCTGGGACTTAAAGGTGAGCGCCACCATGCCTGGCACAAAAGATTTTTAACAGTTGCATCATGGAATAATAATGAGAAACAAGACACGCAAAGTAAGAGAGTTCTGGGGAGAACTGTCATAACTTACTCAGCCCTGGACCAATCACCTAATTACCTTGGATTCTAGCTTCCTATCCCTAAAAACAGCTCTGTGCCTTCCGCCCAGGAGGGTGTTTGACTAAACTGTATCCAAAGGTCTGTTTATGTATTTTTTTGTTTGTTTACTCACTTCTTTTTTCCATTCTAACATATTAGAGAAAACTTTTATCACTGAGTTTATTATAACCCCAGACCTAGTATTCCATATATTAAAAAAAAATATTTTTATTGCCTGGCATGGTGGTGCATGTCTTTAATCCCAGCACTTGGGAGGCAGAGGTAAGAGGATCACTTGTGAGTTCAAGGCCAGTTTGCGACTACAGAGTAATTCTACGTCAGCTTGAGCTAGAGTGAGACTCTATCTTTAAAAATCAAAATATAATTTTGAGAAAGGCAGAGAGAGAGAGAAAGAAAGAGAGAGAGAGAAAGTATGGGTGCTCCAGGGCCTCCTGCTGCTGCACATGAACTTCAGATACATGTACCAGTTAGTGCATCTTGCTTTAAGGGGGTACTGGAGAATTTAACCCAAGCCATCAAGCTTTTCAAGCTTGTGCTTATAACTGCTGAGCCATCCCTCCAGCCCAGCCTGGTTCTCTTTCATACACACACACACACACACACACACACACACACACACACACTATAAAATTAGTTTTACAGGTAGGGTCTGGTTCTAGTCCAGGCTGACCTGGAATTCACTATGTGTCTTCAGGGTAGCCTCCAACGCATGGCCATCCTCCTACCTCTGCCTCCAGAATGTTGGGATTAAAGGCATGTGCCACCATGCCTGACTTCATTTTTTTTTTTTTTTCAAAGTAGGGTTTCACTCTAGTCCAGGTCGACCTGGAATTCACTATGTAGTCTCAGGGTGGCCTTGAGCTCATGGCGATCCTCCTACCTCTGCCTCCCAAGTGCTGGGATTAAAGGCGTGTACCGTCACACCCGGCTGGCTTCATATTTTAAAAAAAAAAATTTTTTTTTGAGGCAAGCCCAATAGACTGGCCTTTATTTAATTTAATTTATTATTTTTTTAAAGAGCTACAGTCAAAGAAAGAGGGAGAGAAAGAGAGAGAGAGAATGGGTGTACCAGGGCTTCTAGCCACTGTGTACGAACTCCGGATGCATGGGCCCCCTTGTGCATCTGGCTAATATGGGTCCTGAGGAATCAAGCCTTGAACAGGGTCCTTAGGCTTCACAGACAAGCGCTTAACCACTAAGCCATCTCTCCAGCCCTGGCTTCATATTTTTCATTGAAAAGACTTTAATGGGAAAATTATGTTGTTTCACAATACCCTAATTAGGATGCAGGCACCTGAGGTCACTCACTGTTTGGAAAAGAATAGTTTGGGTATAATGGGCTACATGGGGGTCAAAAGCCAGCTTTCTTGGCTACTGAGATTTAAGGAGGGCACAGCTGCTTACTTTCAGATCCAACAGAATTCATTTGCTATTCTGTATTCCTGTCTCTTTAAACACCCATCAACTTAAAAGTAGCGTCATCCCATAGGCTTTGCAGCCTGGGTCCTTGGGTGACCTTTTCCCAATGCAGCCCCTATTCAGCAGGGAGAGCCCTGCGCCAAGCTCCCCTCTCTCCACTCCTAGGCATAACAGGAAGTTTGTCCTGCTCATAGCCTCTTAGTAGGACGCTTTGTCTCTCCAAATTCTATGCTCAGATCTTTCTATTTTTAGTTTCCAACTCACATCTGTTAGGTCAGTTATAACATTACTGGCTTAAGTATGACTTTGTTATACTTTCATTAATTATCACTTACATTAAAAAGAAATTAGCCGGGTGTGGTGGCGCATGCTTTTAATCCCAACACTTGGGAGACAGAGGTAGGAGGATCGCCGTGAGTTCGAGGCCACCCTGAGATTACCTAGCGAATTCCGGGTCAGCCTGGGCTAGAGTGAGACCCTACCTCAAAAAACCAAAAAAGAAAAGAAGAAGAAATTAAGGGCTGGAGAGATGGCTCAGCAGTTAAGGTGCTTGCCTGCAATGCCCAATGACCTGTGTTCGATTCTCCAGTACCTATGCAAAGCCAGATGCGCAAAATGATGCATACATCTGAAGTTCATTTGCAGTGGCTAGAGGCCCTGACACACCCATCTCTCCCCTCACCCCATCTCTCCTTGCAAATAAATAAATGAAATATTAAAAGAAGAAATTATTATTTTTAAAGTTCCTTTCTCCCATATTTATTTATTTTTTTGAATTTTTTAAAAATTTTTATTAGCATTTTCCATGATTATAAAAAAAAACCCGTGTTAATTCCCTCCCTCTCCCCCCACTTTCTCCTTTGAAATTCCATTCTCCATCATATTACCTCCCCATAACAATCATTGTACTTAAATATATACAATATCAACCTATTAAGTACCCTCCTCCCTTCCTTTCTCTGCCCTTTATGTCTCTTTTTTAACTTACTGGCCTCTGCTACTAAGTATTTTCCTTCTCAGGCAGAAGCCCAGTCATCTGTAGCTAGGATCCACATATGAGGGAGAACATGTGGTGCTTGGCTTTCTGGGCCTGGGTTACCTCACTTAGTATAATCCTTTCCAGGTCCATCCATTTTTCTGCAAATTTCATAATTTCATTTTTCTTTACTGCTGCTTTCTCCCATATTTAAAGGTATATACCAGTTGTAGAAAAGTTTAAGAGGGGTAAACAAAAAGCTGAACATTAAATATGATTTTGGACCCCAAATAGATGCTGTTAGCCATATATTTCCAAGCCTTTATTATTTATTTGTTTATATTTGAGAAAGAGAGAGAGAGAGAAAGAAAGAATGGGTGTGCTAGGGCCTCCAGCCAGTGCAAATGAACTCCAGACATATTCGTTCCATAGTGCATCTGGCTTACATGGGTTCTGGGGAGTCAAACTTGGGTCCTTTAGCTTTGCAGACAAGTGTCTTAGCTGCTAAGCCATCTCTCCAGCCCTATTTATTTACTTTTTTTTTTGTTGTTCATTTTTATTTATTTATTTGAGAGCGTCAGAGAGAGAAAGAGGTAGAGAGAAAGAGGGAGGGAGAGAGAGAGAGAGAGAGAGAGAGAGAGAGAGAGAGAGAGAGAATGGGTGCGCCAGGGCCTTCATCCACTGCAAACAAACTCCAGATGTGTGTGCCCCCTTGTGCATCTGGCTAATGTGGATCCTGGGGAATCGAGCCTTGAACTGGGGTCCTTAGGCTTCACAGGCAAGCATTTAACCGCTAAGCCATCTCTCCAGCCCTTATTTATTTTTAAAAATATTTTATTTATTTATTTATTTATGAGAGAGGAAGAGACAGAGATAATGGGCAGGCCAGGGCCTCTAGCCACTACATATGAACTCCAGACGCATGTGGCCCCTTGTGCATCTGGCTTATGTGGGACCTGGGGAATCAAACCCAGGTCCTTAGGTTTCGCAGGCCAATGCCATAACTGCTAAGCCATTTCCGCAATCCTTATTTATTTACTTTAGACTATTTTTGTTTTTTATTTATTTATTTATTTTTAGTTTTTTGAAGTAGGATCTCTGGCCCAGGCTGACCTGGAATTCACTATAGAGTCTCAGGGTGGCCTCGAACTCATGGTGATCCTCCTACCTCTGCCTCCCAAGTGTTGGGATTAAAGGCGTGCTCCACCACGCCCGGCTTACTTTAGACTACTTTTAAATTTTATTTGCAAGCAGAGAGTGAGTATGGGCATGGTAGGAATTCTTGACACCACACATGAACTCCAGATGCTTGTGCCACTTTGTGCAACTGGCTTTCCCTTAGTACTGGGAAATTGAATCTGGGCTGGCAGGATTTGTGAGCAAGTGCCTTTAACCACTCAGTTATCTCTCCAGCCCCTTTCACCATGTATTTTTTCAGTCATTCATTTATGAGCAATGAATTATTTTGGATAACATTTTCAGAGGGTTAAATTCGTGGTTGTTTGGCTCCATGTGTTTAGACAGAACACTGTGGTGCAATTGTCCTGGCGGGAAGGGAGATATTCTAAAGTGTGTGTTCTTTCATACTATTGAAAACATACACCCTAAGAAATTAGAATGTCCCCAGGGAAAAGAGCTGAAGCCTGGTGCAGCCATATGAGAAACTTGCTGAGGGAAGATTTAACAATCTTTCTTCTTTTTTTTTTTTCGAGGTAGGGTTTCAGCTCAGGCTGACCTAGAATTCACTATGTAGTTTCAGGGTGGCCTTAAACTCATGGCCATCCTTCTTCCTGAGTGCTGGGATTAAAGGTGTGCGCCACCATGCCCGGTTTAACAATCTTTCTTTTGTTATTATTGTTATGCCCAGTTCTTGGTGCCCCCAGTGACCACCAAGGAGAACCAAACATATATGCAAAGGCAAGGAGCTTTATTTCAGGCTTAAGCTCGGACTCTTTTTTTTTTTTTTAAATTCATAGTCATAAACTTAACTCTGCAATCCAGCTAGACTTGGAGGAGAATAAGGAAAATATGGAACCCCAAAGAACTGCAGCGAGAGCACAGATGACAGAGTATGATGAGCAGATGGGGAGTGCGGGGTGCTCTCCTGAGCGACAGAAGGAATGGTTTGGTGGTTAAGATGGAACAATCAACTGTATTAGAGCTGTCCACACTCAGCGATGGTGACCATCTTGCTCGTCTTGCCGTTCCTAGACCCAAGGCGTTCCATTTCTTCAACAATGTTCATACCTTCTTTCACTTTCCCAAATACCACATGCTTACCATCCAACCATTCAGTCTTGGCAGTGCAGATGAAAAATTGGGAACCGTTTGTGTTTGGACCAGCATGTGCCATAGACAAGATCCCAGGACCTGTATGCTTCAGGATGAAGTTCTCATCCCCAAATTTCTCCCCATAGATGGACTTGCGACCAGTGCCATTATGGCGTGTGAAGTCACCACCCTGGCACATGAATCCTGGAATAATTCTGTGAAAGCATGACCCCTTATAACCAAATCTTTCCTCTCCAGTGCTCAGAGCACGAAAGTTTTCTGCTGTCTTTGGAACTTTGTCTGCAAACAGCTCAAAGGAGACGCGGCCCAAGAGCTCGCCATTGACGGTGATGTCGAAGAACACGGTGGGGTTGACCATGGCCGACAAGAACCTACGACCTAGAACAGCGGCGTCTGCAAAGCCAAAGCTCAGATTCTTGACTTCACCAACGCAGTGGACCCGTACAAGAGCCCTGAGCAGCAGGGGCGCAGGTTTTTTATAGGGATTTGAACGAAGAAGTAGGGGAATGATTACATTATTGGTAGATTTAAGTAGTAACTGCACTTGTATTTTTCTGATAGGCTTAGGATGCTGGGGGGCAGAGCTGGTGGGCAGGGGGCTAGGGGAAGTTCAAGCAGATTAGGTAACCTTCATTGTGATTGGCTATGTGTGTTTGAGGAACTTAAACAACTTGTCTTATGACTATAGAAATGTATGGCATAAGCAATTTGTGATCTTTTTTCAGTAACTGTTAAATTCTTATTTAAACCTTGCTGGGAAACAGAAACTTAGGCCTACTGGTGACTCTGAAGCCTGTCATGGCATTCCTCTGGTTCCTGAGTCCTTCATTATTAAGAACATACTTTGTATGGATACATCATGTGTTGGTACCATCAAGACTTGACAGTCTTGCAAGGGAAGCAGTAGTGAGTCCAGGAATGAGCAGGACTAGACTGTCTGGGATTGCTAAACCTTATATTTAAACCCAAACCTCATTTCAGGACTCCAAAGACAGACTGGAAGGACCATTATTGGACCTCTTTGTTCTTCCCAATGTGGTCACATTGAGTAAATCTCCCTTTTCTGCCTCTCTCTTCCCTAGCAGAGAAAATTAAGAGATGAGATCACCCCCTTCCTGAAAACCTGGCATATTTAGACACCTGGAGTTGAGGCTGGACTAACCAGTTCAGTTCTCATCCTGTAAACTCCCATAGGAGATCCCAATCTGGGTCTCTAGCTGGGATTTCCCCTGCTGGCATCTCCCTCCTGACTAGCTGGGCAGAACTCTGCATTCTTTCCTTCTCTTAAACTCTATAATCTCCATAAATGCTACAATAAAATCTTCCTAAACTTTATTCTCTGGTCTATGGCTTTCATTCATTGGAATTCATTAAGACAAGATGCCAGAGGCCACTAGTGCAGTGGAAGTTTTTATTTTTTAATTTTTTTATTATTTATTTTGAGAAAGAGAAAGAGGCGGGGGGTGGAGGGCAGAGAGAATGAGCACACCAGGGCTTTTAGCTGCTGTGAATGAACTCCAGATGCTTGCGCCCCCTTGTACGCATGTGCAACATTGCATAGTTGTGTCCCATTGTACATCTGGCTATGTGGGACCTGGAGATTCAAACATGAATTCTTAGGCTTCACAGGCAAGCGCCTTAAGTGCTAAGCCATCTCTCCACCCCTACAGTGGGAGTTTTGTATGGCCGTGTGTTGCAGTCCGGTTCGCATTGCTGGTAGAAATCACCCAACCAAGAGTAGCTTCTGGGAAAAAGAGGTTTATTTTGGCTTACAGGCTCGAGGGGAAGCTTCACGATGGCAGGGGAAAACGATGGCATGAGCAGAGGGTGGACATCACCCCTGGCCAACAGAAGATGGACCACAGCAACAGGAGGGTGTGCCAAACACTGGCATGGGGAAACTGGCTATAAAGCCCATAAGCCCGCCCCCAACAATACACTCCCTCCAGGAGGCATTAATTCCCAAATCTCCATCAGCTGGGAACCTAGCATTCAGAACACCTAAGTTTATGGGGGACACCTGACTCAAACCACCACATTCCGCCCCTGGCCCCCATAAACTGATATCCATACATGATGTAAAATACAATGCTTTCAGTCTGACTTTAAAAGTCCCCATACTTTTTATCAATCCCAATGATGTTCATACATCCCCATAGTCCAAGATCTTTTAACTGAGCCATAATACCAAAAAATAACCTCAAAAAACCCATAATGGCACAGAATAAGTATTCACACTGCAAAAGATGGCATTGGGCATAGCAAAGAAACATTCAACCAATACAAGATTTAAAACAACCAGGGCAAATATCAAACTCTGTAGCTTCAAGTCCAACAACTCTAGCCAGTGACAAGTCTTCAAGTCTGATAATTCTAACCAGCAACAAGTCTCTGGCATTTCAATTCCGCCCCTCCAGCTAGGCTACTCACAGTCCTGGAAAACTTCACCGGGGCCGGCAGCTCCTCGGCAGCCATCTCATGGTCCCGGCATCTCCACTGGGTCTCCACTGCAAGCCACGGTTCATCCTCATGGCCCCATGGGGTCTCTATGCAGGCAACCAGCAAACCAGCTTCACACTGCCCATGGCCATTTCCAAAACACAAGACCGTGTTGCAAACTCAATGACCCTCTTTCCAGCATTTCTTATACTCACGATACCAGGTAGGGTGCCAATTTGTTAATCCAGGGGGGAATAAATCAGACATTGAAGAACAGGACTCCTTGAGCACTCAGGCCCCTTCAAAAGAGTTTACATTCTTCTTGTTGCCCCAGCGCAGGTCAGCTAGCCCAGTCTCATAGGTTGTAATCTCTCAGTTGCAGCTAAGTGGGCAACAGTTCACCCAAAGATTTTTCTTTCTGTGCCATATCCCTCTGCACACACCAGTTCATTTCTACGCAAAGCAACCCTGTACAACTTCTTAGGACATGGGCATAAGAGCAAGCTTCTCACACAAACTGCTAGCCCAGTCCAGGCAAAAGCTCTTTCTCACCCTCATAAGCCAAACCTCACAGTCCATAGTTCTTACTGCCTTCAGGTCTTTCAGCTCTGACTAGGATAGACCATCAAGCTGTACTTACAGAACTGCAAGGCATCTCTTAGGCCAAGGTTTCAACTCCTTCCACATTCCTCTTGAAAATCAGCTACAAAAGGCTGAAGCCACATAGTCAGGTGTCTAGCAGCAATCCCACTCCTTGGTACCACTTTACTGTTGCAGTCCGGTTCGCATTGCTGGTAGAAATCACCCAACCAAGAGTAGCTTCTGGGAAAAAGAGGTTTATTTTGGCTTACAGGCTCGAGGGGAAGCTTCACGATGGCAGGGGAAAACGATGGCATGAGCAGAGGGTGGACATCACCCCCTGGCCAACTTAAGGTGGAACACAGCAACAGGAGGGTGTGCCAAACACTGGCATGGGGAAACTGGCTATAAAGCCCATAAGCCCGCCCCCAACGATACACTCCCTCCAGGAGGCATTAATTCCCAAATCTCCATCAGCTGGGAACCTAGCATTCAGAACACCTAAGTTTATGGGGGACACCTGACTCAAACCACCACACCGTGAGTGTCCAGCACCCTAGTTGCTATAGTATGGTCTACCCAGAGGCTGGGAAAAGCTCCACCACTCTCAATTCCCAATGACCGATAGACTCAGAAGAGGAGAATGGAAGCCAGTGTTGAGCACCAAAGTCAGAATGTGGAAAGAAGAGGCCGAGAAGGCAGTCTGCCCTGACAGCACCTCTACCTAAGTCATGAAACAATTTATGTACGGTTCAGGTTTGAGAACAGAGGACCAAGATGAAATGTTTCTTGGGCTCAAGATTGTATTTAACACCAGGTGAGAGAATCTTGGGATCGGAAGTGAAAGAGAAGAGGCTTTGGAGTGTTTGTAAGAGGAGGGAAGAGCTTGCCACGTTTCTTGGGAAGGGGTGAGGGAATCCGGCTTGAGAATCTGCACAGGATGTCTGGGTGAAGAAGAGCCCCTCAAGCTTACACGATCTAATGAGACTTGAAAAGTTCTCTCAGCTGTGGAGAGGGGAGAAAGGGGGGAACAGAGCTCTTGAAATATAATAGCCTCATGGTCATGCAGGCTGTATCTGGACAGCAACTTTCACTTCTAGTTATTTCTAGGTCTGCCCATTGCCATGTTTTAAAATTTATTTATTTATTTATTTATTTGAGAGCGACAGACACAGAGAGAAAGACAGATAGAGGAAGAGAGAGAGAATGGGCGCGCCAGGGCTTCCAGCCTCTGCAAACGAACTCCAGACGCGTGCGCCCCCTTGTGCATCTGGCTAACGTGGGACCTGGGGAACCGAGCCTCGAACCAGGGTCCTTAGGCTTCACAGGCAAGCGCTTAACCGCTAAGCCATCTCTCCAGCCCCCATTGCCATGTTTTAAAAGGAGGGCTGGGATCATGGTTCAGCATCTAAGGTGATTGCTTGTAAAAGGACAAATGACAAATTTAAGTTACAAAGCAGATCTCTAAATCAAACTAAAGGACACAGGATAGTGAAGATAACTGCTATCTTTAGAAATGTTTTTGTCCTTAAAATATATTGGTCTTCAAAGGAGAAAGTGTGTGGTGGGAGAGGGAGGGCATTACAGGATTTTTTTTATAATCATGGAAAATGCTAATAAAAATAAAATATATATATATATATATATATTGGTCTCAAGCTAGGTGTGGTGGCACATGCCTTTAACCCCAGCACTTGGGAGGCAGAGGCAGGAGGATCACTGTGAGTTCAAGACCATCCTGAGACTACATACTGAATTCCAGGTCAGCCTGGGCTAGAGCAAGACCCTGTCTTGAAACACACACACACACACACAAACGCACACAGCCTCAGTTTAGAGAGATGGCTCAGTGGTCAAAGGCACTTGCTTGCAAAGCCTGCCAGCCTGAATTCAATTCCCCAGTACGCATGTCAATCCAAATGCGTAACTCAGTGCATTCATCTGAAGTTTGTTTGCTGCACTAGGCTCCACTGGTGTGCTCATTCTCTCTCCTCTGCTCCCAGATATAAATAAATAAATAAACTATATTAGTCTCCTAGTAAAAGTTTGCATACAGTTCATTTAGCACTAACAAGCACACAGAACCCAACAGGAGAAAAAGGGCACAACATCACAGTGTCAAACATACAATAAAGCCAATATAGACTAGAGTGAATGAACAAAAGTTTTAATAACGTTCTTATCATGTTAGCTAGACATGGTAGCTCACACCTTTAATCCCAGTACTTAGGAAAGATGAAGTAAAAGAGTAGGTCAGCCTGTGCTATATGGTGAGTTTTAGGACAGCCTGGGCTAGAGTGAGACCCTACCTCAACAATACACAAACAAAAAGAACTCATTAAAAGGGACTTCAAAAAAAAAAGGGGGGGGACTTCAATTCCTCTGGCAGAATTTAAATATTGAAATAACCAATTTTATAACAGTATTTACAAAAAGGCAATTATCCATTAGCAATTATCCCAGTCGTAAAATAACCCTATCTCAACATTGACAAAAATGTATGCATATTGCATACAAACCAAAGCTCTGAGATCATGTAAAAATAATTCTATGGGCTGAGGCAATGGCTCAGTGGCTGAAGGCACTATTTTACAAAGCTTACCACATGGGTTCAACTCACCAGCACCCACACAATGCTAAATGCAAAAAGTGATACAGGCGTCTGGTGTTCATTTGAGTGGGATAAAACCCTGGCATGCCCCTCCCACACATGCAAATAAATGTAGATGTTTTTGAAGTAATTCTACATAAAAGCCAATACTAAAATTAATTTTTTAAATTTACATTTTAAGTTTTCCTATCAAAAAAATTTGACAAAATTTTCTGAGCATTTAACAGCAACTTTTTACAGTTTATTTTATTTTTTTGGTTTTTCAAGGTAGGGTCTCACTCTAGCCCAAGATAGCCTGGTACAATTTTATTTTTTATCTGCATGAAAGGGAAGGACACTGGGGTCTTTTGCTGCTGCAAATGAATGCCTTTATTTGGGTGATGGTAACCAAACTTGGGTTGATAGGCTTTGCAAGCTCCTGCCTTTATAATCACTGCCTCATCTCCCCAAACCCCAAAACATATTTTAATGATTTAATCACCCTTTACATGCCAGATATTAATGTATCTATTTTTGGTAAGATAATGACATATAGGCATTTTCTATCACAGAGTAAGATAATATAAATCCTCAGTGTTGCTGCTTGTAGGGGTTACATCTCCTATTATTCCATTATGAAAAGGAAATTCAACACCAAGACCTTTGACGGTAACACATATCCATTTTCCATTTATCATAACACTAATGTAAATCTCACATAATTTGCATGTTAAAAATACTCATTCGAGTGGCGCACGCCTTTAATCCCAGCACTCGGGAGGCAGAGGTAGGAGGATCGTCGTGAGTTCAAGGCCACCCTGAGACTACAGAGTGAATTCCAGGTCACCCTGGACCAGAGTGAGACCCTACCTCGAAAAACCAAAAAAAAAAAAAAAAGAAAATACTCATTCGAAAAACCAAAATATATATTATGTATATATTCCTGAGGCCAGGTGTGGTGGCTCACGCCTTTATTCCTAGCACTTGGGAGGCAGAGGTAGGAGGAGAGCCATGAGTTCAAGGCCACTCTGAGACTACATAGTGAATTCCAAGTCAGCCTGGGCTAGAGCAAGACCCTACCTTGAAAAAACAAACAACAACAAAAATGAAAAAATTCCAGGGGCTGGTGAGATGACTCAGTGGTTAAGACGCTTGACTACAAAGACTAACAACAGGAGTTCAATTCCCCAGTACTTCACAAAGTGGAGTCCGTTTGCAGTGGCTGGAGGCCCTGGCATGCTCATTCTCTCTGTCTGTTTCCTATCTCTCTCTGCTTGCAAATAAATAAACAAAAACATTTTAAAAAGAAAACACAAGAAAAGAATATTTCTAAAATAGCAATAATCCAGCAAAAATTTTGTTGTCTATGTGTATGTGTACACGTGATATATATGTGTTTGTGCGTGTGAATGCAGACACACATGTGTGCAGGTCAGAGGACAGCCCTGAGTGTCTTGGTCTTTGCCTTCCACTTTGCTTGAAGCAGGTTCTTTCTTTGTCCACCGCTGGGTTCACCCAGCCCATGAACTTCAGAGGAATTCTCCCGTCAATGCATCTGCACTGGGTTTACCGCCACTAGAACTCCACGTCCTGCTTTTACCTGAGTTCTGGGGATCTAAACTCAGGTCATCAGGCTTGTGCAGCAAACATTTTACCCACTGAGCCATCTGCCCAGTCCCCAACAAAAATATTTGAATGAATATTATTTAGAGGTACTTTTATCATCAGAAAACATTCTATTTGACTTGTTTGAGAATTTCAGCTATAACATATAAATCCTGTAATAGTTTTCCCTCAAGCTTGGTTTCCTGAATTAACACTTAAAGCATCAGACCTAAGCCAGTTCAGGGAAGCAAGATCACAATTGATTTTTCAAACCAGACATGCAGGTGCACACCTGTAATCCCAGCAGTTGGGAGGTTGAGGTAGGAGGATCGCCTTGAGTTCAAGACCAGCCAGGCTACAGAGTGAGTTCCAGGTCAGCCTGGTCTAGAGTGAAGCCCTGCCACTGTAAAACAAAAATGAACATTTCCATTAGTTAAAGATTTAGGTAGGGTTGCCTGAGGTAAAATCCTATAAAAATTCTCTGTTTTCAAAGGAAGAGAGAGAAAGAATTAGACCCCAAAGCAATGCCTCTTTAATATATTAACACACTCGAAAAGCCTCTTCCCTTTCACTTCAGATCCCAAGATTCTCTTACCTAACAACCTGGACCACCAGGCTTTGCAAGCAAGTGCCTTTAACAGCTGAGCCATCTCCTCAGCCCTCTACGCTTTTTTAGTTCTCCCAAGTGTGTGATTCAAGATCATACAGGACAAAAAGGGAAAAAACCAAAACCATGCTGACAATAAGTATCTTTGTGCCATGACTAGATTTGGAGGGATGGGGGGACTCAGACCCATTTGTGAGGTGTATGTTATCTGGCTCAATGCTGGGTGTTTTCAGGTGTCTCAATGAGACAGTTTAGGAGGGACAGGCTCCTGAAAGTAAAAGCAGGAATGCCCGCGAGCCTGGAGAAGGGGGAATATGGGGCATCCTTATCTCCTTCCCTGTAAAGGAGTCCTCCTCTCTGCTTTGCTAGAAGCCAGGAATGTAAGGAGAGAATCTGGTTTTCCCTTACCTCTTTCTTTCCTGGGAGAGGAAATTAAGAGACGAGATCACTCAATCTCTCTCTCCCTCTCTATCTCAAACAAATAAAAATAAACTAAAAAAAAAAAAAAAAAAAAACCAAAAAACAAAAAAAGCTGACAGAAAGCTGGAAGCCATTCCATTCTACATGCAGTTCAATGGGAGAAAGAGATATCACCAGTGAAGATACTCAACAGTGGACACTGCAAGCCTTATAATTGGCCAGCCAGGCCAAATGAGCCAATGGGTGCAATAGTGGCACATCTATCATGGTGGAAACCAACTGCCCTCTAATTGGACTAGAGGCCCACTCCATGGGAGGGAATACATCCCTGATACTGAAAACTTAAAACAGGGGTAGTCATGAGCCCTAGGGGGGTAATGTCTGCTGATGTCTGGATAAATGTATATACTATGCTTATCAAACTGCCCAGTAAGCACTTTTCTTAATATTCATACCCTTATATTAATGCTACTCTCATTTTTGGTAGAGAATCTTCTCTTTTCAGATGGCAGTAACCTTGGGACGACTCAGAAGGTATCATGGTGCTGGAAAAAAGTGACTGGAGTACTGAGTAATATCTCTATCACACCTTCCAAGGCTCAGGGTCTAATGTGGAAGAGGTGGCAGAAAGAATATAAGAGCCAAAGGAAGGGTAGGTCTCCTTACAAAGTGCTCCCTCCAGACATAAAATGGCCTGGACATCCATGACCTCACAGTGCCTGACACTACCTACACAAGACCATTATAATAGGAGGAAAAGATCATGACATCAAAATAAAAGAGAGACTGATTGAGATGGGGAGGGGATATGATGGAGAATGGAATTTCAAAGAGGAAAGTGGAGGGAGGGAGGGTATTACCATGGGATATTTTTTATAATCATGGAAGATGTTAATAAAAACAGAGAAAAAAAAACCCACCGTGAGTTTGAGGCCACCCTGAGACTACATAGTGAATTTTAGGTCAGCCTGAGCTAGAGTGAGACCCTACCTCAACCCCCCCCCCAAAAAAAAAGAAAAAAATCAAAACAAACAAACAAAACAAAACAAAAAAAATGACTTAAGCTGGGCATGGTGGTACACCACCTGGGTTCAATTCCAATGCTATCTATGTAAACCAGAGGCAAAAACGTGGTGTTGCCGGGAATGGTGGCACACGCCTTTAATCCCAGCACTTGGGAGGCAGAGGTAGGAGGATCGCTGTGAGTTCGAGGCCACCCTGAGACTCCATAGTGAATTCCAGGTCAGCCTGGGCTATAGTGAGACCCTACGTTGAAAAACAAAAACAAAAACAAAAAGCTGACTTAATAAGTAAAGGGCTTCTAGGTAGTTCTGTGAAGTGAATTTTTTTTTTTAATTCATTTATTTATTTGCAAGAGGGAGAGATGGAGAGAGGGAGAACATGTCTGGGTCTCTAGACACTCCACTGCAAACAAACTCCAGATGAATGCACTACTTTGTGTATCTGGCTGATATTGGGGAATCCCAGCCAGGCTCTCAGGCTTTGCAAGCAAGCACCTTCCTTCACCACAAAGCCATCTCTTCAGCTCCTGTGAGGTGATTCCAAGTGTTACTGGATATTCTAAATATAAAGCAGGGCCTTCATTCACTGCAAATGAACTTCAGACGCATGCACCACCTGTGCATCTGGCTTATGTGGGTTCTGGGGAGTTGAACCTGGGTCCTTTGGCTTTGCAGGTAAACACCTTAACTGCTAAGCCATCTCTCCAGCCCACATATCCTAATTCTGTCAGATGTGGTGGCTCACATCTTTAATCCCAGAACTCAGGAGGCTGAGGTAGGAGGATCCTGTGAGTTTGAGACCAGCATGGACTACATAGTAAGTTCTAGTCAGTCTGGGCTAGAGTGAGACTCTGCCTAAACAAACAAACAAACAAACTACTGTGCACTCCAATCAGTGGTTCTTAATAATTAATGCATTTTGGATATTGGTTACCTTAAAAAATATATCTTTAAATAAGTACTTAATTTTCAAACTAGTTTTCTTTAAACATTTGCCCTTGTTGGTTGTGTTTTTATAAAGTTTTATGACTGTTATCTTTTCACATTCTACAGAAGAGTATGCTCTTGATGACTATGTTTGTGTAACTAACTACTTGTTAACATTCTGCAGAAGTACAACTTCCAACAAAGGAAACCGAACAATATTTTTGAGATGTTAGGACATGATCCTAGGTCAGACAGAATGGATTCCACAAATGACTGGCCTAAGAGCCATTCCTCCTATACTTCTTTGTTGCTTAAAATAGGCCACAACTGGTTTATTGGCACTAACATCTTGACCTCTGTCACTTATTCTCCCCCCACCACCACTGTGGGGGTCAAAACAGACGGACTAGAACTCATTCTGGCAACGAAGGATGGTAGCAATCAAACTGCCTGGTGGATAATTAGTTATGTCTTCAGAGCATGATGTTTAGAGACAAGAGGTGACGTTGTCAGAATTGAAGTCAAGTCACACTGATTATTGTAGTGCTTTCCATTCATCCCAGTGCTTGGGACACCGAGGCAGAATGATCATAAATTTGAGGCCAGCCTAGTCTTCCACATAAGACTCTGTCTTAAGCCAGCAAGAGGGAGTTGCTTGTCAGCCATTCCAAAGGTAACTAAAGCTAAGAGACCTCAGCTTTGTATTGAGAAGAGCCAGCGACAATTAGAATCATTCCATGGAAGAACTATATAGAAGCCCTTTATGTATTAAGTCAGCTCTTACTATCGAAGTGATGATTCTTAGGCACTGTTATCTGACACTGACTCAATGTGTTCTAACCTTGGTTTCTACTTGTAGTTTGTTTATAATATTTGTTTTAGACATGGGTTTATTTTACATCAAGATTGAACTGTTAGAGAAATGGGCAGGAGGAGTGTTAATTTTTTTAAATTAATTAATTTATTTGAAAGAAAGAGAAAGAGAGAGAGAGAGAGAATGGATGTACCAGGGCCTTCAGTCATTGCAAACGAACTCCAGAAGCTTGTGCCATCTTGTGTATCTGGCTTACATGGGTCCTGGGGAATCAGACCTGGATTCTTTGGCATTGTAGGCTAGTCACTTAACTGCTAAGCCATCTAGGAGAAGCATTAATAACTTACATTAAAAAAAAAGTTCGAGCCAGGCATGGTGGTACATATCTTTAATCCCTGCACTTCAGAGGCATAGGTAGGAGGATCACTGTGAGTTCAAGGTCACACTGAGACTACATAGTGAATTCCAGATCATCCTGGACTAGAGTGAAGCCCTACCTCAAAATATAAAAAAAAAACAAAGCTGGGCATGGTGGCATTCGCCTTTAATCCCAGCACTTGGGAGGCAGAGGTAGGAGGATTACTGTGAGTTCAAGGCCACCCTTGAGATTACATGGTGAATTCCAGGTCAGCCTGGGCTAGAGTAAGACCCTACCTCGAAAAACCAAAAAAAAAAAAAGATGGAAAGCCACGCATGGTAGTACATGCCTTTAATCCTTTCATTCCAGTACTTGGGAGGTAGAGGTAGGAGCATTACTGTGAATTCAAGGCCATCCTAAGACTACATAGTGAATCCCATGTCAGCTTGGGTTAGAGTGAGACCCTACCTCAGAAAAGCATACACACAAGAAAAAGATTGAGGGGCTGGAGAGATGACTTAGTGGCTGAAGACACTTCCTTGTAAAGCCTGAAAGCCCGATGGCCTGGTTTGATACCCCAGTACTCACTTAAATCCAGATGTACAAAGTGGGGCATGTGTTTGTGGCTCTTTCAATCTTCCTGCTCTCGCTTCCGCAGTGGTCCCTGAGCCTTGGCGGGTGTGTTAGCAGTTTGTTTTAGTGTTAAGTTCTCTCTAACTTCTGTATTTCTCTTATGATGTGTTTCAGTTCATCACAGTCTTTGCTGTGGTTTTCCTGGTGGTGGTTGTCAGGCTAGTATTGGGAGCAATACTCACGTCCTTGCTTCCTCTGCAGTTTCTTCTGGATTCAGGTGAATGTGGTAGAGATGGCACATCTTGTGGTGAGCAGTTGACTATCTTTTCTTGTCATATTGATGGATTTTAGTTCTCCCATCTGTAAAAGATTTTAGTTCTCCCATCTGTAAAAGAATACAGATCTCTAACCAAGGGTGAGAGCATCTTCGATTAAAGGGAATATGCGTAGAAGTTTGAGAGACATTTTGATGAAGATACCCATTATTCAGCCTGTCTAGAGACAAGGGGGGATTTTCTCTGGGGCTTGTGAGTTTCCTGCCTGTGGGGTACTGACCTGGCTCCCAGCACCAGTTGTGATTTCTTGCCCACTGAGGAGTCCTCTTGTCTAATCGGAGGGCAGTTGGTTACCCACAAAGACTGTGTGCCACTGTTGCACAGGTATGTGCCTCTTGTCCTGTTGGTAGATTGCTTACCTTGCAGGGTCTCCTGCTTGTTCATGCTGATGGTGACCATTGTCACCCAGTAGCTCCTGTAGCACTTTCCAGCACCATGAAGGTTTTCCAGGAGGGAACTGGCTTTCCTCTCTGTTCCTACGTTGTCTCTTTGTTTCTGAAATGGCAGTCTGTGGTATCTTCAGCACTAGTGGCTTACCTTTTAGCTCTATCAGATAACCAAGTGCTTGGCAATGGCCGGAATTGATTTGGGGACCTCATAGATCTCCCTGGTCAGCTTTTGTTGTGGCGGGGAGAACCCAGTTCTGGTCCCGGGATTCACAAGTTCAAGCCTATGGTTTTAGGATTAAGTTTCCTCCACCATCTACTAGGCATATTGGTGTGGCCTGTCCACCTCCCTTAATTAGAGGTTGCATCTTGTACACTGGTGTCCAGGAGGATGGTCCTGTCTGTTGTTTTGTGGAGTTCCCCACACCCAATATTCTTTCCCTCTACTAGTTTGTCTGAAAACCCCTCCTCTCCTTCTTCCCTATTTTGACATTTTCCTGGTCCCAGTGTAGTTAAATGCCCATAATCCTAACGTTCACTGCCTCTTACACTCTTCTTCAGCGGGTCTATTTTAGGAGCCACATATGAGAGACAAACATGGGGTGTTTGTCTTTCTTAACTTTGCTTAGGATATTTTCCATCTGTCTTCCTACAAACCTCATTATTTCATTTTTCCTTATTCTGAGTAGACTTCCATCATGTATAGGTACCACATCTTCATTACCCATTCATTAGTCGACGAGCATCTGGGTTGATTCCAATTCCTAGCTATTGTGAATAGAGTTGTGATAAACATGGTTGAGCAAGTATTTCTGAAGTACAGAGTGGAGTCCTTAGAGTAAATGCCTAGGAATGGGATAGCTGGGTCAGACGGTCGACCTATTTTCACCTTTTTTTTTTTTTTTTTTTTTTGAGGTAGGGTCTCACCCTAGCCCAGGCTGATGTGGAATTCACTATATAGTCTCAGGGTGGCCTTGAGGTCAAAGAAATCCTTCTGTCTCTGCCTGTGGCATGCGCCACCATGCCTGGCTATTTTCATCTTTTTCAGGCGTCTCTATACTGATTTCCATAGCGGCTGTCCAAGTTTGCTCTCCCCATATCTTCACCATTGTTGATTGCCACCCTGACAGGAGTAAGATGGAATCTCAACATTGTTTTTTTTTTTTTTTTTCCCGAGGTAGGGTCTCACTGTAGCTCAGGCTGACCTGGAAATCACTATGTAGTCTCAGGCTGGCCTCAGACTCACAGTGATCCTCCTACTTCTGCCTCTCAAGTGATGGGATTAAAGGTGTGTGCCACCATGCCTGGCTTCAACATTGTTTTAATTTGCATTTCCCTGATGACTAAAGATGTTGAATATTTATTTAAATTAGTATTAGCCATTTATATTTCCACCGTTGAGACATCTCTATTCAGGGTTTCTAGAGATGTCTTAGTGGTTAAGGTGCTTGCCTGCAAAGCCAAAGGACCCAGGTTCAATTCTCCAGGACCCATATAAAGTCAGATGCACAAGGTGGCACATGCATCTGGAGTTCATTTGCAGTGGCTAGAGGTCCTGGTGTGCCCATTCTCTCTTTTTCCATATGTCTTTTAAAATATTTTTATTTTTATTAATTTGATAGATTATGTATAGAGAGAATGGGCATTACAGAGCCTCCAACCATTGCAAATGAACTCCGGATGCATGTGCCACCTTGTGCATCTGGCTTGCATGGGTCCTGGGAAATTAAACCTGGGTCTCTGGCTTTGCAGTCAAATGCTGTAACTGCTAAACTATTTCTCCAGCCATCTACATGCCTTTTTATGTCTCTCATAAATAAATAGATAAACAAACAAACAAATAAATAAATAAATATATAGAATTCTCTGTTCGGTTCTTTGCCCCATTTTAAAAATAGATTCTTTTTTTTTTATTGCTTAGTTTTTTTTTTTTTTTTTTGAGATAGGGTCTTGCTCTAGCCCAGGCTAACCTGGAATTCACTTTGCAGTGTCAGGCTGGCCACAAACTAACAGCAATTTTCTTACCTCTGCCTCCTGAGTGCAGGGATTAAAGGCATATGCCACCATGCCTGGCCAACTCTTTTGAGTTCTCTGTAGATTCTAGATACTAGGCTTCTGTTGGAGGTATAGCTAGTGAAGATTTCCTCCCGTTCTGTGGGCTGTCTGTTGGCTCTGTTTATGGTATGCCTGTCTGTACAATAACTTTTTAGTTTCATGAGATCCCACTAATTCAGTGTTTGTTTCATTTCTTGGGCAAGCGGAGTCTTATTCAGGAAATGTTTTTCCACTCATGTATTTTGGAGAGTGCTCCCTGTTTTTTCTCTCAGTCGTTTTAGAGTTCCAGGTTGTATGTTGAAGTCCTTAATCCCTGGAATTTACTATGTAGTCTCAGGGTGGCCTCGAATTCATGATGATTCTTCTACCTCTGCCTCCTGAGTGCTGGGATTAAAGGCATGCGCCACCAAACCCGGCTCGTTTTCTTTTTTTTTAATTTTATTTTTCCATCATGCTATTTTTAATGCTATGGCTTTGTAGTATAAATCGAAATTGTGTATGGTGATACCTCCAGAGATGTTTCTTTTGATGAGGATTTTAGATATCTGAGGCCTTCTGTAGTTTCATATGAATTTTTTTTTAGCTTATTTATTTATTTATTTATTTATTTATTTATTTATTTATTTATTTGAGAGCGACAGACACAGAGAGAAAGACAGATAGAGGGAGAGAGAGAGAATGGGCGCGCCAGGGCTTCCAGCCTCTGCAAACGAACTCCAGACGCGTGCGCCCCCTTGTGCATCTGGCTAACATGGGACCTGGGGAACCGAGCCTCGAACCAGGGTCCTTAGGCTTCACAGGCAAGCGCTTAACCGCTAAGCCATCTCTCCAGCCCTTTTTTAGCTTTTTTGAGGTAGGGTCTTACTCTAGTTTGGGTTGACCTGAACTCACTCTGTAGCCCAGGCTGGCCTTGAACTCACAGAAATCTACTTACTTTTCCTTTCCAAGTGCTGGGATTAATGTGTGTGCCACTACACCTGCAAAGCAAAAAGGACCTCGGTTGGATTCCCCAGTGCCCACGTAAGCCAGATGCACAAGGTGGTGCATGCATCTGGAGTTCGTTTGCAGTGGCTGGAAGCCCTGGTGTGCCCATTCTCTCTCTCCGTCTCCCTCTTGCCCTCTCTCAAATAAATAAATAAAAATATTTATAAATATTTATAAATAAATTATTAATAATGATTATAATAATTATATACGATATATAATAATTGCTATAATTATTTATTTATTAATATTTTATTTATTTGAGAGCGACAGACAGAGAAAGAGGCAGAGATAGAATGAGAGAGAGAGAGAGAGAATGGGCACACCAGGGCTTCCATCTACTGCAAACGAACTCCAGATACATGCGCCACCTTGTGCACCTGGCTGATGTGGGTCCTGGGGAATCGAACCTCGAACTGGGGTCCCTAGGCATCACAGGCAAGTGCTTAACTGCTAAGCCATCTCTCCAGCCCCAATTATGATAATTTATAGCAATAATAACCTCATAAGGCTTTATTGCTTCACAGAACACTTTCACATATTATCTAATTTTTACTGTTTTATTAGGCTGTATTAATGGGTTAAACTATAACATGTTCATTTATATATGTAATGTACTTTTAAAAAATTTTGTTTATTTATTTGCAAGCAGAGAGATAGAAGGAGACAGAATGGGCACGCCAGGGCCTCTAGCCACTGCAAATGAATTCCAGATGCATGTGCCATCTTGGGCATCTGGCTTACATGGGTCCTGGGGAATTGAACCTGGGTCCTTTTGCTTTGCAGGCAAGCGTCTTAACTGCTAAGCCATCTCTCCAGCCTGTATTAATGTATTTCAATCTCACTCACCCCTTACCTTTTCCTGTTCCCCTTCTACACTTGCTGATACCCTTCCTCTTCTCAATTGTCCCCTTTCCTACAGTCTTATCTTTTTTTTCCCCTTTTTGGTCACTCATTGAATTTCATTAGGTTTGTTTACAAAAGCGTGGGGAGAGGCTTGGGCACTTTAGCAGTGAATACATCACTGAAGAAAGTATCTCTCCCTCCTTCATCAGGAAAGGACGGGGCTCTATGAGCCTCTCACCCCCTAATTTATTTATTTATTTATTTATTTGAGGTAGCATCTCATTGTAGCTCAGGCTGACCTGGAATTCACTCTGTAGTCTCAGGGTGGCCTTGAACTCATGGCGATCCTCCTACTTCTGCCTCCCGAGTGCTGGGATTAAAGGTATGTGCCACCAGGCCTGGCTTCTAATTGGTTTTTCATAGCACACACCTGTAGCTATTATTCTTCTGTCTGATTACAGAATGCTCTAGAATTTCTGGTGAGTTCATTGAATCAGAAATAAAACTGGATGGAACTCACTAGATCATATGTCCTCATTATACCATTGAAGAAAGGCCCAGTGAGGGAGTGTCTGGCTTTGTCTGCCTCCGTCTCTCCTGTGTTCATCATTTTCTGCTGACTTACCTCAACCTGACTAGGCCCTGAATCACAGCCTGGCAAGAGATAGGGTGGCTGTGCTCAGATGTCCTTGTCCCTGAGGTCTGGCCAACACCCTCTGGTTACCACTCAGAGTGCCCCTCTGCCACGAGCAAGGGTGGAGCCAAGATCTCATGTTACATCCTTTTGCCTCTGCTTATATCACTTTACAAAAGCTCTTCAGCCCCGGTGACAGTGACCGAGAAAGCTGTGGCTCTCCTGAAGGGTGGTTACCTTCATTTACTGGGATTTGAGGCTGATCTGGCATTGAGAACCCAAACAGAGGGTCACAGTTACCTGTGTGTCAAGGCAGGGGCTTATTACAGGATATCCCCGTTCTACGAGGAAGTTCAGAATAGAGCTAGGCACAAAATGAGTGATTGATTCAGGTGCTTGATATTGCCTGAAATAAAACATGTCCTAGAACACAAGGTTAGGTTGATTTGTCACCCAGAGGTTTAAAGCCCTGCAGGGCACTGAGCTGGGCAGTGCCGCTGGAAATATTTACTTCTGCATACTTCACAGGCGCTCAAGATTTGCTCAAGAGCCACTGGTCACTGAGATGTTAGGTCTTTATTTCGTTCAGCATCAAAGTTTTCATTTGAGGCAAAATTTAAGGTAACAGCAAAGGTTGGTGGGATAAGAGAGGAGGGGGGCAAGGACAGTCAGAGATGGCAATAGCAAAAAATAGAAAGCCCTGGCACTGTCTGAGGTAGCTTCAGTGCTGTTCACTATAGCCAGGACTGATGCCAACCGTTGCTGCTGCTACCACCAGGAGAAATAAAAGCTGACTCCTGCCTTGTCTGTATGGCTTCCTTCACCAACAAAGCGTTGTGCTGCATGTGTGCTGAGAATGGGACAGACAGGGAGTGCAAGGGTGCTGGCCCAGCAGACTCCAGCTTGAGGGGTAGCTTTGGTGGCCAGCAGAGGTAAGAACCCCTTTCTAAATATTTTTGTTAGTCACCCTTAAGTTAGTATCAGCCTCGATCACAGAAGTCTTTTCGCGCGGGCAGAGGTTAATGAGGAGACCCATGGCTGGTATAAGAGCTGAGAATAAAGGACTATTGTGTGCTCAGCCATAGGCGGTGAAACAGGGTGTTTAGAGTTCAGCAAAAGTTTATGACCTCCAAACCTTTGGTTCCCCCCCCCCCCTTGCCCTTCTTCGAGGTAGGGTTTCACTCTAGCTCAGGATGACTTGGAATTCACTCTGTAGTCTCAGGCTGGCCTCAAACTCACAGCAATCCTCTTACATCTGCCTCCCCAGTGCTGGGATTAAACCGCAGCTACCTTTTTTTTTTTTTAAATCTAATATTAACAAAGAATTAATATAGACTGAGAAGGACGGGTTATAAATCCTTACATTGATTCAGGGAGTTTATGAATCCAAGGAGGGGATGGGAAGGGGGATATGCACCCATAGGGAGGCAAGACCCGGGCGCCCATGTGGGAAGCTGAGCATGGGTGTGAAGGGAAATATGAAAAGGGTTTTCAGGGAAATTGAAAAAGGGCCAGGGCTTAAAGAAGAGTGTGCGTGCATACACACACACACACACACACACACACACACACACTGGCACAGAAAGAAGTAAGCCTTTCACCTTCACATTAGGAAACAAGCTAAGGGGTCAGTTAGTGAGGGTTCCCTGCCCTCATCCTAGCTGTGCTGACATGGCATGGGCTGGGCATCAGGAGAGATGAACAGCCAAGAAGAGCTTGTCTGCCCGGTAAGCCCCTAGTTATAACTTACAGAGGTGGGCTCAGGTGAGTTCTGAGAGAGAGAGGTGGGGGGGGAGAGAGGACATCTATATTCCCTCCAAAGCTCAGAGAACATCGCGGAAGAGGGGTCAGAAAGAATGTGAGAACCAGGAGATGTGGAGGAGTACTGTGGAATACTCTTTTCTGGATGTACTCTGGTCATTATGCTCATGAGCTCACAGCAGCTCTGGCTGCCTGCAGACACCTGTCAACTTCCCATCATGAATTGGGGGGGGGGTTACTCCTCTGAGTAGCTATTGGCAGTTAGTAATTGCTGGGGAAAGGGAAGTCTTGTTATTTAGAGGTATGCTCCGGTAAACATCCCCAACCCATGCTCATCCAGCAACCCTCATTTGACTCAGTGGGTCACACACACAAAAGACATGAACATAGGAAAGGGATTAAGTGGAAAGAGGGGATTTAGTGTGAATGGGATAAAAGAGGTTAATGACCGGGGGGAGGGTTGAAGATAATCAAAATGTACTATATACATCTATAAACTTATCCAAAATAAAATACAATTAAAAAAACAGGGCTATAAAGGTTGCTCAGTGCCTGCCAGCAAAGCCAAAGGACCCAGGTTAAAAGGAGCAAGGTTTGACTGGTCAGTAGCCAAGTAAAGCTGGAGGCATGAAATGGCATAATTTTAGAGGCTAAAGACTCTAATGTGTCCATTGTCTCACCTTATCTGCCTCTCTCTTTCTCTCAAATTAATAAATAAAAATATAATTAAAGGGCTGGAGAAATGGCTTCGTGGTTAAGTGCTTGCCTGTGAAGCCTAAGGACCCTGGTTCGAGGTTTGACTCCCCAGAACCCACATTAGCCAGATGCACAAGGGGGTGGACACATCTGGAGTTTGTTTGCAGTGGCTAGAGGCCCTGGTGTTCCCATTCTCTCTCTCTCTTTGCCTCTTTCTGTCTGCTGCTCTCAAATAAATAAATAAGAATAAACAAAAAATTTAAAAAAGTAAATAATTAAAAACCAAAAAACCAAAAACAAACAAACAACAACAAAAAAAAAACCAGGCCAGGTTGGTGGTGCACGCCTTTAATCCCAGCACTAGGGAGGCAGAAGTAGGAGGATCACTGTGAGTTCCAGGTCACCCTGAGACTACATAGTGAGTTCCAGGTCAGCCTGGGCTAGAGTGAGACCCTACCTTGAAAAACCAAAACAAACAAACAAACAAACACAAAAAAGCTGGAGAGATGGCTTAGCAGTTAAGCACTTGCCTGTGAGGCCTAAGGACCCTGGTTTGAGGCTTGATTCCCCAGGACCCAAATTAGCCAGATGCACAAGGGGACGCACGCATCTGGAGTTCCTTTGCAGTGGCTGGAGTACCTCTCGCACCCATTCTCTCTCTCTCTATTTGCCTCTTTCTCTCACTCTCAAATAAATAAACAAAAATTTAAAAAAATTAAAAACAACAAAAAAAAGCAAGGAGTCAGGAGTCTGTTGGAAGCTATGGGCTATATTACCAGTGAGCTCAGACAGAAAGTGGGTGAGTTGTGGGCATGAAGCGATATCAGATAGGTAAGAAATTGGAGGGAAGCCAAATTCTCTGATTTACAAAAGTTGCTGAACCAGAACTGTGGACAAGGCAGAAATGGAAGCTATCTTCCCAGTCCAGGTCAGGCCTTTTATGCGGGTGTTGAGGTTCCAAATTCAGTTACTCAAGGTTGTGTAGCAAGTATTTTATCCACTGAACTATCTCCTTGACCCCAAGAGTTTATTTAAAAAAAAAAAAAAAAGGCCCATTCCCTCCCTACCCTGCTGCCTCTTTTTCTGTCTCTCTTAAATAAATAAATTTAAAAATATTTTTTTAAAAAGGCTAGAGAGATGGCTTAGCTGTTAAGGCACTTGTCTGTAAAGTCTAAGGATCCAGGTTCAATTCCCCAGTACTTACATAAGCCAGATGTACAAGGTGGCATATGTGTCTGGAGGTTTTTTTTCTGGGGGGGGTGGGAGTTCGATGTAGGGTCTCATTCTGGTCCAGGCTGACCTGGAATTAACTATGTAGTCTCAGGGTGGCCTCGAACTCATGGCGATCCTCCTACCTCTGCTGGGATTAAAGGCATGTGCCACCACGTGCGGCTGTGTCTGGAGTTTGTCTGCAGTGGCTAGAAGCCCTGATACACCCATTCTTTCTCTTTATCTGCCTCTTTCTCAAATAACTAAATAAATAAAAATATTAAGGAAACAAAAGAAAAAAAAAAAACAGGCCAGGTTGGTGGTACATACCCTTAATTCCAGCAAGGGGATAGGAGGATTGCTGTGACTTCAAGGCCAGCCTGGATTACAGAGAGAGTTCCAGGTCAGTCTGAGCTACACTGTATCTCAGTTGGTTCAAAAAGCACCAACCAGGACTGGAGGGATGGCTTAGTGGTTAAGGTGTTTGCCTGTAAAGCCAAAGGACCTAGGTTCGATTCCCTAGGATCCACATAAGCCAGATGCATAAGGGGGTGCACGTGTCTGGAGTTCGTTTGCAGTGGCAGGAGGCCCTGGAGTGCCCATTCTGTCCCTGTCTCTCTGTCTCTCTTTCTCTGTTAATTAATTAATTTAAAAAAGCACTAAACAAACAAACAAACAAAACTAGGCCAGACAGGCTCTCACTGGCCTGGAGCTCACCATTTAGGCCAGAATGGCTGCCAGTGAGCCCCAGGGCTCCTCCTTCTTTGTTTTCCCAGTGTTGGGATTACAAGTATGTTTCACCACGTCCTGCATTTTACAAGAGTTCTGGGGATCTAGCATCTGGGGATCCTCATGCTTGCAAAGGAAGCCCTGTTACTGCCTGAACTATGTTCCCAGCCCCTCCCAGGCACTTTAAAAAAATTATTTTTATTTTTATTTATTTATTTGAGAACAAAAGACAGAGAAAGAGGCAGATAGAGAGAGAGAGAATGGGCACGCCAGGGCCTCCAGCCACTGCAAATGAACTCCAGACGTGTGTGCCCCCTTGTGCATCTGGCTAATGTGGGTCCTGGGGAATCGAGCCTCGAACTGGGGTCCTTAGGCTTCACAGGCAAGCACTTAACCACTAAGCCAGCTCTCCAGCCCTCCCAGGCACTTTTATTTGATATAAATTTCTCATAGTTATGTGGGGCTGTGGAGCTACAGCCTTTCCTTGGGGAGAATATTTTCTTTCAGTAACAAGATTCATTATGTTTTTAGAGCAGGTCTTTTAAAAAAACAATTTATTTATTTATTTGAGAGAAAGGAAAGAATAGGCATGCCAGGGCCTCCAGCTGCTGCAAACGAAGACCAGATGCATGAGCCACCCTGTGCATCTGGTTTACGTGGGCCCTGGAGAATCAAGCCTGGGTCCTTTGGCTTCGCAGGCAAGCACCTTACCACTAAACCATCTCTCCAGCCCAAGAGGAGGTCTTTACACTTGCATGGAAATGGTGATGAGACTGGACTCCCACCCTTTAACATAGCAGACCCGAGTCCTTTCACTCTTTGGAGGCTGTCCAATGTTGATGTTCTCATAGTTTCCATTCCCACTGATATCATCTGAAAACTTGATATGGCCATAAATTAAACTCAAATCTTCGGATTACTCACAGATGTACAAGCCCCCTTTCATGCATGATGGTTTTCTGAAGCTACCTCATAACTTAAACCCATCCTGGAGCTCTTCTTTCCTGTGCAGCACAGAAGAGCTCCAAGGTCTCACGGTGCTTATCTTCTTGCATCTTCCACCTCTATTTCTTTATGTTTGCAGAATGTTGACTTCAGTTTGCTTTTTCCTTCCATCGAAGTTACTCAGATGATAGAGCATCCATGAACTAGGCTGGGGAGTGTTTGCTTGCAAAGCCTGCTGCCAGGTTCAATTCTCAAGCCACCCACATAAGATGGATGCAAAAAGTGGTACAACAGGGGTCTGGAGAGATGGCTGGGTGGTTAAGGTACTTGTCTACAAAAAAAAAAAAAAGAGACTGAAGTTCCATTTCCCAGTTGTATTAGTCAGGAATCTCTAGAGGAACAGAACTGCTAGAATGAATTATTTTATAAAGGGGACTTATTGGATCAGCTTACAGTAGTCCAATAGCAGTTGCAAGCCTGAGAATCACTGAACCTGGTAGCTGCTGGGTTGTGATCCACGTGGGTCTTCAGTTGATGCTGGTCTTTAGTCTGCACTGGTCTTCAATCCACACTGGAAGGTAGCAAGCAGCTCTGCCAAGTGGAAGGGAGGAAGGAAGGAAGGAAGGAAGGAACTCTTTTTACCCAGAGCTTCCTTATATCAAGTCCCCCTCTGAGCAGCGCCGCCCAGTCTGGGGGAAGGGCTCACCCTGGGGGAAAGACTTCCTCCTTTAGTTGATCCTTCCTAGAAGCAACCTGTGGATTACTAAACAGATCAAGCTGACAACACCTTAACTATCACATCAGTATCACCTAAAGCCAGATGCACAAGATAGCACATGCGTCTGGAGTTCTTTTTCAGTAGTTAGTGACCCTGGTGTGCCCATTCCCCCTCTCTTTCTCTCTATTACTATCTCTCAAGTAAATAAACAAAATATTTAAAAAATGAAATGTTTTTTAAAAAGTGATACAAGCATCTGGCATTTGCTTGCATTGGCAAGAGGCCCTGTCATGCTCATACACACACACACATACATGCATAATCCATGAACATGTTGGTCTGATTTCACATCTGACAAGCCACCAGTCCAGGGGAATCTCTGTGCTCCTGCATTTGATCATTATTATATGCTGAAGCCTTGTTGTCCAGATCTAATTCCTAAAGCCTAACAGAATTACACAGTCCAACTTGTGACTAGACCTATTCATATCAGGGTGATTTTAAAAAATATATTTACTTATTGAGGTAGGGTCTCACTCTAGCTCAGGCTGACCTGGAATTCACTATGTAGTCTCAGGGTGGCCTGGAACTCATGGTGATCCTCCTACCTCTGCCTCCCGAGTGCTGGGATTAAAGGCATGTACTACCCTGCCTAGCTTTCAATCCTTTCTTTCTTTCTTTTTTTGTTTGTTGACCTGGAATTCACTATGTAGCCTCAGGGTGACCTTGAACTCACAGTGATCCTCCTGCCTCTGCCTCCGAAGTGCTGAGATTAAAGATATGCACAACCATGCCCAGCCCTATTTATTTATTTACTTATTTGCAAGGAGAGAGAGAGAGAGAAAGAGAGAGAGGGAGAGAATAAATAAATATAGGTGTTCCGGGGCCTCTAGCCACTGCAAAAAAATTCCAGATGCATGCACCACCTTGTGCATCTGGATTTATTAGCCACTGCAAACAAACTCAGATGCATGCACCACTTTGTGCATCTGGATTTACATGGGTATTGGGGACTCACTCTAGCCCAGGCTGACTTGAAATTCACTCTGTAGCCTATTCTGGTCTTGAACTCTTGGTGATCCTTCTACCTCAGCCTCCCCAGTGCTGGGGTTATAGGTGTGCCCACTACACTTGCATTTGGTCAAATTTTTATTTTTTATTTTATATTTTGGGGTAGGGTCTCACTCTAGCTCAGACTAACCTGGAATTTACTATGTAGTCTCAGGGTGGCCTCAAATTCATGGCGATCCTCTTACCTCTACCTCCTGAGTGCTGGGATTAAAGACATGTGCTACCATGCCCTGCTTGGCCTTATTTTTATTTTTTAATTATTTTTACTTATTTATTAGAGACAGTGAGAAGGAGAAAGAGATAGATAGATAGATAGATAGATAGATAGATAGACAGACAGACAGACAGACGGACAGACAGACAGAGAGAATGGGTGTGCCAGGGCCTCTAGCCATTGCAAACAAACTCCAGACGCATGTACCTCCACGTAAATCTAGTTTAAGTGGGACCTTGAGAATCTAACCTGGGTCCTTAGACTTTGTAGGCAAGCACCTTAACCTCTAAGCTATCTCTCTAGCCCTTGGTCTTATTTTATTTTATTGGTTTTTCAAGGTAGGGTTTCACTCTAATCTAGGCTGACCTGGAATTCACTCTGTATTCTCAGGGTGGCCTTGAATTCACGGCGATCCTCCTACCTCTGCCTCCTGCATGCTGGGATTAAAGGCTTGTACCACCACACCCGGCTTGGTCTTATTTTTAGTCTATGTTATACAATGTCTAATATTCATTGGCTCAAATAGTCCTCTCATTGGGAAGTGACTTTGGGTCACTAGGGCCTATTACCACTGCAAAGGAACTCCAGACACATGTATTACTTTGTGTATCTGTCTTTATGTGGGTATTGGAGAATTGAATCTGGATTATTGGCCATTGCAAGCTGTTACCTGTTGAACCACCTCTCCAGCCTTTATTTTTTCAAGGTAGGGTTACCCTCTTACTCAGGCTGACCTGGAATTCACTCTGTAGACCCAGGGTGGCTTTGAACTCATGGTGATCCTCCTACCTTGGCCTTCCAAGTGCTGGAATTAAAGGCATGCACCACCTTGCCTTGCCTTCTCAAGCCTTCTTATGTTTCCTTTTCCTATTACTCTGGTGGTGAAGGACCCAGAAACTAAATGATGCCATGATAGGCTTCAGTAGAGCGCTGCCCTGGTTAGGCCTAAGTTATAAGTTTCGGCTTAAACAAAGGGGCAAAGGGGCGACTGCCTGCCCTCTGCCCAGAACACCTGAGACTTGCCAAAGACTTGTCCCGCCTACCTCCCTGCCCCGGCCAATTAAGAGATTTATCCCTCCTACTTCCCTGTCTCGGTCAATCGAAATACACACAAATGTTATTGCTGCTTGTTTAGCCAATCACAACAGAGGTTGCTTAGTTACCTAGCTCCCGCCCACCAATGTCCTAAGAAATCAACCAATCATGTGCCCATTCCCTACTTCTTTGTTCAAATCCCTATAAAAAAAAAAACCCTGCCCCTCCCCCCCCCCTGCTCCGGGCTCTTGTAGGGATCCCCTGCATTGGTGAAGTCGAGTCTGAGCTTAAGCCGGACATGAAGCTCCTTGCCCTTGCATAGGTGTTTGGTTCTCCTTGGTGGTCACTGGGGGTGCTGAGAACTGGGCAGAACAGTGGTGGGCTCTTAGGTTGACTTGATAACACAGTTATTGTGAATAGTGCTGCAGTAGACACTGGTGTGCAAGCCTCTCTGTGATATGGTGATGTGGAGACTTGTGTAAATACCATGGAGTGGAATAGCTGGGCCACATAGTAGATCTACTTTTATTTTTAGCTTATTTATTTTTAGAGCGAGAGAAAGAGAAAGAGAGACGGGGGGTTTGAGAATTGGTATACCAGGGCCTCAGCCACAACAATCAAACTCCAGATGCTTGTGCCACCTGGTGGCCATGTTCGACCTTGCACTTGCCTCACCTTTGTGCATTTGGCTTGTGTGGGATCTGCAGAGTCAAACATGGATCCTTAGGGTTTGCAGGCAAGCACCTTAACCTCTAAGCCATCTCTCAAGCCGTATTTTTAGTTTTTTTTAAAAAAGCATCTTATTTATTTATTATTTGAAAGAGAGAGAGAGAGAGAGAGAGAGAGAGGTAGAGAGAGAGCAAATACATGGGTACTGGTGAATTGAACATAAACAGTTAGGCTTTACAAGTAAGTGCCTTTAACTACTGAGTCACCTTTCCAGCAATAAAAATAGTTTTGTTTTTAATTTTTTAAATTTGTTTAATTATTTTTGTTTAAAAATTTTTATGTATTTATTTACTGGGAGAGAGATGCCACTGCAAATAAATTCCAATGCATACACCACCTGTGCATCTGGCTTGACATGACTACTAGGAAGTTAAACCTGGGATGTCAGGCTTTACCATCATCAAGTCCTTTTAACCACTGAGTCATCTCTACAGTCCCTAGCTAAGCCACTGTAGCCCAGGCTGAACTCATTATATAGTCTCAGGGTTGCCTTGAACTCAAGGCAATTCTCCTACCTCTAACTCCTGAATGCTGGGATTAAAGGCGTGCACCACCAAGCCTGGCCTTACAGTCCCTAACTTTAAAAAAAAATTATTGGGCTGGAGAGATGGCTTAGCGGTTAAGCACTTGCCTGTGAAGCCTAAGGACCCCGGTTCAAGGCTCGGTTCCCCAGGTCCCACGTTAGCCAGATGCACAAGGGGGCGCACGTGTCTGGAGTTCGTTTGCAGAGGCTGGAAGCCCTAGCACGCCCATTCTCTCTCTCTCCCTCTATCTGTCTTTCTCTCTATGTCTGTCGCTCTCAAATAAATAAATAAATAATTTAAAAAAAAATTATTGAGCTGGGAGTGGTGGCACACACCTTTAATCCCAGCACTTGGGAGGCAGAGGTAGGAGAATTGCAATGAGTTTTAGGTTTGAGGTCACCCTGAGACTACATAGTGAATTCCAGATCAGCCTGAACTAGAGTGAAACCCTTCCTCGAAAAGCCAAAACTAAAAAAAAAAAAATTATTTGTGTGTGTGTGTGTGCGTGTCTGTACATAGGTGTGCCAGGGCCTCTTTCCACTGCAGACAAATGCCAGTCACATGAGCAACATCTTGGTGTCTGAGCCCAGGTCAGCAGGCTTTGCAAGCAAGTGCCTTTAACCCCTGAGCTCTCTCTCTTGACCACGGTTTATTTGTTTGTTTGAGAAACTTGTATACAAATTTACATAGAGGCTGGATTCACTCACCAGTATGTGTGCATGAGAGAGTTCCCTTTTGTCTGTCTGCTCAGCAGTATTTGTTGTTTCCTTTTTTTTTCTTAAATTTTATTTTTTTTTCAAGCTTTGTTTTTTAAGAATATTTTATTAATCTGAAAAAGAGAGGAGGAGGAGGGGAAAGAGGTAGATAAGGAGAGAGAATGGGCGCTCCAGGGCCTCGAGCCAATGCAAATGAACTCCAGACGCTTGCACCACACCTTGCGCAGCTGGCTTACGTGGGTACTGGGGAATTGAACCTGGATTCCTTAGGCTTCTCAGGCAAGTGCCTTAACTGCTAAGCCATCTCTCCAGCCTTGCTTGTTTTTGAAATAATATCACTCTGTGACCCAGTCTGGCCTCAAACTCACAGCAATCTTTTAGGGTCTCGCCTAGCCCAAGCTACCTGCAATGCCCTCTGTAGTCTAAGAGCGGCCTTGAACTCACAACAAATCTGCCACCTCTGTTTCCCAAGTGCTGGGACTAAAGGTGTGAGCCATCATGCCTTGCTGCAGCAGTCTTTCTACCTTGGCCTCCCACATGTTGGAATTACAGTTGTGAGCCACCATGTTTTGGCTCCAAAATTCTTCGTTGATAGAACTTGCTTCTTTACTAGAATTGATAAATAAATGTGTACAGAGTCCTTTTGCAATAAAAACGAAATTGCTTCTTGCCTGGAGAGACTCAGATTATGTAAGAAAGAATGACGCCCGTATTGCCTGAAGCTTGACATTCAAAATAGTTGGCAAAAAGAAAGACTGTCTGACATTGATTCATTGGCCAACTGCTTTTGTCCATTTAGATATTTTTGGTGTTCCTTGGTCAATATTAAAATGAAGAATTGAAAGAATTAAAGGCATGGATGTCTTTACCAAAGCTGTACTTTTTTTTTTCCCCCTAAGGTAGGGGCTTGCTCTAGCCCAGGCTGGCCTTGAACTCATAACAATCCCTCTACCTTGGCCAACCCAAGCGCTGGGATTAAGTGTGCGCCACTATATCCTGCTTAAGCTGCACATTTTTGGGCAACAAATATGAGCTTGTGGGGCTGAGCTGAAAACCTCTTCCCTGTAGAACAACTGACAGAAAGCTGGAAAAAGTTATGCTGATTCAGCCCTATGGGAGAGAGAAGTCCTTAGTGGAGATAAACAACAGTGGATACTGCAAGCCTTAAGTCTGGCCAGCCAGGCCAAATGAGCCAACAGGTGCAATAATGGCATGTCTATTATGGGGGAAACCAACTGCTCTCTAATTGGACTGGAGGCCTGCTCCACGGGAGGGAATACTTGGCTATTGCTGAAAACCTAGTCAAAAGCTTATGACGGGGAGATCATGAGCCTAGGGGTGTAACACCTACTGTTGTCTGGCTAAATGCATATATTATGCTCACCACATTGCTGAAGAAGCACTTTCCTTAATGTTTATACCCATGTATTAATGCTACTCTCACCTTTAGTTAGAAAACCTCTTTTCATATGGCAGTGACCTCTGGGATGACTCAAAAGGCACCACAGTGCTGAGAAGAAGTGATAGAGGAGTGTTTAGCACTGAAACATCTCTATCACACCTTCCAAGGCTCAAGATCCATTGCAGAAGAGGTGGTGGAAAGAACGTAAGAGCCAAAGGAAGGGTAGGACTGCTTACAATGTAGTCTTCTAAACACAAAATGGCCTGGATATCCATGACCTCACAGTGCCTGGTGCCTACACAAGACCCTAATAATAGGAGGAAAATTTAGCTATGTGTGGTGGTGCACACCTTTAATCCCAGCACTTGGGAGGCAGAGGTAGGGGGATCGCTGTGAGAATGAGGCCACGCTGAGACTACATAGTGAATTCTAAGTCAGCCTGGGCTAGAGTAAAACCCTACCTCGAAATCTCCCCCCCCACCCAAAAAAAGAGAAAAGTAAAGAAAACGTTTAAGCCAAGTGTGGTGGTACGTGCCTTTAACCCTAGCACTTGGGAGGCAGATAGGAGGATTGCCGTGAGTTCGAGGACATCCTGAGACTACATAGTGAATTCCAGGTCAGCCTGAGCTAGAGTGAGACCTTACCTTGAAAAAAAAGAAAAAAGAGCCTGGCATGGTGGCACAAGCATATAATCCCAGCACTTGGGAAGCAGAGGTAGGAGGATCACTGTGAGTTTGAGGCCACACTGAGACTACATAGTGAATTCCAGGTCAGCCTGGACTAGAGTTAAACCCTACCTCAAAAAACTAAAAAAAAAAGCCTGGAGAGATGGCTTAGTGGTCAAGGCACATGGTGTAACAAACGCAGTGGAACTGGTGCAGGCAGCTTCAGGGCCCATTCCAGGGGCAAACACTGCTATATTACTCCTGTATATCTTTAGCCCACATCGTTCACATAGGGATTGTATTGCTGCTCTGGACAAAAGTTTAATCATTCCTCTCTTAAGTGCTTCTTTTTTCTGCTAAGCTCTGAACAGTAGCAATTCTTTATTTTTTTTATTCTTTAACAATATCATATTTCATTATCATGTTGTGGCAACTGGTATAAAAGCATTCTCCAGGGTTGTTAACAAAAGGAAATTTTATCTGGTAAGCAAACTAGAACTAGATCTGTTCCCAGGACCCAGAGCATCCAAAAGCAGTCAGAATCCTCATCTAGCATGGACTTCTCTGCGTATTAAGGACAATTAGCTCACCTTGGGACCCATGTTCAAGCACATAATAATAAAGAGTTGTTAAATATTGGCTGCCTCATCTATTTGCTTCCTTCCCAGAAGCCCTAGCGAGTAGAAAATGGAGATGTCCTGACCTGATAATCTTGAATATTTTCCCATGGAAGCAATGGGCTGTTATGGGAAATTCATTGGGATCTGGGATTAGAGAGAACTAAGTTAAAAAAACAGTTCTGGGCCTGGTGTGGTGGTGCACGCCTTTAATCTCAGCAGTTGGTAGGCAGAGGTAGGATTGCAGTGAGTTTGAGGCCACCCTGAGACCACATAGTAAATTAATTCCAGGTCAGCCTGAGCTAGAGTGAGACACTACCTCAAAAAACAAAACAAAGCCGGGCGTGGTGGCTCATGCCTTTAATCCCAGCACTTGGGAGGCAGAGGTAGGAGGATCGCTGTGAGTTCGAGGCCACCCTGAGACTCCATAGTGAATTCCATGTCAGCCTGGGCTAGAGTGAAACCCTACCTCGAAAAACCATAATTAAAAAAAAAAAATACTCAGTTCTAATCTTACCATCTGTGTGAGGTTAGGCAAGTTCTATAATCTCAATTTCTATAGCTGTGAAGTGGACATTAAAAGGGATGTATGGATTAGGGAAGGAAAGTTTTAGAACATGTCAAGGAGAGGTTCTTTTCTAGTTTTATCTCTTTAGTGTTATAAATGCCTCATATATCTATACTGGCATCTCTTTCTCTAACTTTGAGAATCTTTCTTCTAGGATTTTTTAATAAAGTTTTTTCTTTTTCTTTTTCTTATTACATTGAAACTTTGGGGCTGGAGAGATGGTTTAGCAGTTAATGTGCTTGCCTTGAAAAGCCAAAGGACCCAGGTTTGGTTCCCCAGGACCCACGTAAGCCAGATGCACAAGGTGGCGCATGTGTCTGTTGTTTGCAGTAGATGGAGGCCCTGCTGTGCCCATTCTCTATCTATATCTGCCTCTTTCTCTCTCTCAAAAAGAAAATAAATAAAAATTAAAAAATCTAAATTGAGCCGGTGTGGTGACGCACACCTTTAACCCCAGCACTCAGGAAGCAGAGGTAGGAGAATTGCTCTGAGTTCGAAGCTACATAGTGAATTCCAGGTCAGCCTGGGATAGAGTGAGACTCTACTTCGAAAAACCAAAAAAAAAAAAAAAAAAAAAAATTATATATATGAACTTTGTATGGATACATCAAGTGTTGGTACCATCATTTCCTTCCTCCCGGTCCCCACTCCACTGAAGGCCCCCTTAGTGGGATTGCTGGTACGCACCATGGAGTTGTGGGCTATGAGTTGTGAGAGCAACGGCTGGTCATTGCAGGACAGGGGTAATGCCCAGCCTCTGGATATTCCCTCCCACTCTGTGGCTCTTACATTCTTTCCACTCCTTCTTCCTCAAATTTCCCTGAGCCTTGGTGGGTGTGCTTTAAGTCTGTCTTCATGTTGAGCTCTCAGCAGCTTCTGGATTTCAGCTTTGGTGCTGTTTTTTTTTTTTTTTAATTATTTATTTATTTATTTGAGAGCAACAGACACAGAGAGAAAGACAGATAGAGGGAGAGAGAGAGAATGGGCGCGCCAGGGCTTCCAGCCTCTGCAAACGAACTCCAGACGCGTGCGTCCCTGTGGGACCTGGGGAACTGAACCTCGAACCGAGGTCCTTAGGCTTCACGGGCAAGTGCTTAACTGCTAAGGCATCTCTCCAGCCCAGCTTTGGTGCTTTTAAAGTGTCCTCTGTGTGTCTCCATCACCCTTGGCCCAGGTTGTCAGGCTTGCTGTGGAAGCAGTAGTTTTGCTCATTTCATCAATTTCCTTTGTGTTTTCACCTGGCCTTAGCTGCTGTGCTAGGGGAAAAAGTCATATATATATATGAATTTTTTTTTAAGGAGAAAGAGAGCGAGAGAGAATGAGAGAGAGAGAGAGAGAGAGAGAACATTAGGGTTTCCCACTGCTACAAATGAAGTCCAGATGCATGGGTCACTTTTTGCATCTGGCTTTATGTGGGTACTGGGAAATCGAATTCAGGTAATTATTAGACTTTGCAGGCAAGCGCTTTAACTGCTAAGTCATCTCTCCAGCCCCTTTAAAAACAGTTTACTTATTTATTTATTTGCAAGGAGAGAGAGAGAGCGAGCAAGTGAGCAAGAGCGCACCAGGGCCTCTAACCACTGCAAATGAACTTCCGATGCAGGTGCTACTTTCTGCATCTGGCTTTACATGGGTACTGTGGATACCTGCGCCATTAGGCTTTGCAAGCAAATACCTTAGCCATTGAGCCATCTCTCCATCCCTTCTTCTAATATTTTGTTGATGCATGTACCACCTTGATAAATTATATGTATTGTTCTTTTACCTTCTATTCTGCTAATTTCTGCCCTATTCTTAAATTTAAGCTTGGCTTTATTTTTTTTTTAGCGCCTTGAGGTACTTCATTAATTTATTTAAGCTCTAATTTTCTTTTTAAATATTTTATTTCAATTTATTTATTTGAGAGAGAAGGAGGGTGGGGAGAGAGATCATGGGAACACCACGGCCTCCAGCCACTGCAAACAAACTCCAGATATGTGCATCACCTTGTGCAGCTGGCTTATGCGGGTCCTGGAGAATCAAATCTGGGTCCTTTGGCTTTGTAGGCAAACACCTTAACCACTAAGCCATCTTTCCAGCCCTTTCTCTGATTTTCTAATTATAGCTATAAGCTTTCCTCTTAGGACTGCCCTGGCTATATATCCCAGAGGCTATGGTAGGTTGTGCTATCATTATCATTTGATTATAGCATTAAAAAATTCTTCTTGATTTTTTCGTTGTTTCACTATTTATTAAAAATACACATTGTTGCCAGGCATGGTGGCGCACGCTTTAAATCCCAGCACTCGGGAGGCAGAGCTAGGAGGATTGCTGTAAATTCGAGGCCAACCTGAGACTACATAGTGAATTCCAGGTCAGCCTGGGCTAGAGTGAGACCCTACCTTGAAAAAGAAACAAACAAACAAACAAAAATCTCAGTTCCGTTAAAAAAAAAAGCTCCAAAAAACTTAAAGTAGAAAAGTATACTAAAGGCTGGGTGTGGTGGTGCACCCCTTTAATCTCATCACTTGGGAAGCAGAGGTAGGAGGATGGCTGTGAGTTTGAGACCAGCCTGAGATTATATAGTAGATTCCAGGTTAGCCTCAAAGACCTTTTTCAAGGTCCTACCTCAAAAAAAAAAAAAAAAAAAAACAAATAAAAACTAAAAACGAACAAACAAAATAAAATGGAAAACCCCAAACATATATATATGTATTCCAATAAAATAAAGTAGAAGAAAATTTGTTCTTAGTCAAGGTTTCTTCCACCTGAGTATTTGCCTTACTTCTACCCATCCACCTACTGCACCCAATTCTGTCACCAACTTCCTGTGATCCATACATCTCCTTCCTGCTATGGTCAGATTAGGAAATGCTGGGAATCTCTCAATTTCAGAATCCCTTACAACACACAGCCTTGGGGTCTGTTGTTCCCATCTAGATGCTGCACCATGTTCAACATTGTGCCATGCTCTTTCCCCTTGCCCCACCAGGCTATAGTGAGAATGTGGAGACCATGCATGTTGCAGATTTCTCAGCTTTATTGTTCCCTCCCCCTTCTCTGCAGCTGTCTGTGGGTTGCCGAACCACTTTCCTCTGACAGTAATTTCAGGCAAGGAGGCTGGATTCAGTCTTTGCTGAACAGTTTCCGTTATCCTGTCTCCCATAGTATATGACATGAAACACACACACACACACACACACACACACACACACACGTTGTTTTTCCACATATAGGAGAAAATATGCAATACTTGTCCGTCTGACTCTGGCTTGCTTCATTTAACATCTCCAGTTTCAGGGCAATTCATTTTCAACAAAGATGCCATAAGAATATAACAGTGAGAGGGCAGTATCTTCTATTTGTGGTATTGGGAAGCTTGGATATCTATATGCATGCATTACTTTTTTGGTGAAGCAGTAATATACCTAAAAGAAACAACTTAGGAAGGAATTATTTGGCCATAGTGAGTCAAAGAGTACAAATATATTATATATATATTTAAGAAATATATTATAAATTTAAAAATATTATTTATTTGCAAGCAGAGAAAGAGAGGGGGAGAGAGAATGAGAATGGGCCTCTCAGCCGGGTGTGGTGGCGCATGCCTTTAATCCCAGCACTTGGGAGGCAGAGGTAGGAGGATCGCCGTGAGTTCGAGGCCACCCTGAGACACCATAGTGAATTCCAGGTCAGCCTGGGCTAGAGACCCTACCTCGAAAAACCAAAAAAAAAAAAAAAAAGAGAATGGGTCTCTGGCCACTGCAAGTAAACTCTAGATGCATGAATCACTTTGTGCATCTGGCCATCAGCCTTTGTAAGCAAGTGCCTTTAACTGCTGAGCCATCTCTCCAGCCCCTCCACTGTACTTTTTAATCTGAAAATGTATTTATTTTACCTTCTTTTATTTTTATTTATTTATTTTTGGTTTCTTGATGTAAGGTTTTGCTCTAGTTCAGGCTGACCTGGACTTCACTATGTAGTCTCAGGGTGGCTTTGAACTCAAGGCAATTTTCCTACCTCTGCCTTCCAAGTGCTGAGATTAAAGGTGTGTGCCACCACGGCCAGCTCTGCCTTCATTTTTTTTCAAGATAACTTTGGTGGATAAGAGTCTGTCCTTTTGTGTGTGTGTGTGTGTGTGTGTGTGTGTGTGCACGCGTGTGCATATGATGTGTCTATGTGTGTTCCTGAGTGTGAATACAGTTGCGTGCATGACACAGCACGCATGTGGAGGGCCGAGCATAACTTCCAGGTGTTGGTCCCCACCTTCCACTTGTTTGAGACACTGTCTCACATCCTCCTTGTTGTTCACTGCTGCGTTGAAAATTGTCCTGTCTCCACCCCCCTCCTCACATAGATAAACTGGGATTACAGAGACCTGCCACAGTGACTGGGTTCTGGGGGGATCCAAACTTAGGTACTAACACCTGTGTGGCAAGCATTTTGCCCACTGAGCCATCTTCCCAGCCCTTGGCTGACTTCTTTTCAGTGCTAGGGATCAAACCTAGATCCTTGTGCCTGCTAGGCAAGTGCTCAACCACTGAGCTGCATCCTCAGCCCTTTCCTCTATAGTTATTTAAACCATGCAGCTAGGCATGGTGGCTCACTCTTGAAGTCTCAGCACTTGGGAGGCTAAGTAGGAAGATCTCCATGAGTTCTTAGGCTGAACAAAGTGAGTTTCAGGTGTGGGCTATAGAGTGACACTCAAAACAACAACAACAACAAACAAACAAACAAAAACAAAACCAAAGCCAAAATGAGAAAAAAACCCACCTTTAAAAAATATTCATTATTTTTATTTATTTGAGAAAGAGGCAGATAGTATGTGAGAGAGAATGAATGGGTGAAACTATAAGCCAAAATAAACTCTTTCCTTCCCTAAATTGCTTCTGGTCAGTCATTTGTTGACAGACGTGAGAAAGTAATTGATATGCCACCCTGAAACAACAACAAAAATTTCCTTCCATTTCATCTCTAGCTAGCAAGCTTTCTACAGAGGGACAAAGGCAGTTAGTCTTTCTAGAGCTCAGCCTTGCTCCTCTGGTCATGCCAGTAGTCAGATTTCTAGCCTTTTTGTTTATATGAAAACAAAACAAACAAAACAAAACAAAACAAAACATAAACAAAGCCAGGACTCTGGAGGCAGAGGATGTTGGTGAGTTCCAGGCCACCCTGAAACTGCATAGTGAATTCCAGGCCAGTTTGGGCTACAGCGAGTGCCTACCTTGAAAAAAAACAAAACAGAGAAACAATTTTGCAGAAAATGAGATGGGGAGAGATGGGGAGGGCCTATGGGAGCGATGGGCATAGAAATCAAATGTAGTTACTTCCTGCTGAATTGGGGAGTCATTGGGTTAAGCCTCTCCCATTTTATGGTGGGTGATCTTTAGGGTAGAGGCTGGTATCTGGAAGAATGCAGGCCCCCTGTAATACCATGTGAAATTAGATTTGTTGAATTTTAGAAGAAATGAGCTGCATAAGTTTATCAGAAGGGGGCATTGAGGGTCAAGTGGTAGTTGTCATTGTCAGAGGAAGGAATGTCCTCAAGATCTTTTTTTTTTTTTTTTTTCATTATCATCTCCTTGAAATTTTGTTTGTTTTTGGATATAGGGTTTTGCTTTAGCCCAAGCTGACCTTGCATTCACTATGTAGTGAATGGCCTGGAACTCACAGCCATTCTCTTACCTCTGCCTCCTGAGTGAGTAAAGGCTTGCACCACCATGTCTGGCAGAAAGGGGTGGGGGGAGAATGGGAATGGGCACATCAGGGCCTCTAGCTGCTGCAAATGAACTCCAAACATATGTGCCACTTTGTGCATCTGGCTTTACGTGGGTACTGAGAAATCCAACTCAGGTCATTAGGCTTTACAAGCAAGCAACTGCTGAGCCATCTTTCCAGCTCTGAATTTTTTTTTTAACATTTAAATCATTTTATAAAGTAGATTAAGGGAGATTATGGGGGAAAGCATTAGAAAGCAAAGATTTTTTTTTTTTAAGTTTTAAATTTTTATTTTTCGAGATAAGGTTTTACTCTAGCACAGGATGACCTGGAACTCTAAAGTCCCAGGCTGGCCTTGGATCCACCATGCACAGCTCTAAAGATGTTTTTAAAAATAGGATTGTTATGGCTGTCCTTAAAGTTAATGCCAGTGGTGTGACAAAGTAGTTCTGAAGTTTTTTCTAGTAAAACAGAAATGGACCAACATTTTTTTTTTTTTAAAACCTCTGGGCCAGAGCTCTATTATTATACAGGGGGGAATTTGTTAGTTGTTTCCCAGGTTAAATATTAGACATCATCTCAGATCTCTCTCTCTCTCTCTGTGCCACTTTTGCTCTCTCTCACTCTGTCCTTCTGCCCCAACGCCCAATGGCCACTGACTGGAAGAGAAAGGCTCAGCTAAGGTGAGCCCTGGCAAACAAAAGAATGATTTCACACGGAAGGAAGCAAGCTCTCATGCATAGAGCTAGTATAAGGAGTATTTTTTAGATAAACTGTGCCCTAGAACAGACGGTGTCTCAAACTTACCTGGTCTTGTAAAAAGGAATTTCAGATCTTTAGTGATACACAGGAACACGCTGTTTGAGGCAAGTTGTTGGAACTTTCCAGGAGGAATAGGAGTTCCTTTTACAGAGGTGTTAGGTCAATACAGACGTCAACAAATTGGCTACTTAAGGTGCTAAGATAGCCCAAGATAATTTGGCTCTGTACCTCTAATATTCCAGCTTTCCAAATGACCAAAGTTTCCATCAACTTTGAATGTTTAACCCAGGTGTGGCTTTTTTTTTTCTTTTCTTTCTGTTTTACCTTATAGTTCTCCCTGTTGGCCAAGCACTGCGTTTTGTATATGCAATAAATACTGTCTCATGTCCCTTGGTGCTAGCAAGGGAGGGCTGCTTGGATGCTACACAGATGGGACTGTGTGTGAGCTGGAAGGCAGGCTCCAGGGGAGTGACATGGCTGGCAAAGACATTAATGAAGAAGTTCATGGGTCATGGTAAATCTATTAGCATCATGACCCAGGTCTGGATTTTCTCTGTATCTGACCAAACATTTACATATGACACATAGTCAGAGGATTATAATTAATGTTAAAATAATTAGGAACACAGTAAGGCCACCATGCCCGGCGTTAACACCAGGCATTTTAATCAACTAAAATCACATTAAAAAAATTAAACTGAGCCAGAGGTGGTGGTACACGCCTTTAATCCCAGCACTCAGGGAGCAGAGGTAGGAGGACCATAGTGAGTTCGAGGGCACCTTGAGACTACACAGTGAGTTCCAAGTCAGCCTGGGCTAGAGCAAGCTTACCTTGAAAAACCAAAAAAAAAAAAAAAAAAAAAAATTTTTTTTTTAAATTGACTGAGACTATATGTTTTGCTCTACATCTATAGCTAGTCATATTTGTATAAAGATGTTTGGGGCATTTAAAATAATTCATTATCTTTTAATTATATCTGTTCTATGGTCAATTTGATTTTATAATCTCATGTGGAATGGCTGGTTCTAATTTCTAGGAAAGATTGGTTTCTGATATCTAACTACTATAACTCTTATTGGTAGATAATAATTTGATGTGCTATATTACCTTATTATTGTGCTAGATTTTCATTGATTAAAAAATAGAAAGTCAAGCCGGGCGTGGTGGCGCATGCCTTTAATCCCAGCACTCGGGAGGCAGAGGTAGGAGGATTGCCATGAGTTCAAGGCCACCCTGAGATGACAGAGTTAATTCCAGGTCAGCCTGGACCAGAGTGAGACCCTACCTCGAAAAACAAAAAAAAAAAAAAAAAAGTCATATTACATATGAAATCTGAAAACAATATATTACCTTGAATCTCCTTTTAACAAAATTGCTATTTTTCTGTCTACCAATTAAAAAAATTGTTTTGTTTGTTTCTTTCAAGGTAGGGTCTCATTCTAGCTCAGGCTGACCTGGAATTCACTATGTCATCTCAGGGTGGCCTTGAATTCATGAAAATCCTCCTATCTCTGCCTCCAAAGTGCTGGGATTAAAGGTGTGCACCACCACACCTAGGTCCACTGAATATATATATATTTTTGGCTTTCTGAGGTAGGGTCCCACACTAGCTCAGGCTGATCTGGACTTCACTATGGAGTCTCAGGGTGGCCTTGAACTCACAGTGATCCTCCTACCTCTGCCTCCCGAGTGCTGGGATTAAAGGCGTGCACCAACACGCCTGGCTTTCCACTGAATATTTTTAATGATAAGAGAAGAGTCAGACATATCAGAATTTAGGTTTCTGTGGACATAATCAAATGTTATTTATTTTCTTGACAATCATCAATGTGACTTTAGTAGGAGCCACTTTGTCCATATTTTCCATTTACTAGTAAAATATTAATATTGTTTAACTTTTTAACTCAGTAAATTCTACTGTAAGATTCCTTAAATACTTATTTAATGAGGAAACATAGGGTCTTAAGGTATAAAGCACTATAAATGCTGTTACTATTGTAGTCTATTTTTGTGTTTAATTTGTTTAAGGAGAGAGAACACAGATCGTTAGGTATCTCTAACAGGAGTGAGCTGGAGAGATGGCTTAGCAGGTAAAGAAGAAAATTTGTTACAGACAGAAAGCAAGTTTAGAGAAAAAGTTTATTGAGAAGTGAAAGAAAAAAGCTCCCTGTGTGAGCAGAGAGGGGACCTGAACAGGTTGCCATTGGATGACTGTTATCTAGGGGTTTATTAGCTTTCTGGCCAGGGAAATAAGTTGTTCTTCAAAATGAATGGACTGAGACACAGGGAACTGAAGTCCAGGCTCAATCATCAATTCTCCTGAGGTGTTCCGTCAGGGAACTGGTCCTTTCTGTCTCAGTGCCTGGGCTGGGGGTTGGGGGGGGTGGGGTTCAGCGCATACTTGCAATCTTTGCAAGGGAGCTGAAGAACAAAATCAAGAATGAAAAACAAGTTAAGAGGCTGCCAAGACAGGCTTTGTTTTCCCCAGAGCCTCGACCCTCCTATTTATCTGGACAGCTTGACTTGGCTAGCTCAAACCCAGCTGCAAGTAATCTCTTCTCCTTCCCCTTCCTCTTTTCTTTCCTCTCCTTTTCCTTCTTCTCACTCTTCCTGTCCTTTCTTTCTTTCTTTTATTTTTTTCTGGTTTTTCAAGGTAAGAGCTCAGTCTAGCCCAGGCTAATCTGGAATTTACTATGTAGTGTCAGTGTGGCCTCGAACTCACAGTGATTCTCCTACCTCTGCCTCCTCAGTGCTGGGGCTAAAGGCATGTGCCACCTCGCCTGGCTCCCCTTTCTATCTTTTCTCCTTCTCCTCCTCCTTCTCCTCTTCTTACTCACTGTTGCTCATTTCACCATTTGAACCCAATATTCACTTTAGCTGTTAGATTTCTACGGTAAAGACAAAACACAGAACTGCTGCCAAGGTACTGGGCTGCAGCCAAGGGCAGAGCAAGATGGCTGACTCTCAGAGCCCATCTCTAACTACCTAGCCAGTATCTTCCTCTTAGTACCTTTACCACTCAGTAACATACCAAATAAAATTCAAATCTTTACATAATAACCTAAGAAACAAGAGCTGGAGAGATAGCTTAGCGGTTAAGCGCTTGCCTGTGAAGCCTAAGGACCCCGGTTCGAGGCTCGGTTCCCCAGGTCCCACGTTAGCCAGATGCACAAGGGGGCGCACGCGTCTGGAGTTCGTTTGCAGAGGCTGGAAGCCCTGGCGCGCCCATTCTCTCTCTCTCCCTCTATCTGTCTTTCTCTCTGTGTCTGTCGCTCTCAAATAAATAAATAAAAAATAAAAAAAAAATAACCTAAGAAACAAGAGTTCGAAATATTTAGTTACCTGGGGTATTCAAAAAGATGCATATTATCCAGCCCTTTGAGGTTGTTTTACACTTACAAAAGGGTGGGCAGTTGCCGGGTGTGGTGGCACATGCCTTTAATACCAGCACCTGGGAGGCAGAGGTCAGAGGATCGCAGTGATTGGAGGCCAGCCCGAGACTACAGAGTAAGTTCCAGGTCAGCCTGGGCTAGAGCGAGACCCTATATTGAACCCCGTTCCCCCCCTCCCTCCGCAAAAAAAAAGATGGGCAGGGAGTTTGAACAGGTTGGAGAGCTAGCATCTTGGGTGCTGGGCAGCTCCTGAGGTGGGGGAGGTGAGGGGAGAGGCGCTGTGAAGCAATGTGTGGGTGAAGGCATTTTGGAAGCCCCTTGGGACCCGTGTAAGGCACAAAGTAGCACTTGAGTCTGGAATTTGTTTAGAGTGGCTGAAGGCCCTGGCACGCCCATTCTCTATCTGCCTTTTTTTCCTCTCTCTCTCTCAAATAAATAGAATAAATATTTTAAAAATTAAAGAAAATATTTTATTTATTTATTTGGGGGGGCAGATTAAGAGACAGGGGTCACGGCTGGCTTTATATGGGTACTGCAGAATCAAATCAGGGTCCTTAGGCTTTGCAGGCAAGGACCTTAATTGCTAAGCCATCTCTTTGGCCCCTAGATCAGTTATTAGAATATATTCCAGGGGTGACTTAGAGGCAATGTGGGACACTTTGGGTCCCATTGGCTACAAGTCAGAAGTGAGGGAAAGGGAAACACACCATTCTGGAGAAACTGGAAAGAACCTAGCTATCTGTAGATCAGGCGATCTTGCCGGGAAGGAAACCAGAGGTGGAAAGCTGCCAGCAACATGTTCTTGTCCCTCTCACTGTGAAAAGAGGTGGTGAGCAGCGGTGAGTGGAAGAATTGGGAGCAGCAGATTCCAGTCAACTTTTTATTTTTAAGCTTTATGTTTTCCTTGTGGAGGGTGGTCCGGCATGCAGTTTGCATAGAGGGAGAGGTGAAGGGCAGTTGAGTACCAGGCCATGAATGGGAGGAGTGTGGGGAGAAAGGAATGAGGTATTTTTTAGGAGAAAAGAATGAAGGAGTTGTTACAGAGTGGAGGAGATTCCCAGAAGGAAATGAGGTAGCCCTTTAACCTGATGGAAGGACCAAAATAAATTCAAGTTGTAGGCTACTTGGTCAGTCACCACAAACCCAGAGTGTAGGAGGGGCCAAAGGGGACAGCAAGACAGAACGAGGAAGGCCTGAGTTTGATTCCCTAGTACCCACGTAAGCCAGATGCACAAGGTGGATCATGCGTCTGGAGTTCGTTTGGAGTGGCTTAGGGGCCCTAGCATGCCCATCCTTTCTGACTCTTCAGTCTCTCTCTGATTGCAAATAAGTAAATATTAAAAAATATGTCTATGCATAGGGCTGGAGAGATGTCTTAGTGGTTAAGCGCTTGCCTGTGAAGCCTCAGGATCCCAGTTTGAGGCTAGAGTCCCCAGGACCCACGTAAGCCAGATGCACAGGGGTCACGTGTATCTGGAGCTTATTTGCAGTGGCTGGAGGCCCTGATGCGCCCATTCTCTTTCTCTTTCTCTCTCTCTTGTCTGTCTGTTGCTTTCAAATAAATAAATAAAAATAAACAAGACTTTATATATATATATATATATATATATATATATATATATATATATATGGAACAAAAACATTTATATTGGAAGAGATAAAAAGAAAACTAAGAAGGCTTCCCTGAGTCAGCAGGTAAGAATATACAGATCAAAACTGAAGAAATCCTGTCTTCTTTACATCAGAGATAATTTTATGAACTTTATTAACCTTTTGCTAGATATAGGCAATTTTAGCACATCCCGTGAAAACAGCACATTCTTTGGCAGGTGAGATAATTGTAATATCTTCCCTCCCACCAGGGCCATCACAATCCTGTCCCATGTAGGGAATAATGACTAGAAAAAACAAATATGTACATGCTCAATACAGATGTATTTTTAAAAATTTTACTTATTTGGGATAGAGAGAGGAAGAGAGAGAGAGGAAGAAAATGGGCCCCCCAGGGCCTCCATCCACTGCAAACGAACTCCAGAAGCATGAGCCATCATGTGCATTTGGCTTATGTTGGACCTGGAGAATCGAACTTGGGTCCTTAGGCTTCACAGACATGTGCCTTAAACCACTAAGCCACCTCTCCAGTCCCAGATGTATTTCTTTCCTCAAATATTTCTGAACCCATAGTTGGCTGAATCCATGTATCCATGGAATTTATGAATATAGAGAGTGGGCTGTGTTTACTTTCAGAGAAAAATCTCGAAGCTTGTAGGAAATGGGTGAATATATACTTACTAATCTGATGGTTTAACGCATGGTAGTTGACATTTGAATAAGAGCTGACATTCTGGTTATTTAAATAGCTATTTCTTTCTTTCTTTTTTTTTTTTGGTTTTTCGAGGTAGGGTCTCACTCTAGCCAAGGCTGACCTGGAATTCACTATGGAGTCTCAGGGTGGCCTCGAATTTATGGCAATCCTCCTACCTCTGCCTCCCGAGTGCTGGGATTAAAGGCGTGCGCCACCACGCCCTGCCTAAATAGCTATTTCTGATGAGGTTGAACACATTGTGAGTAGAACTCTCTCACCAGGAAGTGAGATGGAGAGAGCCACTGAAGAATAGCGTCACTGATGGGCTGCAGAGATGGCTTAGCGGTTAAGTGCTTGCCTGTGAAGCCTAAGGACCCCGGTTCAAGGCTCGATTCCCCAGGACCCACGTTAGCCAGATGCACAAGGGGGCGCATGTGTCTGGAGTTCGTTTGTAGTGGCTGGAGCCCTGGCGCGCCCATTCTCTCTCTCTCTCTATCTGCCTCTTTCTCTCTCTGTCACTCTCAAGTAAATAAATAAAAAAAAGAACAAAAAAAAATTAAAAAAAAAAAAAAAGAATAGTGTCACTGAATTAGTAGGTCTGGGTTCCCTGAGTTCTCGTGATTTCTCCAATTCATCTGTTATTTCTTGGGCCTCTGGTAATCATGATCTTCCTTCTAGTGGCCTTTCTTTTCCCTTTCAAAGTTCTGTAAGCTTTCCCCCTCTCTTTTTTTTTTTTTTTTTTTTGAGGTAGGGTCTTGCTGTAGCCCAGGCTGACCTGGAATTCACTATGTAGTCTCAGGCTGGCCTTGAACTCACAGTGATCCTCCTACCTCTGCCTCCCAAGTGCTGGGGTTAAAGGCATGCACCACCACGCCTGGCCCTATTCTATCCTGATGTCTTTTTGGATTAAAATATTTATTTGAGAGAGAGAGAGAGAGAATAGGCACAACGGAGCTTCTCGCCTCTACAAACTCCAGACATGTGCGCCACTTTGTGTGTCTGGCTTTACATGATTACTGGGGAATCATGCCCAGGTCATTAGGCTTTAAATACACTTTTATAACCTCTGAGTAATCTCTCCAGCCTTTGATGTCTTTTTTCTTTCTTTCTTTTTTTGGTCACTCCTTCATTACCTATGTCAATATGTTGACGGGCCTCATACTGTGCAGGTCTGTGGCAGGTAGCAACGACAGGAATTTGGAGTAACTGTGAGAGCTCTGGAGCCATTTTGGGGTCTTGGTTAGGCTTTTTTTTTTTTTTTTTAATTAAATGTGAAAAGGTAATCTACATTTAATTTGCACACTCTCATAAAGCTTCACAGATGCCATCAGCTACACACTACCTTTTCTCCCTTCTTCCACTACCAGTTCTCAACTACATTCTCCATTCTATGACCCCCCCCCAAAAAATCCTTTTTTTGAAAGAGCAAAACCCCCAACTCAAGAAAGAAAAACTTAAACCAGAATCTGCTTTTCCCTAGAGATTTTTACAGACTTTGACCACATGGATCTCCTTTCTCCCTCCACACAACTCCCCTCTTAACCTCCCTTTCAGTGGATGAACCAGTTCCCTCGTTATGCTGTGTGAACCCCCACATAACACAGACTCCCTCTCAATTGACCCTAACACCCCTCAAATATGTTCCTTCCCTGTCCAAACTGGGTCCATCTCCCACTACTGCTCCCTCCAATCTCTCTGTCAGGCTAGAAGCCCTGGTGCGCCCATTATTACTCTCTATTTTGCTCTCTTCCTCATTCTGTCTGAAATAAATCTTTTAAAAGAAGAAATAAAAATGGCCAATGACTCTCCCTCTCTCTGTCTCAAATAAATAAATAAAAATTTAGCCAGGCGTGGTGATGCACGCCTTTAATCCCAGCACTTACAAGGCAGAGGTAGGAGGATCTCCGTGAGTTTGAGGCCAGCCTGAGACTACATAGTGAATTTCAGGTCAGCCTGAACTAGAGTGAGACTCTACCTTGAAAAACCAAAAAAAAAAAAAAAAAAAAAAAAGGCCAATAAATACTTTTAAAAGTGTCCAACACCTTTATCCATCAAGGAATGCATATTAAAACTACTTTGAGATTTCATCTTAGTCTTTTGTGGACCTTCATCAAGAAAATAAATAGCGGGCTGGAGGGATGGCTTAGTGGTTAAGCGCTTGCCTGTGAAGCCTGAGGACCCCGGTTCGAGGCTCGGTTCCCCAGGTCCCACGTTAGCCAGATGCACAAGGGGGCGCACGCGTCTGGAGTTCGTTTGCAGAGGCTGGAAGCCCTGGCGCTCCCATTCTCTCTCTCTCCCTCTATCTGTCTTTCTCTCTGTGTCTGTCGCTCTCAAATAAATTAATTAATTTAAAAAAAAAGAAAATAAATAGCGGGCTGGAGGGATGGCTTAGCGTTTAAGGCATTTGCCTGCAAAGCCAAAGGACCCAGGTTCAATTCTCCCAGGACCCATGTTAGCCAGATACACAAGGGGGCGCACACATCTGGAGTTCGTTTGCAGTGGCTGGAGGCCCTGGCATGCCCATTTCTCTCTCTCTCTCTCTCTCTCTCTCTCCCTCTTTCTCTGTCAAATAAGTAAATAAATAATAAAATATTTTAAAAGAAAAAGAAAATAAATAGCAGGGCTGGAGAGATGACTTAGCAGTTAAGGCACTTGCCTGTGAAGCCCAAGTTTGATTCCCCAGAATGCTTGTGAGCCTGATGTGCAATGTGGTGCATGCACCTGGGGTTCATTTGCCGTGCCAGGTGTGCCCATTCTCTCCCTCCCTCTCTCTCTCCGCTCATAAGAAAAGAAATAGCAAATGCTGGCATGGGCAAGGGGAGCCCATATTCCCTATCAGTGGGAGTATAAACTTGTGCAGCCACTATGGAAAGCAGTACGAAGGTTTCTCAAAAAGCTGAAAGTAGAACTATGATATAACCCAGCTATACTGCTCATGGGCACATTTGCAGATGGCTCTACACTCTACTACAAAGATGCTTGTTCATCAGTGTTCATTGTTGCTCTCTTCACAGCAGCAAGGAATGGAATAAGCCTCGGTGTTCATCAGCGGAGGAATGAATCATGAAAATGTGATACATATGTACAATGGAATTTTATTCAGCCACAAAAAAAAAAAAAAAAATGGGGCTGGAGGGATGTCTGAGTGGTTAAGGCATTTGCTTGCGAAGCCTAAGAATCCAGGTGTAATTCCCCAGTAACCAAGTAAGCCAGATGCACAAGAGGCTCATGCATCGAGAGTTTGCAGTAGCCAGATACCCTGGCATGCCCATCCTCTCTCCCTCTCTCTCTTTCTAAAAATGGATTAATGAATTTTTTAAAAATGTTAGAAAGTGACTACATGAAATTTTCTGGGAACATGGGTGGAAATGGAAAGCATGTTAGGTGAAGTAACCCAGGCATAGAAAGACAAACACAACATGTTCTTTCTCATATGCAGATGGTAGCTTAAAATCTTTATAGATCTGTGTTATTGTGGGAGAAATATGCCAGGAAACTGGAAAGGAGCCCATGAGAGGGGTGAAAATGAGGCTGGAAGGGAAGGTAACAGATCTAAAAGTGATAAAAACTTTGAAAGGGGAATGCCAAGGGTGGGAAGGTGAAATCAGGTTGCAGCAGAGAAGGAAAAGGGAAGGATTAGTCAGAATTTAAGCATTAGTATTCTTTAAATATTCCAAATATTCATGAAAATATGACTATAGCTATATAAAACATCTAGTCAATCTATTTTAATGTTAATTTGGTTGGTCAAGGTGCCTGTTTTCCTCATCTGAGTTCAAGATCTTCTTTAATCCATACTATGTTCTTTTTAAAAAAAACAAACAAACTATTTTTATTTACTTATTTGTGAGCAGAGAAAAAAAGAGCATGGGTGTGCCAGGGCCTCTTATGACTGTAAACTAACTCCAAATAAATGTGCCATTTGTGCATCTTGGTTTATATGGGTAATGGGTAATTGAACCTGAGCTGGCAAGCTTTTCAGCAAGCACCTTTAACCACTAAGCTATCTCCCCAGCCCCATACTGTGGGGGTGTTTTGTTGTTTGTTTGTTTGGTTTGGTTTGGTTTGGTTCTTCTAGGTAGGGTCTCACTATGGCCCAGACTGACATGGAACTCACTATGTAGCTAGTCTCAGGGTGGCCTCGAACTCATGGCGATCCTCCTACCTCTACATCCTGAATGCTGGGATTAAAGGCGCGCACCACCATGCCTGGCTATACTGTGTTTTTGATTGCTATAACTTAAGTATAATGTGCCCAGGCTGACCTGGAACTCACTATGGAGTTTGTCTGATGGTATGACACATATAAATGTAATGTAATAAGATGGTTCCGTGACTAAAGGAGCTTGCTTACAAAGCTTGCCAGTCTGGGTTCAACTCCAGTCACCCATGTAAGCCAGATGCAAAAAGTGGCACGAGCATTACGTGTTCAGTGACAGGGGCAAGGAGCTCTGGCATGACCATATGTACATGTACACACACGTGTGCAAATAATTTTTTAAAAGATATAGAATAGTCGGGTGTGGTGGTGCAAACCTTTAATCCCAGCACTTGGGAGGCGGATCGCCGTGAGTTCAAGGCCACCCTGAGAATACAGAGTGATTTCCAGGTCAGCCTAGGCTAGAGTGAGACCCCACCTCAGGAAAAAAAAAAAAAAATTGAATATAGAAAAGAGAATTAGGGAGAGTTTAAGGGGCAGGGATAGGAGATAGGTAAGAAGCGTGACGGACAGGAAGTAGAGAAGGGGGTGGGGGGTATCCCCCAAACTAACAATGTTATGAAACTGCCATAGGGAAATTTACTTTTTTTTTTTTAAATATTGGCTATTCTTTTTTTTTTTTAAATTAATTATTTATTTATTTGAGAGCGACAGACACAGAGAGAAAGACAGATAGAGGGAGAGAGAGAGAATGGGCACGCCAGGGCTTCCAGCCTCTGCAAACGAACTCCAGATGCGTGCGCCCCCTTGTGCATCTGGCTAATGTGGGACCTGGGGAACAGAGCCTCGAGCCGGGGTCCTTAGGCTTCACAGGCAATCGCTTAACCGCTGAGCCATCTCTCCAGCCTGGAAATTTACTATTTTGTTAGCTAATTAAACAATATAATTTGAGAGAGTGTGTGTGTACCTGGGCAGAAGAATACTGCAGGGGTAAATAACGCTACCCTCATAAGCTATATGTTGATACAGGAAAATCCCATCACCAGGGTTGAATACCTCTCTGTGAGTTGTTGGGCATGGAGGTCCTTGAGGCCCCCAAAACAATATAAGCCTTTGCCAGTGCTCTTGATTGCCAACCAGAACTAAATAGTAAGTGCCGATTGCTGAAGACATCACATGCTTCCATTTCAGGGCACTAAGAAATCAAGCCAAAACTAAGCTACAAGCTTCTCTGCGTACCTGGCCACCATAGGTCTGGAAAGTGCTATGCAGATTGCTGGGGAGAAAAGTACACAACAGTCTCACCCAGCAGCGTGCTCACTGTATGTCCCACACAACCAAAGAGCCTAGCAAGCTGTGCCCCATGGTGCAGAAGGGCTCTGACCTCTACAGGGGTGTCAAATTCTCTGATTGGGCTGCCTTACTCCATGGGAGGGAACTTACTCTGTGTAGTCGACAGCTCTACAATGCTGGGACAAACATGTAATCAGACAGAGTTTATGGGAAGAATGAGTTTTACTTCCAGCTTACAGATCCAGGAGAAGTTCCCTCAATGGGGGAAGAAGCTGGCTCCCACTCAAAAACCCAGCAGAGAGAGAAACCACCAGCAACCAGCAAACACCAGAAAACAGCAAACACAAACCTGCAGCAAGCAAGATCCCAGAACTCACACCTCCTCTTTCTACACTTCTGGGCTAGAATTGAGATCTGCCCCAGTGACACCTTAGGGCTGGACTCAGGGATCCGCCCCCCAGTGACACCTCCAGCCGGGTGGCTGGAGATCCAAGTTACAGGTTCAATTTTAACACCTGAGTCAACGGGGGACACACATTTAAACTACCACGATCTGGTACTGAAAACCTATGGCTAGGAAAATCATAGATCCTGAAGGGGAGGGTGTTGCGGGGGAGGGAAAGTGAGCAGAGGAAGGTACTACTGTTTGGTTAAATGAATGTTGTGCCCGTCAAATTGCCTTCTAAAAATTGATGTTTATTCTCACCTTTGGACAGGCGCTCTTGTTTGCAGATGGTGATTACTGGGATTCAAAACTAGTCAAAGTTCTGAGACCAAGTGCCTGTTAAACAAGACATCTCTAACAAGGCTGGGGAAACAGGGCAGCAGAGGAGCCAGAGCATGGGGAGAGGGCGCTGGAATGCTGTCTTCTGCCAAGCAGTGGTCGCTGCAGTCATGACCCTGGGCAGCAGTTGCTGAGGCAGTTAGGGTGACCTCTTCAGAAGGGGAAATAAGATGGAAAGTGGCTAAGCATCGGAGGGTAACATCCTCACCCCCCACATCCAAGTGAACAAGTTTTTTTTTTTTCTTCTTCTTGGCTAGAAGCAGGAAATGTCCTTGAGCCTATAAGAGGGGATGTTGTTTTTTCCTTATCTCTTTTCTCCTAAAACCTGACAGGAAGATATGAATAACATTATTAGGTGCCTGAGCATATGGCATGGGACTTGGGATCTGGTTTCTCCTTATCTCTTCTTCCCTAAAAAAGTTCACCTCCCTGAGAAATCTCACAGGAAACCCTGAGTAAAATTACAAAGAGCCTAGACACCTGACATGGGAACTGAACTGACCAGCAGGATCTCCATCCAGTAAATTTCCATGCAAGATCCTAATCCAGCTGGGCATGAAGGCGCACGCCTTTAATCCCAGCACTTGGGAGGCAGAGGTGGAAGGATCGTCGTGAGTTCGAGGCCACTCTGAGACTCCATAATGCATTCCAGGTCAGCCTAGGCTAGAGTGAGACCCTACCTCGAAAAACAAAACAAAACAAAACAAAACAAAACAAAACAAAACAAAACAAAAGATTCTAATCCAAATCACCAGGCAAGCTTTCCCATTTCTAGGGACGCCCTCCTGTCTCACAGGAGCTCAGCTTCCTTTCCTTCCCTTAAACTGTATATAATAAAATCTTTCTTGGGCGGGGGAAAGGAGGGTATTACCATGGGATATTTTTTATAATCATGGAAAATGTTAATAAAAATTGTGAAAAGAAAAAAAAATCTTTCTAAACTCCACCCTCTGTGGTCTGTGGACTTCATTTGTCAAATTCATAAGAACCTGTGACCGTGAGTGATCTTCTGGCACCCTAACTACTGGGTTAAAGCCTAACCAAGGGCTGGAGAGATGGCTTAGTGGTTGAGTGCTTGCCTGTGAAGCCTAAGGACCCCGGTTCGAGGCTCGGTTCCCCAGGTCCCACATTAGCCAGATGCACAAGGGAGCTAAGGCGGGAGAGAGGGAGACACCCGTGGTGGGTCCTCATGAGACTCACAAAAAAAAAAAAAAAAAAAAAAGCTGAAACCTGGCTACTGCAGTGGGTGTGGCCTAAGCAGCACCTAGCTTGAGATACAATAATGTAATATGATAGTATGTATTCATTCCGATTGAAAAAACAACTATTAGCCACATGTGGTCACACATGACTTTAATCCCAGCACTGAAGAGGTTGAGGTTGGAGGATGGCTGTGAGCTTGAGGCCAGCCTGGGCTACAGTGAGATCCTGCCTTGAAAGAAACAAATGAAAGAAAAGCGACTACTATGCATTCTTTTTTAAAAAATATTTATTTATTTGAGAGAGAGAGACAGACAGAGAGAGAATGGATGGGTGCTCCAGAGCCTCCTGCCACTGCAAATGAGCTCCAGAGGCATACATCACTTTGTATTATGCACTCTTACATGCCCCCAAATAGTAATTAATTATATGAGCATCTTCCACACAAACCAGCTCTTGGTGGATATATATAGTAATTAAATAAAGAGCTGAAATAGCAATAAGTCATGAGTGGTAAAAATACAGTTTGTCTCTTGAGGTTCTTCTTGGTTATGCCTTTTTCCTTCTTCCATTACCTACAAAAGATTAGCAAACCCTAATTCTCGAGAGTCACTTGCCAAGTCAGCACTTAAATTGACATGTCCGAGACCAAGCATTCCTGCTGCTACTGCACAGTGCACACAGGTCCTGGAAGGTCACAGTTTTCTTTTGAGCAGGGAACAACGACAATGCAGCACTTCACAGCTACAATGTAGCGAGATCCTGCCTCAGTTTACTATGATCGTAACTAGCTATCAATAGCACCTTAATTAGCAATACTAAGGAAGAACAGCTCATCAAAACCAGAAACTGAAATTCCTGGCATGAATTTTCTAGGATCCTGGATACCCCATTTCCTTGTGTTCTACAAAGGACAGCCTGATTGGTCTGCCATCTGTCACAAAGAACAGGACATCGTTTTTATTTTTATTTTTTATCAAAATCACCAAAGTTGGAATGAATGGCCATTTGATTCCCAACTCTCATCCCTATTATTGAGGGAAACTACATGTTCCATTAATTATGCCTAAATTCAGATCTTACTGTACTAAAGCTTGGAATAAGGGACCAGGAACTTAAGAGAGGTTCGTTTCAGTTTTATTTCTGTCTCATACAGTTGTTTAGCTTTTATTCTTTTGTTTTCTCTGCTACTCTTACACATATGAAGATGTGACATTAGTTTCTGCAACAGAACCTAGAACTAAAGGAGGGAGGACAAAAAGAAAACAAAACAAAAATCCCTGGCTATAGATTTTTACCCACACCAGTGAGAAAAATCACTACTTTCATTCAAAATTACTGTAAATATTGATTCTTTTAAGGGTTGGCCTTTCCTTCTTCACCAGTCTGACATGGTTCTCTTATGATCTTCTTGATTAATTCCAACATATTGATTAGCATTGCAGCAGGAAGCAACACTGACATGAAAAGAGGTTTACAGGATGCCCTGCTAGCTCAGTCAGCGGAACACAAGACTGTTGTGAGAGAGGGAAATACCCAGTGATGCTGACAGAGCAACTAAGCAGGGATGTAATGTTTGAGGCCAAGCGTCCCTGTCTGGCTATAGAGTTGAGCTAGACAGAGATTGTTGGAAACACTTGCTCTGGGCAGGGGGACAGGACAGTATAGCACTTCACAGCTATCCTGTAACAATGGGCCCAGCCTGCCAACTAGAGCAAAATCCTGTGCACACCTGAGCACTTGTATTCAACTGCTAGTAAATCTCAAGAATTTGGCCCTCCATTCCTCGGCTCAACATTTTTATCTGCTTCATCCACAACAAACAACATAACCCATTTTGGAAACCTAAAAAAACAATGTTGTACTTAAATGTGAGCTGTGCTTGCAAACAGTAGTTTGTGGAGGAGGAAAGGAGATGAGTGACTTGCTTTTGAAAAATATATTTATTGGGCTGGAGAGATGACAAAGCCAAAGGACCCAAGTTCAATTCCCCAGGACCCACGTAAGCCAGATGCACAAGGTGGAACATGCATCTGGAGCTCTTTTGTAGTGGCTGGAGGTCCTGGTGCACCCATTTCTCTTTCTCTCCTCTGCCTCTTTTCCTGTCTCAATAAATAAATAAAAAGATTAAAAATGTTTATTTATTTATGAGAGACAGAAAGAGGAAGACAGAGAGAGTTGTGTAGGCATGCCAGGGCCTCCTGCCACTGCAAATGAACTCCAGATGCATATGTCACTTTATCTGGCTTTACATGGGCACTGGGGAATCGAACCGGGTTGTTTGGCTTTGCAAGCAAGCATTGTTAACTGCTGAGCCAGCTCTCCAGTTCAAGAAGAGAACAGTAACTTTCTTGTGAAGAAACCTGTCAAGCTCTGAGTCAGCCAAGTAGCTGACTGACATTATCATCAATCATAGCTTCTGATGTGATTGGACAAAAATAATAGTTTATACCTGTGATCTTCCATCTTCAAACTCCAAAACTCGGGTTGACTCTTGGAGGAAACAAGAAGTAGTAGAGCAGACCCCTGTGAGGAACTTAACCAGGACTCCCCAGTGTCAAGGTCATTAACACTAAGGAGCTGTCCTAGGCGAGTCTAAGGAGACAACTGAATGTCATGTACCTTTGATGACATACTAAAATAGAAAAAGTACATTAGATAAGCACAAGGAACTCTGAATAGAAATTGTGGATTGAATTTCCCAACAGTGCATCAGTGTGGGCGCATTAACTGCAGCATGTTAGCCATGCTATAATTGTACCACACATTTGCCCAGTTAACACAAGATGTAAAGGGAGAGGCTGAGTGCTCTGGGGGACTCTATTAGCTGCTCTATTTTGCTGTACACTCTTCTACAAGATAAAGCCTATTCTTTTTTAAAAGTGTTTATTTACTTGGGAGAGAGAAGCAGGCAGGTGGGGGGGGGAGAGAGCATGAATGGGTGTGCCGGGGTCTCGTTACTGCAAATGAACTCCACATGCAGCCAGCCCCTTGTGCATCTGGCTTATGTGGGTCCTGGAGATGCAAACCTGGGTCTGGTGGCTTTGAAGGCAAGGGCCTTAATGACTATGCTATCTCTCCAGCCCATATATATATTTTTTAATTATTTATTTGACAGAGCGAGAGAGAGAGAATGGGTGCGCCAGGGCCTCTTGCCACTGTAAATGAATTCCAGATGCACGTGCCACTTTGTGCGCCTGGCTTTGCTGGGTAATCAAACCCAGGCTTGTCAGGCTTTACAAGTGCCTTTGACCACTGAGCCATCTCTCCAGCCACAGCAATCTTTTCAAGACACGGTCATTGCCAAGTGTGATAGTGGATGCCTATAATTTCTAATGCCTAGAAGCAAGGGGTTCAGGAGTTCAAGATCATCCTCAGTATTTTAGTGAGCTTGAGACCAGCCTGGACTACAAGAGATTCTGTCTCAAAACAAGAATAAAAGACATTATCATGTCACTCCCTTGCATGAAAGAGTGAATGGCTTTTCATTAAATCCTTGAGAAGATATTTATGGAATGCCTACTATGACAAGCAATTTACCTGAATAAATAAAATATCAAAGGTTTCTACCCTTGTGAAGGACAGACAATAAACAATACACACAATAAGCTATAGAAGATAATAAAAGGCAGAAACTACTGGAATAAAGGGAAAAAGTAGAGCTGGGTGTGGTGGTGCACACCTTTAACACCAGCACTTGGGAGGGGCAGGGAGGAGGATCACCACAAGTTTGAGGCCAGTCTGAGACTGCATAGTGAATTCCAGGTCCAGCTGGGCTAGTGTAAGACCCTACCTCAAAAAACCAAAGAGGAAAGGTCGAACAAGTGAAAGGAGGATGTAAAGTACTAGGCTAAGAGTGGAATTCTCCTCCTCCTCCTTCTCCTCCTCCTTCTTTTTTTTAGGTAGGGTCTCGCTCTAGCCCAGGCTGATTATGAAAACAACAAACATTTTCCGCATTATTTGGTGTATAAAATGTACAGATAAGCAAATTGTTTATTTATTAACTTTAAAAATACATATACTTTAAAATTTTTTTTTGGTTTTTCGAGGTAGGGTTTCACTCTAGTCCAGGCTGACCTGGAATTCACTATGCAGTCTCAGGGTGGCCTTAAACTCACAGCAAATCCTCCTATCTCTGCCTCCCGAGTGCTGGGATTAAAGGCGTGTGCCATCACTCCTGACCAAAAATAAATACACTTCTTCTTTTAAAGTTTTACTCATTTATTTGAGAGAGTGAGAAAGAGGTAGAGAGAGAGAGAGAGAGAGAGAGAGAGAGACAGAGAGAGAATGGGCACACTAGGGCCTCCAGCCACTGCAAACAAACTCCCGATGCATGTTTCCTCTTGTGTATCTGGCTGAAGTGGGTCCTGGGGAATCAAACCTGGGTCCTTTGGCTTTGGAGGCAAACGCCTTAACCACTAAACCATCTCTCCATCCCAAATATACTTCTAATAGGAAACTGTGGCTTATAAAATTTTGATCTCAGTGAAGCTTACAGCTTTGGCAAAACAAACTTTATTTCATAGTGACTAAACCAGTGAGCTTTGAAAACAGATGGCATGCCACAGATGTATGACAGCTTCTGAGCTGCCAACGTTACCAGTTTTCAGGACTGAGTTCATCATCTTGGCGAATCAGATTGAGGTTTGCACTGAAGCTACCTTGTCTCACCAGGGCACGCTGACGTTTACATTTTTTGGACCAGTGTCCCTAAGTAGCAAACTATGAAAACAGGCTACCTTGCTCTTCATCTCTATCATCCCCCCTTCTAAGAGGTGACCCTGGCTGTCATTAGGGAAATGGGGAAGGGTGGCTCTAATCTCTTCAAGCTGAGTAAGGTATGGTATGGATATGGTACTTCCAGTTCCCTCAGAGACTGAAGTCTCTGCAGAGGCCCAGAAGAAGAAGGCTTTCCCGTTTTTGTCCTGTGAACTGGTCTGATCTCTCGTAATTATCTGTGCATAGGTCTCTTTTGTTGGTCCTTTCCTTTCGAAACTCAAGTTGCATTTATAAGAGATAAACAGCAAGAGCATTATGACTGTATCAAGACAGCAGGAAATGATTTATCCTATTGGGAACACGTATCTGTTTATATAAAAATTTAGTACTATGAGCACTAAGTATAAGAACACTAAGCAAGAGAAGCCAGAACAAGAGATTTTAAAAAACATTTTTATTGACAATTTCTATACATATAGACAACATATCATGATAATAGTCCAAAAGGGTGTTTTAAAGATCAGAACCAGGGCTAGAGATATGGCTTAACAGTTAGGGTGCTTGCTTACAAAGCCAAAGGACATAAATTCAATTCCCCAGGACTCTCGTAGCCAGATGCACAAAGTGGCACATGTGTCTGGAGTTTGTTTGCAGTGGCTGGAGACCCTGGTGTGCCCATTTTTCTCTCTCTTAAATAAACAAAGTAGATACTTTAAAAATTGTCCGGCCAGGTGTAGTGGCGCATGCCTTTAATCCCAGGACTTGGAAGGCAGAAGTAGGAGGATCACCATGAATTTGAGGCCAGCCTGAAACTACATAGTGAATTGCAGGTCAGCTTGGGCTAGAACGAGACCCTACCTCAAAACAACAACAACAACAAAAATGACATCAGAGTCAAGAGACTTATTAAAAGCCCATTAGGAGACTTACTTGTTCGTTTGAAAAGGAACTGGTCTTCTTTGGGTTACACTACACAAGCACCTCGTGTTGAACTGGTGGCTGTGCTGACAGGGTGTCATCCAGATGGGGAGAGTATTTCTTTTTTTTTTCTTTTTGTTTTCCAAGCTAGGGTCTCACTCCAGCCCAGGCTGACCTTAGAATGGTGGATCCATGAGTTGCATCCTGAGACCTTAATGGCAGTAGAGGTAGAAGTATTATAGTGTATACACCTTCTCATGATACATTTAGGAAAAAAGTAAGGGAGGGTGATGACTTTACAAATATTAATTCTTCAGGTTCATACAGAGGAGTCTCTGACTACTGATATTGGACTACAGGAAAGGTTTCTTTTTTTAAAAAATTTATTTGAGAGCAACAGACAGAAAGAAAGAGGCAGATAGAGAGAATGGGCACACCAGGGCCTCCAGCCACTGCAAACGAACTCCAGATGCATGCGCCCCCTTGGGCATCTGGCTAACATGGGTCCTGGGGAATCAAACCTTGAGCTGGGGTTCTTAGGCTTCACAGGCAAGCACTTAACCACTAAGCCATCTCTCCAGCCCTACAGGAAGGGTTTTGATATGGAACTTTCCCAATGATTAAAAAAAAAATTTTTTTTAAGGCAGGGTCTCACTGTGTTACCCAGGCTGGACTGCAGTAGTGGTGTGATCCGTGGTGTGATCCCAGTACTGATCAGCATGGAGTTCTGACCTGCTCCAGGGAGGTCATCACATTGATGTCAAACTTAGTGTGGATGCCTGATCAGCATAGCTCACTACCAGCTCACTCCTGGACTCAAGCGATCCTCCTGCCTCAGCCTCCTGAGCAGCTGGGACTACAGGTACCTCCCCCCCAACTGCCCTGGTCCCAGTGATGTTTTAGAAGGGCTGAAGTTTCTGAGTCTAATAAAAAGCAATTTGAGAGCCGGGCGTGGTGGCGCAAGCCTTTAATCCCAGCACTCGGGGGGAGGCAGAGGTAGGAGGATCTCCGTAAATTCAAGGCCATCCTGAGACTACAGAGCTAATTCCAGGTCAGCCTGGACAAGAGTGAGACTCTACCTCGAAAAACAAAACAAAACAAAAAGCAAAAGCAATTTGTGGGAAAATATCTTCTGTATAACATTTTTAAAGGACTTAGACCTTCTTGATGGGAAGTATTTCTGATTCTTATCAAGTCAATGGGAAGGAGGGCAGTCCATGTGAGATGGATCTCTTGAGAGAGCATGTTAAGGTATCTCCTAAGAATGACATTGGCTCTCTCTACCTTCCCTGAGGATTACAGTCACCAGACAGAGTGAAGGTTACAGTCTACCCCAAAGCCTTTGATACAGCCTCATTAATGAGTCAGAGGTCTTGCACTAATCTTCATTTACCACTAGGATTTTGGACTTTTTTTGTTTTGTTTTGTTTTCCAAGGTAGGGTCTCCCTCTCGGCCAGGCTGACCTGGAATTCACTCTGTAGTCTCAGGGTGGCCTCGAACTTTAATCCCAGCACTTGACAGCAGATGTAGGAGGATCACTGTGAGTTCAAGGCCAGCTGGGACTACAAAGTGAGTACCAGGTCAGCCTGGGCTAAAGTGAGACCCTACTTCAAAAAACAACAGAGAGAGAGAAAGAGAGAGAGAGAGAGAGAGAGAGAGAGAGAGAGGGTGGGAGGGGGCTGGAGAGATTGCCTGCAAAGCCTAAGGATCCTGGTTTGACTTCTCAGTACCCACATAAACCCAGATGTACAAGGTGGTGCATGCATCTGAAATTTGTTTGCAGTGGCTTGAGTCCTTGGAGTGATCATTCTCTCCCTTTATCTGCCTCTTTCTCTCTCTCTCTCTCTCATAAATAAATAATGAATAATAAAGAAACAAACAAATAATAAAATAAAATATTTTAAAAGCTAGGAAGAGAATGGCATCCCTGGGCTGGGGAGATGGCTCAGCGGTTAAAGTACTTGATTACAAAGTCTGGTTTTAATTCCTCAGGACCCATGTGCAGGCAGATGCACAAAATGGCACAAGCATCTGGCATTTGTGTGCAGTACCAAGAGGTTTTGGTGTGCCCATTCCTTCTCTCCCTCTTTCCCTCCCTCCTTGCAAATAAACAAAAGAAAGGCATCTCATATCCCTTAGTTTTCCTTGGTCTTTTCTTGGAGCTGGGGCCTCCCCAGCTTTATCCCTTATTGTTATAGACAGGAGAATCCCTTCTGGGTCTATGCCACTGCCAATGGTTAGGGGTGGGGGGAGGATGATCCGTTAGCATAGTCACTCTGTAGTACTGGTGAGTTATCCAGAGGTGGAAACATGGGCCTGATATATAGCTTTTCTAATTATTATTATTATTTTGGTTTTTTGAGGTAGGGTCTCACTCTAGCCCAGGCTGATCTGGAATTCACTATGGAGTCTCAGGGTGGCCTCAAACTCACAGCAATCCTCCTACCTCTGCCTCCTGAGTGCTGGGATTAAAGGCGTGCACCACCATGCCTGGCTTTTTTTTTTTTTTTTGGGGTTTCTAATTTTTTTAAATTTTTTTGTTTATTTTTATTTATTTATTTGACAGTGACAGAGAGAGAAAGAGGCAGAGAGTGAGAGAGAGAGAGAGGATGGGCCTGGCAGGGCTTCCAGCCACTGCAAACGAACTCCAGCCACGTACGCCCCCTTGTGTATCTGGCTAATGTGGGTCCTGGGGAACTGAGCCTCAAACTGGGGTCCTTAGGCTTCACAGGCAAGCGCTTAACCGCTAAGCCATCTCTCCAGCCCGGTTTCTAATTCTTTTAAAAATATTTTATTTATTTATTTCGGAGAGACAGAAAGAGGGAGAGAAAAAGGGAGCAGGAGAGGTAGGGAGAGAGGGAGAGACAGAGAGAGATGGAGATTGGACATACCAGGGCCTCCAGCCACTGCAAATAAATACTAGATACATGTGCCACCTTGTGCATCTGGGTTACGTGGGCACTGATAATTGAACCTTGGCCCTTAGGCTTCACAGGCAAGTGTCTTAACTGCTAAGCCATTTCTCTACCCCTAGCTTTTCTAATTCTTGCTGGATGTATAAATCTTTAAGATCACTCTATATTGTGAAAAGTAGTCTTTATAGGAGACATCTCAAACTAGCTATCTCCAGAGATGGACACTGAGCCCAGGGATGGAGGTCCCACCATTCTGGCAAGGAATAGTGTGGGAAATTCAGAGAGAACAGAAAAAGCCAGTTGCAATATTCTTTCTGAGAACAGCTAAGCAGCTGGGCCCATCCTTTCAAGATGACAAGATTATACTCCAGTGCCTTCTACATATTCTCTCTCCCCAGTGACAGTGCATCAAATGACAGCAAAGAAGTCATTTTTTTTTCTGTATATCTAGGTTAATATCTTGCCAGGCACACCTCATAATCTACTTTCAGGTGATGGGTTCTGAGGGATAATCTGCCTCTTTAGAGGGGGGACTTTCTATACATCTGCCACCCCATTTCCTCATAGGCATCAATTAAGGGATCTGAGACCAGCAATCTTTGTTCCCCCTCAACCCCCAATTCACAGAGCTGAAGAAATGTGACATTCCAGCCATGAGTAGGAAGGAAGAAAATATTGCCCAGTGTTCCTTCAACTCACTGGAGACATTTTTAAAATTTATTTTTACTTTTATTTATTTATGAAAGAGGGAGAGAGAATGGGCGCACCAGGGCCTCTAGCCAATGCAAACAAACTCCAAATGCATGCATCACCTTGTGCATCTGGCTTAAGTGGGTACTGGGGCATTGAACCTAGGTCCTTAGGCTTTGCAAGCAATTACCTTTGCTGCTTAGCCATATCTCCAGCCCTCACTTGAGATTTTTCAAGCCATTTCTCCCAAGTTTATTCCAGTCACTCTTGACAGAGGATACTGGGGGTGTCTCAGGGAAATAGGGGAATTTATACCACTATCAGATACCTAGTTGGGCTTTCAGGGTTTTGGTTCTAAAAAGAGACCTTTGGGTGCCTACCAAAGAGTAGCCTAGCAAGTTTGCCCTCTCTGTTGCCTTCAAACTTTCCCCTCAGACCCACACATCTATAGGTCAATGCAAAAGGAATCCAGACCCTCTCCTGGTTGAGATTCTGGACTCCAAAGCAGGGCCTGGGAATCAACAGAGAGAATTCTGAGGAACCGCACACCTGAGTCATTGAAGTCGGCAACTATGCTAATCACATTGAATTGGCTGATGGGTGTCTAAATGGGCCATGAGCGACATTAGCTATAAGAAGAGGTAAAGAATGCAAAAGATTATAGGTTTAGCAAGTTAGTTTACCCTTCAGGTATTTAATCTTCAGATCTCAATGGGATCTCCAAAATGTCATAGATTTCTAAGGTCAAGTTTATTATCTCCTGAATGCAACAAATGACAAGCAAGGACAGTTGAAGGGAAAACAAGCAAAAAAGGAAAGCTCTTCATGACAAAAAGAAAAATGGGTGGCTGGGCTGAAGAGAGGGCTTAGTAGATACGGCACTTGCCTATAAAGCCAAAGGACTCAGGTTCTATTCCCCAGGATCCACTTAAGCCAGATGTACAATGTGGTGCATGAGTCTGGAGTACATTTACAGTGACTGAAGGCCCTGGTGTGCCCATTCTCTCTCCATCTGCCTTTCTCTCTCAAATAAAATAAAAAGATTTAAAAAAAAATAAAAATGGGTGCCAACTAGCATAGTGGAATGGAGTTTTCATTTACTAAGAAAGGGTTTGACTGGTTTCTGCCTATATCTAAATTAGGCAATGAGCTGGGATGTTTATTGGTTAAACTTAAATACTACTTTGAGGGCTCAGAATTTGGTTTAGTGGTTAAAGCTGCTTGCTTACAAAGCCTGCTGGCCCAGGTTTGATTCCCTAGTAGCCATGTAAAAAGCCAGATGCATGGGCTGGAGAGATGGCTTGGCGGTTAAGCACTTGCCTGTGAAGCCTAAGGACCCTGGTTTAAGGCTCGATTCCTCAGGACCCCCGTCAGCCAGATGCACGAGGGGGTGCACGCATCTGGAGTTTGTTTGCAGTGGCTAGAAGCCCTGGCGCACCCATTCCCTCTCTCTTCCTCTTTCTCCATCTCTCTTGCTCTCACTCTCAAATAAATAAATAAAGATAAAACAAAACAAAAAAATTTTAAAAAATCCAGATGCATAAAATGGTAAATACACCTGGAGTTCATTTATAGCAGCAAGAGGCCCTGGTATGCACCCGCACTCTTAAAAAAAAAAAAAGATCAGGCATTATGGTCCATGCCTTTAATCTCAGCACTTAGGTTGAGGGAGAGGACCACTGTGAGTTTGAGGCCAGTTTAGGCTAGGAAGTGAGACCTTGCTTCAAAACAAAACAAAAAGAAAAATGCTGGCAAGGGTGTGGGGAAAGAAGGACTCTTATTCACCATTGGTGGGGTGGAGTGTGAATTGGTACAGTCATTATGGAAATCAGTGTAAAGGTTTCTCAAAAAGATAAAAATAGAGCTAAGCTACTTTTTGGGCTGGAGAGATGGCTTAGTGGTTAAGGCACTTGCCTGTGAAGCCTTGACCCAGGTTTGATTCTCCAGGTCCCATGTAGGCCAGATGCACAAGGTGGTACGTGTGTCTGGAGTTCATTTGCAGTGGCTAGTGCGCCACTTCACTGGTGAACCTATTCTCTCTCTCAAATAAAAAATAATAAAAAAAGAGCTACTTTTTGATTCAAGTATACCACTCCTGGGCATACACCATAGAACTACATTCTTCTTCAGAAATACTAGCTCAGACATTTTTTTTTTCTGAGGTAGGGTCTCACTCTAGCCCAGGCTGACCTGGAATTCACTCAAGGGTGGCCTTGAACTCATGGCGATCCTCCTACTTCTACCTCCCGAGTGCTGGGATTAAAGGCGTGCGCCACCATGCCTGGCTAGCTCAGGCATTTTTATTGCTGCTCTATTTACAATAGTTAGGAAATAGAATCAATAGATGCCCATATACTGATGAATGAAGATATGGTACATAAATGTAATGCGGTTTTATTCAGCTAAAAAGACTGAAATTTTCAGGAAAATGGATGGAACTGGCAAAGGTCATATGAAGTGAGGTAATGAATGTCTGTTATGAGGAAAACCAACTACTTGTTAACTGGATCTGAGGGCTGCTCCATGGAAGGGAATTCCTACCTAGAACTGTTATGGGGAAGGCAAACTGCTCTTTGATTAGACTTGAGGTCCACTTCATAGGAAGGAATTCCTGCTTGGTATGGAAATCCTAATCAAAAGCCCATGGCTAGGGAGGTCAGAAGCTCTAGGGGGGAAACTACTATTAATGTCTGGCTATCTGGCTAAATGCTACTAAACTTCCCTCTAAATATTTATGTGTATGCCCATGTATTGATGTTATTCTCACTTTGGTTAGCAAAATTTCTCTTTTCAGATGGTGGTGACCACTGGGGTAGTCAAAACTCACTAAAGTGCTGAGAAGAAATGACAGTGGTGTGGTCAGCACTGAGATGTCTCTATCACACCCTCCAAGGCTCAGAGATCATTGCAGGGGAGGTAGTGGAAAGAAGGTAGGAACCAAAGGAAGGAGAGGAGTGCTTATAATACTGTCCTCCAGACACAAAGTTGCTGTGGTATTCACGATCTTGCAGTGGCTGACACTACCTACACAAGACCTGCACAAATAGGAGAGAAAAAAAGACATCAAAATAAACCAGGCATGGTGGTGCATACCTTTAATCCCAGCACTTGGGAAACAGAGGTAGGAGGATCGCCATGAGTTCAAGGCCACCCTGAGACTACATAATGAATTCCAGGTCAGCCTGGACTAGAGTGAGACCCTACCTCGAAAAACAAACAAACAAACAAACAAAAAGAGACATCAAAATAGAAGAGAGATTAGTTGCCAAGAAGGGGGAATTTAGGACCAGGAGGAAAAGGGAGAGTGGTGGCATAGGGATGATGATGCGTGAGGTTCTCAATAAAATGTTTTTTTTGTTGTTGTTGTTTTTTTTGTTTTTTCGAGGTAGGGTCTCACTCTAGACCAGGCTGACCTGGAATTCACTATCGAATCTCAGGGTAGCCTCGAATTCACAGCAATCCTCCTACCTCTGCCTCCTGAGGACTGGGATTAAAAGCATGTACCACGTCTGGCTTCAATAAAATGTTATTTTTAAAAATGGCTTGCACTAAGGTCCCCTACATGGGTGGATAAAGTTGGTCCCAGAAGCCACTGGTTCTTAATCATAAATTCCAGTGCCAGGAATAAGTTATCTCCTAATGTGTTGTTGGCAAGGAGGCCATAAAGACCCATAGAACAATATAGGCCATTGCCATTGCTCTTGGTTACCCACCAAGACCACATGATATGTCCCTACTGCTAATGATATCACTCATTTTGGTTACAGGATGTAGAGAAACAAAGAACTGAGCTAGAAGCTTCTTCCCTGTCAATTATCTTTTTTCTTTTAAGATTAAAAAAAAATTTCCAATTTATTTTTTGTTTATTTATTTGAGGGGGGGGGCACGCGAATAGGCACCCCAGGGCCTCTAACCACTGCAAATGAACTCCAGATGCATGTGCATCTGGCTTATGTGGGACCTGGAGAATTGAACCTGGGTTATTAGGCTTTGCAGGCAAGTACCTTAACTGCTAAGCCATCTCTCAAGCCCTTTTTTTGTTTATTTTTATTTATTTGAGAGTGACAGACAGGGAAAGGCAGAGAGAGAGAGAATGGGTATACCAGGGTCTCCAGCCACTGAAAACGAACTCCAGATACATGCGCCACCTTGTGCATTTAGCTTATGAGAGTCCTGGGGAATTGGGCCTCGAACTGGGGTCCTTAGGCGTCACAAGCGATTGCTTAACCTCTAAGCCATTTCTCCAGCACCCCCCTACTTTTTTTTTTTTTTAAATGGAAACTTATTTTTTCTCTTCCTGGCTCCTCTTTCCTGACTTCCTCCTCCTCCTTTTCTTTTCTTTTCTTTTCCCTTTTAAGTACTGAGAATCAAACTTAAGGTCCTGCACACACGAAGCACATGCTCTACTAATGAGCCATTTTCCCAGATGTTTTACATTTACATTTTGAGAGAGGGTCTTGATAACTTGTCCAGACTGTCATTGAACCTGTTCTGCAGTCCAACAAGCCTGAAATTACAATCCTCTTGCCTCACATCTCCCAAGTAGCTGGGTTTACATACTATATTTGACATACTTCTGATGTAAAGAGTAAAATCATTTTGCTATTGTTGAATGTACACATAGAAAACTGATTTTGAAGTTTCAAAATTCAAACTTAAATGTTAAAGCTATTATTCCTTTACTTGTGATACATATTCCAAATATTTCCTAGTCTAGTTTGTTGATTTTAAACAGTATTTATGGTATGTTTTTCAGGCAATCTTTTATTACCCGTGTGTTTCAAGTCCTTACAAGCCTTTTTCTTGTATGGTTTCATGATTTCCATTGAGATCCCTGGTTGATTTGGACTCTGTTTTTTTTTTTTTTTCAATAAAGCAGAGATCTTTTTTCCCCACAAACTAGGTCGTTCCTATATTCCTTAGGCTCATCTTGAATTTCTAGGATCAAAATTATCTTCCTCTTTCCTTTTCCCTAGGCTTGGCCAAGCAAATGTTCTCTCTTCCCAAACAGCCATCCTGCTAGGCGTGATGACGCATGCCTTTAATCCCAGCATGCGGAAGTAGAGGAAGGAAGTTCACCAGGAGTTCAAGGGCAGCCTGAGACTGCATAGTGAATTCCACTTCAGGCTGGGCTAGAGCAAACCCTGCCTCAAAAAACAAAAACAACAACAAAAGACCAAACTAAAACCAAACAGCCATTCTGTTGGCCCATCACTATTTGTTAAATAGGTCTGTTCCATTGATAGACAATTTTTATTTATTTATTTTTTTAAATTTTTAAATTTTTATTAACACTTTCCATGATTATAAAAAAATATGCCATGGTAATTCCCTCCCTCCCCACCCCCACACTTTCCCCTTTGTGATAGACAATTTTAACAGTCCTTTCCTGTGAGACTACTTGAATTTTTGGTTCTATTCTAATTTTCTTGTATATATTCTGATATTAATTTAATACTTTATGAAGTTTTTCTAGCCTATATAATCTTTATAATATAGGTTTTCCTTTCCTTTTCTTTTCTTTCTTTCTTTTTTTTTTTTTTTTTGGTTTTTGGAGGTAGGGTCTTTCTCTAACTCAGCCTGACCTAGAATTCACTAGGTAATCTCAGGGCAGTCCTGAACTCACAGTAATCCTTTTACCTTGGCCTCCCAAATGCTGAGATTAAAAGTGTGAGCCACCATGCCCGGCTATAATGTAGTTTTATTATAGAAGCTAAACACAAAAGTAAAGGAAGATCAATATTAACCTCTGTTTAGTTGGTTTGTTTTTTACAGTGGTACGGGTTAGCAATTTTTAGACCAGTTTATGGGTATTATAGGATTAAGAAAACAAAGTGAATATATTATGGACACAGTAACAGTTATCCATCTTGGAGCAGGCAGATCCAATGGGTATCCTAAGATGTTGCATTGGCACATAGGTGACATAAACTTACTTTTAAAAATATTTATTTGCGGGGGGGGGGGGAGAGGAATGTGTACTGGGGAATAGACTTTGGGCCTTCAAGCAAGTACCTTTAAGTGCTGAGCCATTGCTTCAGCCCTACTTTTATTTTTTAAAATAAATGTGTAAATAGAAACCTCTCATATATATCTCATATACATATATATACATATGCATATATATGTACGTGATATAGATATGAAATGTCCTTTGAAGAAATGACGGCTCTGAGGTCGTGCCAGGAAACAGGGAACGAGAGGACTGCGAACAGGAACCGGCTTGAAGAGGGTCCTCCTCCATTAGGTCAAACACCGGGCTAACTGGGCGACATACATAAATATTGATGGATCACAAATTAGAGGCTAAAAGCAGGATCTCCTTTCATCGCAGCAGCACTCGGGAGGCAGAGGTAGGAGGGCCGCTGAGTTCGAGGCCAGCCTGGGCCACGGCGCGGGCGTGCCCGGCGGGGGAAGTGGCGACGCGGTAAATAAGGGAGAGGGCAGTCCGCCGGGGCCGGATCCCCTCCCGGCGCGGGTCGCACGCAGACGCCCCCTCGGGCGCGGCGTCCCGGGGCGCGGGCCCACCGTTACCTGCGCGGCGGCCGCGGCTCCGGCGCGGGTCCCGGGCTCCCTGGGCGGCTGCCGCTCCCCAGCTCCGCCCTCGCTCCCGGCGCCGGCGGCTCGGGGTGTGCAGCCTCCCGCCGCGCATCCTCGGGCGGCCCCCGGTCCTCCTCGGGCCTCCATCCGGATGCGAAAGAAGTGAGCCAATCCAGACGAGGTTTCGGGGGGACGTCACCATTGCTTTCTGGTCAATCTCTGCTTCCGGTTGCGCTGTGGGGTGAGGAGGGGCGCCCTGTTTCCTAAGGCCCCGGAGCCTTCCTGTCCCCGGTTACGTTTGTGAGCAAACCTCCTCATCTTCGCTCTGCACCGAGCATCTGAGCCCATCAGTGTATAACCCGGGATATGACCCACGTGCAGTATGTTAATAAATCAACAAACTAGCTGCCTTCTGACCTAATTAAAAGCATATGTTAGCCGGGTGTGGTGGCGCACGCTTTTAATCCCAGCACTCGGGAGGCAGAGGTAGGAGGATCGCTGTGAGTTCGAGGCCACCCTGAGACTCCATAGTGAATTCCAGGTCAGCCAGGTCAGCTAGAGTGAGACCCTACCTCGAAACCCCCCCCCCCCAAAAAAAAATGTTGTCCATGTCTTTTTTTTTAAGTTTGTTTATTTTCAAGTAGAGAGAGAAGACATAATGGGCAAACCGGGGCCTCCAGCTGCTGCAGATGAGCTCCAGATGCAAGTACCACCTTGTGCATCGGGCTTTACATGGGTGCTGGGGTAACAGCCCTTGGGTGGTTAGGCTCTGCAAGCAAGTGCCTTAATCATTGACCCATTTCTCCAGCCCCTGCCTTAAAAAGAATAATTGTGTATATTCATTATACACAGTAATTGTGCTGCCTCAGGTCATTTTCACACAAGTATACGTGGTGCATTGAGCATCCTTGCCGTCCTCCTGTTTCTCTCTTCCCACTCCCATGAGTCCTTTTTCTTCCCCTACAGGGTGCTTTGACTTTGATGTCATATACATGACATGTGTGAAAATGCCATACTTAACCCTATTACTTTGTGGGATACCTTAAAAAATTATTAAAAAAAAAAAAAGAAAGCCGGGCGTGGTGGCACAAACCTTTAATCCCAGCACTCAGGAGGCAGAGGTAGGAGGATCACCAAGAGTTCGAGGCCACCCTGAGACTACATAGTGAATTCCAGGTCATCCTGAGCTAGAGAGACACCCTACCTTGAAAAGTAAAACCAAAAAAAAAATGAATAAATAAATAATTAAATAAATAAATAACCCTAAAATTATCTGGGTGTGAGAGCTGATGCCTGTAATTCCTCCACTGCGGAGACAGAGGCAGGAGGATGTCTGTGAGGTGGAGGCCAGCCTAGAGTACACAGGCAAGGACCCTTTCAAAAACAGCAAACTGGGCTGGAGAGATGGTTTAGCGGTTAAGCGCTTGCCTGTGAAGCCTAAGGACCCCAGTTCGAGGCTCAATTCCCCAGGACCCACGTAAGCCAGATGCACAAGGGGGCGCACGCGTCTGGAATTCATCTGCAGTGGCTGGAGGCCCTGGCGCGCCCATTCTCTCTCTCTCTTTGCCTCTTTCTCTGTCTGTTGCCCTCAAATAAATAAATAAAAATAAACCAAAAAAATTAAAAAAAAAAAACAAACAACAAACTACCAATCACTTAAAATTGTACTGCCGTAGGACACAATATAACGATGTGTATGAAAATAGTACTGCCATATGACACACTATAGCAACACGTGTGTGTGAAAAATAGACAAAATAACAACACAAATGTGTGAAAATACCATAGTTAAATCCATTACTTTGTAGGCTAACATAAGTAATTAATTAAAAATTGTAAAAGCTTTCAAAATTGTAAAAAAATGCATTGGAAAATCTTCCTCAAATATAAATTGTTGAATGCTTTAATAATAAAATAAAGAACAGCTTTAATCCCAGCACCTAGGAGGCAGAGGTAGGAGGATCACGGTTAGTTCAAGGCCACCCTGAGACTACATAGTGAGTCTCAGGTCAGCCTGGGCTAGAGTAAGACTTTACCTCACACACACACAAAAAAAAAAAAAAAAGAAAGAAAGAAAGAAAAGAAAAGGAAAAATCATAAAATAGAAAAAAAGATAAAACAGCACATACTAGTACCTATGAAATATGTTAATACTATGCTTTAATGTAGATTAAATGTTCAACAGTTTAGAAGAAGAGGGCTGGAGAGATGGCTTAGCCGTTAAGCACTTGCCTGTGAAGCCTAAGGACCCTCCTTAGAGGCTTGATGCCCCAGGACCCACTTAGCCAGATGCACAGGGGGTGCACGCATCTGGAGTTCGTTTGCAGTGGCTGGAGGCCCTGGTGCTCCCATTCTCTATCTGTATGTCTCTTTCTCTATCTGTTACTCTCAAATAAATATAGATAAATAAAAAAATTAAAAGAAAGCAAACTTAAAGGAAGCAGAATCAAGAATTAGTAAGGATAAAAGAAGAAACTAACAAATTAGGGAATAGAAATGGGAACACTACCAAATAACAGATCTGAAATAGTGGAATATGGCTAGCTTGATCAAGAAACAAAGAGAAGGGCTGGAGAGACCAGGGCCCATGCAAACCATATGCACAAGGTGACGTAAGCGCGCAAGGTCGCACATGTGCACAAGATGGCACATGTGACTGAAGTTTGATTGCAGTGGCTGGAAGCTCTGGCATGCCAATTCTTTCTGTCTCTCTCATAAATAAATAGGAAAAGAAAAAAAAAAGAAGAAAAAGAACCAAAGAGAAGCCCAATTAGAATATAACATGATGAGATAGAATAACTATAGATATAGAAAATTTAGCAAATTATATGAGATTACTGTGCAATAGATTTGAAAATCTTAATGTAATGGATGAAATTCCAAGAAAAGATAAGTTAACAAAAATTTCAGAGATACAAGTTCTAAGTAGACCAATTAGTAGAAGAAATAGATATTGCTAACAAATTCTATCTTCCCGTACCTAAACCCATAAAAGCACCAGGTGAAAGCTATTTCACAGAAGAATTCTACTGTGTAGTGTTTTTTAAAATTTATTTGTTTGAGAGCGACAGACACAGAGAGAAAGACAGATAGAGGGAGAGAGAGAGAATGGGCGCGCCAGGGCCTCCAGCCACTGCGAACGAACTCCAGACGCGTGCGCCCCCTTGTGCATCTGGCTAACGTGGGTCCTGGGGGATCGAGCTTCGAACTGGGGTCCTTAGGCTTCACAGGCAAGTGCTTAACCGCTAAGCCATCTCTCCAGCCCTACTGTGTAGTTTTAAGGAACAAAGATAGCTGTTATTTATTCTGTCTTGACCCAGAAGAAGGAAATATTCAAAACTCTATGAAGTAAGTATAGCACCAATACCAAAACCTCAACACACAGATACCATACACCTGTATAGTAACCACAAACTCTTATTTATGGGTATAAGAAAAATTATGAATAAAATAGTTAGAAAGTATTGTAACATAAAAAGAATAGCATGCCATTTCTAGAACTGTAAGGATATAATCAAATCAATCATCTATGACAGGAAAACCCATTATCTTCATAAATCCTGAAAAGGCATTTGACAAAGTTCAATGTATGTTCTTCATTTAAGAAACTTAAAAGGGCTGCTTAATGGTCAAGGCGCTTACTTGCAAAGCCTAAGGACCCAGATTTGATTACCCAGACCCACGTAAACCATATGCACAAAGTGGTGCATGTGTCGAGTTTGTTTGCAGTGGCTGGAGGCCTTGGCACACCTATTCTCATTCTTGCTCTGTATCTCTTTCCAATAAGTACATAAAAATGTTTTTAAGGGCTGCACAGATGGCTTAGCAGTTAAGTGCTTGCCTGTGAAGCCTAAGGACCTCAGTTCGAGGCTCGATTCCCCAAGACTCACGATAGCCAGATGCACAAGGGGGCACACACGTCTAGAGTTCGTTTGCAGTAGCTGGAGGCCCTGGTGCACCCATTCTCTCTCTCTCGCTTTGCCTCTTTCTCTGTCTGTAGCTCTCAAATAAATAAAGATGAACAAAAAAATTGTTTTAAAAATATGTATTAAAAACTTAAAAAATTCAGCAAGCACTGTGGTACACTTGAATAACCATCTGAAAAATGTAAAGTTGGATTCTAGCTAACAACTCATACTTCAAATCAAATGAAATTCCAGCTAGATTAAAGAATAAGTAAGGAAAATAAAATATGAATGTACTCAAGAGATTCTGATCCATTCCATAGCAGCATCCGGAAGGCATAAAGAGAAAACAGACTCCAGCACCCAAAACACTTAAAAGGGGAGCTGGAGAGGTGGCTCAGGGGGTAAAGTGCTTGCCATGAAAGCCTGAGGACCTGAGTTTGGACCAGAACCCACCTTAAATTACAGTCGTGGGGGCTCCTTCCTGTAATCCCAGTGATGGGGCAGCGGAGAAAGACGGGCCCGGGTGCTCAGGCTCACTAGCTAGCTTTCAAGTGACAGACTATCTCAGAGATGAAGGTGGCCAGCAACTGAGGAAGACTCCCCCACCCATGTTGATCTCTGGCCTCCACATGAATGTGCACATGTGGACATGCACACCGCACACATGTATGAACATGTATGTGTACCAAACACGTGCAAAAACAGTAAGTGGCTAAAAGAACATAAAATGTCAAACAGTATTCTGGGAGAAAAATTTACAACTCATAACCCAGACAACGGACTCATTAGCACATAAGAAAGTACCCACAAGGCTGGAGTGATGGCTTAGTGGTTAAGGTGCTTGCCTATGAAGCCTAAGGATCCAGGTTTGATTCCCCGGTACCCACATAAGCCAGATGCACAAGATGACACATGCATCTGGAGATCGTTTGCAGTGGCTAGAGGCCTTATTGTTCCCATTCTCTATCTGCCTTTTCCTCTTTTTTTTTTTTTCTCTTTCAAACAAATAAATAAAATATTTTGGAAAAAAGTGCCCACAGATTAATAACAACGTCAGTAGCCAAAAGATGTGAATGATTCGGGCTGGAGAGATGGCTTAGCGGTTAAGCACTTGCCTGTGAAGCCTAAGGACCCCGGTTTGAGGCTCGGTTCCCCAGGTCCCACGTTAGCCAGATGCACAAGGGGGCGCACGCGTCTGGAGTTCGTTTGCAGAGGCTGGAAGCCCTGGCGCGCCCATTCCCTCTCTCTCCCTCTATCTGTCTTTCTCTCTGTGTCAAATAAATAAATAAATAATTAAAAAAATATATTTAAAAAAAAAGATGTGAATGATTCATGGAAGATGAAGCATAAGTGAGAAAAAAAAAAAGCTGAGCCTCAGGCTAGAGAGGTGGTTCAGCAGTTAAAGGCACTAGATTGCAAAGCCTGATGGCCTGGGTTCAATTCCCCAGTACTTATGAAGAGCCAAACGCACAAAGTGGCGCATGCATCCAGAGTTCATTTGCAGTGGCAGGAGGCCCTGGCATGCCCATTTTTCTCTCTCTCTCTGATAAATAAATAAATACTTGTTAATAAGAAAAATACCATGAAGCCACAGTAAGATATAATTCCACTTACTATACTAGAAAATACCAAACAATTGCGAGTTATACTCTAATTTATGAGGTAGCAGGAGAATAGTCATCACTGGATATAGAGTTGACAATAGCTCATGAAGAACTATGTGGCAATATCCAATATTCTTAGCACCTGTCAATCAGGTGGCTGCAGTTGCATGGACTAATATCTGAGTTCTCCATCCTATTCCATTGATCTATGTGTCTGTCTCCGTGCCTGTGCCATGCAGTTTTTCTTTTCTTGTTTTTTTTTTTTTATTTATTTTTTTACTATGGTTCTGTGGTATGATTTGAAATAAGTATGGTGATATCTACAGTAATATTCTTTTTGCTCAGAATCGTTTTGGCTATTCAGGGTCTGTTTTTCTTCCATATGAATTTTAGGTTATTCCTTTTCTATTTCTGTGAAGAATTATATTGGAATTTTGATTGGGATCACATTGAATTTGTAGATTGCTTTTGACAGGACAGCTATTTTCATGAGATTAATTTGTGGTGGTTTGAGCTAGGTGTTCCCCCATAAACTCATGTGCTCAGAGTGCTGTTTCCCCAGCTGATAGCAATTTGAGAATTGGAGCCTCCTGAATGAGGTATATTTTTGGGCATGGGCTTTTAGCTGTGATAGCCAGCTTCCCCTTGCCAGTGTTTGACACCCTCTCCTGCTGCTATTGTCCACCTGATGTTCACCAGGAGGCGATTGTCCAGCCTCTGCTCTTGTCATGTTTTTTCTGTCATCATGGAGCTTCCAGTCTGTAAGCCAAAACAAACCTTTCCTCCCACAAGCTGCTGTTGGTCAGGTGCTTTGTGCCAGCAGAGAAGGTGACTGCAGCAGCAGATTAGTACCGAGAAGTGGGGGTCTTTGCTGCTAGAAACCTCATGGTATGGATTTTGGCCTTTTGGAATTGGGATGTGGAAGAATTCGAGATGCCTTATAGTGCTGAAGGCAGAGTTTGATGGACCATTCTGGTCAGAGCTGAAAGACTTAAATGCAGTAAGAACTATGGATTATGAGGTTCGGCTTATGAGGGGAAGGGACTGGCTTAGAAGCAGTTTGCATGGCTTACTGCATCTTCCCATATCCTAAGAACTTGTGCAAGGTTACATTGAGTAGAAACGGACTGGCAGAAGCAGAGGCTGGACATCTGCCTCCTGGCCAACATCAGGTGCACAACAGCAGCAGGATAGCGTGCCAAACTGGTTAAGGGAAAGCTGGCTATGAAACTCATAAGCTTGTTCCCAACAATACACCTTCTCTAGCAAGGATCCACTTCTGAAATTGCCATCAGCTGGGGGTGTCAAACATTCAATACACATGAGTTTATGGGGGACACCTAATTCAAACCACCACATAATTCTTCCAACCCATGAGCATTGGAGGTCTTCCCACTTTCTGTTTTCCTCAATTTCTTTCCTCAGTGGTTTAATGTTTTCATTGCAGAAGTCTTTTACTTACTTGGTTAGAGTTATGCCAAGATGGTTTTATTCTTGAGGCTATTGTATATGGAATTGCTTCCCTAATTTCTTTTTGCATATGTTTGCCAGTGGTATATAAAGAGCTATTGATTTTTGTGTTGCAGTTTCTTATCCTGTCACTTTGTAGTTTTCTAGTGGAGTTGTTAGGGTCCTTTATGAATATAATCATATTATCTGCAAATAGGATATTATTTTTCTTTCTGTCTCTTAAAATGATGATATTGTTAACTTCATTCTTTTCTAATCCTATCTCTGTTATTTCCTTTCTTGTTTTATTGTTCAAGCTAAGACTTCAAATACAATGCTTAAAAAAGTGGAGAGAGTGGACAGCCTTGTCTTGTTGATTTTAGAAGAAATGCTTCGTTTTTCTGCATTTAGCATGATGTTGGTTATACATTTGTTGTATATAGCCTTGATTATGTTGAGATATGTTCCTTCCATCCCTAGCCTCTCCAGGGACTTTTATCACAAAGGTATGTTGGAATTTGATGGAGGTGTTTTCTACATCAGTTGGGACTATCACATGATGTCTGTCCTTGAGTCTATTTATGTGACGTAATTTCGTTTATTGATTGACATTGGCTGACCTATGCCTGCATCTGTAGAATAAAACCCACTCAATTGTGATGTATGATCTTGAATTCAGTTTGCAAGTATTTTGTTGAGAATTTTTGTGTCTATGTTCATCAGGGAGATTGGTCCCTAATTTCTTCTTTTTTGTTATGTCATTATCTGGTTTTGGTGTTAGTAGCAGTGGTATCATAGAAGGAGTTTATTTTCTCCTTCTATTTTATGAAGTAATTGGAGAAGAACAGGTTTTAGTTCTTTGAAGGTCTGATAGAATTCTGCAGTGAATTTATATGGACCAAGGCTTTGTTTGTTGGGAGATTATTTATTTATTTATTTAAATTTTTGTTTATTTGTATTTACTTATTTGAGAGCAACAGACAGAGAGACAAAGAGGCAGATAGATAGATAGAGAGAGAGAGAATGGGCGTGCCAGGGCCTCCAGCCACTGCAAGCGAACTCCAGACATGTGTGCCTGTGTGCATCTGGCTAACGTGGGTCCTGGGGAATCGAGCCTCAAACCGGGGTCTTTAGGGTTCACAGGCAAGTGCTTAACCACTAATCCATCTCTCCAGCCCTGTTGGGAGATTTTTAGTTACTGCTTCAATCTTGTTGCTCATTATAGATCTGCTTAAATTACTGATCTCGTCTTGGTTTAATTTTGGTAGGTCATGTGCACCTAGAAATTTTTCCATTTCCTTCTGATTTTCCATTTTTTTGAAGTATACCCTTATAATTTTTTCCACTTTTCTTGTGTTGTTTGAATGCCTCATCTCTGATCTTATTGACAGGGTCTTCTCTTTCTTTTCATTAGGTTGGCTAAGGTTTTTCAATATTGTTTCTTTTGCAAAGAACCACCCCCTTGTTTATTAGTTCCTGATACATTTTTTTGGTTTCTATTTCATTACTTTCTGCCCTGATTTAATTATTTCTTCCCGCCTACTGTCTGGGGGTTGGTTTATTATTATTTTCAAATACTTTTAGGTATCTCGTTAAGCTTTTACTTGAGAACTTCCTAATTTTCTGATGTAGTCACTATAAGGTTCCCTTTTAGGATTGCCTTTATTGTATCCCACAGGTCTTGATGTATTGTGTTCTCATTTTTATGCAGTTCTGGGAGTTTTCTAATTTCTTTCTTGCTTTCTTCAGTGTCCATTCATCATTTAAAAGTGTATTGTCATAAAAGGGATACAAATTGGAAAGGAAGGGATCAAGTTATCATTATTTGCAGATGACATGATTCTATACATAAAAGACCCTAAAGTCTCTACCAGCAAACTGTTAGAGCTGATAAACACCTATAGCCATGTAGCAGGATACAAAATAAACACACAGAAATCAGTAGCTTTCCTGTATGCTAACAACAAACACACAGAGGATGAAATCAGAGCATCACTCCCATTCACAATTGCATTTAAAAAAGTACCTTGGAATAAAACCTAACCAAGGAAGTAAAGGATCTCTACAATGAAAACTTTAAAACACTCAAGCAAGAAATTGCAGAAGAAGGAAATGGAAAAACATCCCTTGTTCTTGGATCAGAAGAATCAATATTGTGAAAATGGCAATCTAACTAAAAGCAATTTACACATTTAATGCAATCCCCATCAAAATTCCAATGGCATTCTTCACAGAAATAGGAAAACCAATCCTAAAATTTATTTGGAAGCACACACACACACACACACACACACACACACACACACACACACATACACACACAGACCCAAGTAGCCAAAACAATTTTAAGTAACAAAAATAAGGCTGGTGGTATCACTATACTTGATTTTAACCTATATCACAGAGCCATAGTAATAAAAACAGCATGGTACTGGCATAAATATGGACATGTAGATGAATGGAACAGAATAGAGGACCCAGATGTAAGTCTGGGTAGCTATAGGCACCTGATGTTTGACAAAAATGCCAAAAATAGTCATTGGAGAAAAGACAGCCTCTTCAACAAATTGTGCTGACAAAACTAGATATGTATCTGTAGAAGGATGAAAATAGATCCTTAACTCTCTCCATGCACAAGAATTAAGTCCAAATGGATTAAAGACCTTAATATCAGACCTGAAAATCTGAAACTGCTAGAGGAAAAAGTAAGGGAAACCCTTCAACATATTGGTATTGGCAAAGACTTTCTGAATATAGCCCCAATATCTCTGGAAATAAAACCACAGATCAACCACTGGGACCTCATGAAATTAAAAAGCTTTTGTATGGCAAAGGATGCTATGAACAGAGCAAACAAGCAACCTACAGAATGGGAGAAAATTTTTGTCAGCTATACATCTAATAGAGGATTAATATCTAGAATATACAAAGAATTCAACAAATTAAATAATAAGAAATCAAGCAACCCAGTTAAAAAATGGGCTATGCAACTAAATATAGAGTTCTTAAAAGAAGAAACACAGATGACATATAAACATCTAAAAAATGTTCTACATCCCCAGTCATCAGGGAAATGCAGATTAAAACTATGTTGAGATTCCATTTTACGCCTGTCAAATTGGCTACCATCATGAAAACAAATGACCATAAATGCTGGTGAGGATGTGGAAAAACAGGAACCCTTCTACACTGTTGGTGGGAATGCAATCTGGTCTAGCCATTGTGGAAATCAGTGTGGAGGTTCCTGAGACAGCTAAAAATAGATCTACCATATGACTCAGCTATAGCACTCCTAGGCATATATCCTAAGGATTTGTCTTACTACCTTAGAGATACTTGCTCAACCATGTTTATTGCTACTCTATTCACAATCGCTAGGAAATGGAACCAGCCTAGATGTCCCTCAACTGTGGATAATGAAGATGTGGCATATTTACACAATGGAGTTTTACCCAGTGGTAAAGAAAAATGAAGTTATGAAATTTGCAGGAAAATGATGGATCTGGAAAGGATTATATTAAGTGAGATAACCCAGGCCCAGAAAGCCAAACAACACATGTTCTCTCTCATATGTGGATCCTAGCTACAGATGATTGAACTTCTATGTGAGTAGGAATAAAATTCAGTAGCAGAGGCCAGTAAGCTAGAAAGGAGATATAAAGGGAATAGAAAGGGAGGGAGGGAGGACTTAATAGGATGATATTGTATATATGTAACTAGAATAACAGATTAATGGGGTGAAAAGGCCTAGGTGAAGTCAGGGGAAGAGACTGAGTAAAGGAAAGGTGAAGTGAGGGCTATAAAAATCTAAAAGGATATAAGTAAGTCATATCTACTTTTTTGGACAATGGAACACTTAGGAGCCATAGATTGTTACTAGAATATTTTCAGTGCCAGGGATGGAATATCTTCCAGTTGTTGGCCAGGGAGGTCCCTGCTACTCCCTAAAACATTACAGGCCATTGCCGAGGCCCTTGGTTCCCCACCAGGAATAGACAGTAGGACCCTATTGCTGAAGACTCCATATACTTGGGCTGCAAGGTCACTGAGAAACCCTGATGGAACTGAGCTGAAATCCTCCTCCCTGTAGACCAGCTGACAGAAAGCTGGAAAAAGCCATGCTGCATACAGTTCAAAGGGAGAGAGAGAAATCACCAGTGAAGATACTCAGCAGTGGACACTGCAAGCCTAGTGGCACGAGGAGTTATTAAACTTTTTGTTGTGATGGGGTTAATTTCTGACTTTTCATCTAGTAGCATTTGTTTTATGAAATTAGGTGCACCTATGTTTGTTACCTATATGTTTAGAACCATACTATCTTCTTGTATTGTTCCCCTAATCAGTGTGAAGTAGCCTTATTTGTCTCTTTTAATTAATTTTAGTTTAAAATTTATTTTGTCAGATATTAGAATATCAGTGCGTGCTTATTTCCAAGTTCCATTTGCTTGGAATATGTTTTTTTTTTTGTTTATTTTTATTTATTTATTTGAGAGCGACAAACAGAGAAAGAAAGAGGCAGACAGAGAGCATGGGTGTGCCAGGGCCTCCAGCCACTGCAAACGAACTCCAGATGTGTGCGCCCCCTTGTACATCTGGCTAACATGGGTCCTGGGGAATTGAGCCTTGAACCCGGGTCCTTAGGCTTCACAGGCGAGCATTTAACTGCTAAGCTATCTCTCCAGCCCTGGAATATGTTTTTGTTGATCCTTTTATCCTAAGGCAGTGTCTGTCTTTCATGGTGATATAGGTTTATTGAAGACAGCAAAGAGATGAATTCTGTTTTTTTTTTTTAAATATTTTATTTATTTATTTAAGAGAGAAAAAGAAAAAGAGGTAGGCAGAAAGTGAGTATGGTTATAGCAGGGCCTCCTGCCACTACAAATGGACTCCATCCACATTTGCCACTTTGTACATTTGGCTCTTTTGGTACTGAGGAATTGAATTCAGGCCCATTAGGCTTTGTAAGCAAGTATAGTTAATTGCTAGGACATCTCTCCACCCCTGGATTCTGTTTTCTAATCCAGTTTACTAGTCTGTGTCTTTTGATTAGGGAATTGAGACAATGACTATTCAGAGCTATTATGAAAGGTGTATTGATTCCTGTCATTTTATACTGTTTGGTATTTTCTTAGTTTCCAATCAGTTAACAACTGTCCTAGCATCATATATTTTTTTTTTTTTTCCTGTAGGACCTTGGATATGCTTATCCTTCTCTTCCCTCTGAAGTATTCCTTCTGGTGTTCTCTGTAAATGCCTTTAGCCTACTGTTCCTTTTCCCCTCAGTTATGACTTTCACAGGGTATAGTAGTCTGGGTTGGCAATTGTGGTCCTGAAAGACTTGAAATGCATCATTCCAAGCTCTTTCGTCATTTGAGTTTCTATTGAAAAGTCAGGTGTCGTCTTTATGGGCCTACCTGAACAGGTGACCTGGAGTTTCTTTCTTGAAGCTCTCAGTATTTTTTCTTTGTTTTGCCCATTTGGTATCCAAATTAGATTAGTACCCAGTGTTAACTGTGATGTGACATGGGGAGTTTCTTTTCTGGGCCTGCCTACTTGGTGTTCTATGTGACTCTTATACCTGGATGGACATCTTTCCCCCTAGATTTGAGAAATTTTCTCCTATGACTACATTGAAAGACATTCTTTGTTCCTTTGGTATTGAATTGTCATTAGCTTCTCACTCCTGGGACAAAGCGTCCAACTAGAAGCGTCCCTCTAGCCTGATCTTAATTATTTCTTTCCATCTATCTTTGGGTTTTGTTTTTTATTTTTTCCAGGAAAGTATTTATCTGAGGTCTCTCTGATTTTTAAACCTAGCTATAACTATCTTTCTTAAGACTGATTTGTACCCCATCAGTTTTGGTATGCTGTATTTTCATTCATCTCTAGGATCTCTTTTTTTTTAATTTTTTTTTTCATTTTTATTTATTTATTTGAGAGTGACAGAGAGAGAAAGAGGCAGAGAGAGAGAGAGAGAGAATGGGCGCGCCAGGGCTTCCAGCCACTGCAAACGAACTCCAGACGCGTGCGCCCCCTTGTGCATCTGGCTAATGTGGGTCCTGGAGAATCGAGCCTCGAACCAGGCATCACAGGCAAGCGCTTAACCGCTAAGCCATCTCTCCAGCCCTAGGATCTTTTTTATTTCTTTCTTGGTTTCTTCAGCGACCTATTTATACATTCAGTAGTGTGTTATTTAATCTCCATGAGTTCATGTATTATCTATAGGTTTTCTTGCTATTAGTTTATAACTTTACTCCAAACAGAATATAAGGAGGTATTTCAATTTTCCTGTATTTGCTGAAGCTTGATTTGTGTCCTAATAAGTGATCTATTGTAGAGAACACTCCATGGGCTACTGAGAAGAATGTGCATTCTGTAGAGTCTGGATGGAATATTCTGTAAATGTCTACTAAGTTCATGTGATCTATGATGTCATTAACTCTGATGTGTTTCTCTATTTATTTTTTTGTCCAGATGACCACTCTATTGGTGACACTGATGTATTCAAATCACCCATTATGTGCTTACACAGTATGGCTGGTGACATTAGCAAATGCTCACTCAACTGTAACACAAAAGCAGCAATACTACAAGAGATGGGACTGGATCTGCTTCTGTTTCCAACAGACCCACATTCAACTTTCACTCATGAAAATAGCCAGGAAAAGCTATTAGTCCTTTTTTTTTTTTAAGTCAATCTAAAATCATAGCCCAAAATACAATGAAATAAAGGACTCTAGGAATTTAGTAACAACTGGAACAATCCACACCAGTAATGACAGAAGTGGTAGGAGAAATTTCAGGTAGTTGATTTTCTGTGGTTGTTGGGTATTTGCTAGTCTCACAGTAATGGAAGCTGCACTTTTTTTTTTTTTTTTTTTTGAGGTAGAGTTTTACTCTAGTCCAGGCTGACCTGGAACTCACTATGTAGTCTCAGGGTGGGGAAGCTGCACATTTTCTTTCTTTCTTTCTTTCTTTCTTTCTTTCTTTCTTTCTTTCTTTCTTTCTTTCTTTCTTTCTTTTAAGTCTTTTAAGATTTATTTTTATCTATCTATCTATCTATCTATTTATTTATTTATTTGAGACAGAGAGAGGGGTGAGAGAGAGAGAGAATGGATGCACCAGGGTCTCTAGCTGCTGCAAATGAACTCCAGACGCATGTGGGACCTGGAGAATCGAACCTGGGTCCTTGGGCTTCTCAGGCAAGCGCCTTAACCATTAAGCCATTTCTCCAGCCCCACATTTTCTTCTTGGAAGGACCCAAGAAAGTATAGGAGATTTGGTTCTCCTGGTAGTAATCTGATGCAAACTAGGGTTCTGGGGTTTTTGCACTATCCAAGGTCTGAATGGAACGTCCTTTTTCATTAAATTTTTGCATTTTTATTTATTTGCAAGTAGAAAGAGAATAAGTGGATGTGTCAGGGCCTATTGCCACTGCAAACAAATTCCAGAGGTATGCACTACTTTGCACATCTGGCTTTACATGGATACTAGGGAATCAAACTCAGGCCGTTTGGCTTTGCAAGCAAGTGCCTTAACTACTGAGTAATCTCTCCAGCCCTTATTTATTTGTAAGGAGAGAGGGACAGAGATAAAGGAGAGCAGAATGGACCCAAGCTCCAGATGCATGCATACTTTATGCATCTGGCTTTACATGGGTACTGGGGAGTCAAACCTGGACTGTCAGGTTTGCAAGCAAATGCCTTTAACTACTGAGCAATCGCTTCAGCACCTCCCATTGAAAAATATTTATTTGGGGAGTGAGAGAGGAAGTGAGATAGAATGGGCATGTCAGGGCTTCCTGCTACTGCAAATGATCTCCAGACACATGTTCCACTTTTTGCATCTGGCTTTATGTGGGTACTGAGTAATTGAACCAAGGCCATTAGGCTTTGCAAACAAGCTCTTTTAACTGCTGGGCCATCTCTCCAGCTCCATGATGTCCTTTTCTTTTTTAAATATCTTATTTATTTGAGAGAGAGAACATATATGGGTACTCCAGGGACTCTGGCCACTGCAAACGAACTCTAGACACATGCGCTACTGTATAAATCTGCTGTTGTATAGGTACTGGGAAATCAAACTCAGATCCTTAGGCTTTGCAGGCGAGTGCCTTAACTTCTTAGCTGTCTCTCCAGCCCCAGGATGTCCTTTTGAAGGATGTGCAATGTTCAGTTATAAGTGTGACAAAAACTGACAAGTAGGAAACTTATGTATTCAGTGAAAGTGGTAAGTCTCCAAGAAATATTTCATTAAAATTTTTTTAATGTTCACTTTTTTGGGTTTTTTTATTTGTATTCATTTATTTGAGAGAGGGAGAAAAAAGCAGATGATAGTTAGATAGAGAGAGAACGGGGATGCTAGGGCCTTAGGCTTCACATCAAGTGACTTAACTACTAAGCCATTTCTCCAACCCTCATTAAAAAAAAATTGACAACTTCTATCCTTACAGACAATAAACCATGATATTTCCCTCCCCTCCTCCACTTTCCCCTTTACAACTCTACTCTACATCATATCCCTCCCTCTCTCCATTACTCTCTTTTATTTTGATGTCATCATCTTTTTCTCCTATTATGTGGGTTTTGTGAAGGTATTGCTAAGCACTGTGAGGTCATGGATATCAAGGTCAATTTCTGTCTGGACAGTTGCATTATAGAGTGGTACCTTCCTTTGGCTCTTACATTCTTTCCACCACCTTTTTCTGCAATGGACCCTGAGCCTTGGGGGTTGAAATGTTTCAGTGCTGGACATTGCTCCGTCACTTCTTCTCAGCACTATGTTGCCTTTTGCATCATCCCAGTGGTCACTGCCATTTGAAAAGAGAAGCTTCTCTAACCAAAACTGAGAGTAGTGTTAAGATATGAATATGAACATTAAGTGTAGTGCTTTCAGGGCAGTTTGGTGAGAATAATATATGCACTTGGCTAGACAAGAGCAGGCTTTATACCCCTAAGGGTCATGACCTCCCCTGCCATAGGCTTTTCATAAAACAATTTTTGTTTACTTATGAGCAACAGACAGACAGAGAAAGAGGCAGAGAGAGAATGGGCGCATCAGGGCCTCCAGCCACTGCAAGCGAACTCCAGATGCATGTGCCACCTTGTGATCTGGCTTACGTGGGTACTGGGGAATCAAGCCTTGAACCTGGGTAGTTAGGCTTCACAGGTAAGCACTTAACCACTAAGCCATCTCTCCAGCCCCTGCCATAGGCTATTGATTAGGTTTTCAGTACCAGGCATATATTCACTCCCATAGAGTGGGCCTTCAGTCTAATTAGAGAGCAGTTGGTTTCCCCCAGAGCAGACATGCCACTATTGCACTTGTTCAGTCACCTGGCCTGTCTGGCCAAACTTGAGGCTTCCATTGTCCACTGTTTTCACTGCTGGTGACTTCTGTCTCCCATAAGCTGCATACAGTACAGCTTTTTTTTCCAGCTTTCAGTCTACAGGGAGAAGGTTTTTTGCTCAGCACCAGCTTGATTTTTTAGTGACCTTGCTGTCCACGCATGTGAAGTCTTCAGCAATAGGGTCTTACAATCTGTTACTTGTGGGAAACCAAGGGCCTTGTCAAGCCTTCATTTAAAAAAAAATTATTGATAACTTCCATAAATATAGAAAATATATCCTGATTGTAATTCCCTTCCAGTACCCTCTTTAAGAAGCTGGCAGTTCCAGGGGCATTCATAGAGGGGAGTAAGCCCCTCTGGAAGAAGGCGCCAGGAGTACACAGTCACAGACACAAGTTGGCAGGGTAAAGCAGGGCAGCACTCTACTAGGCAGTGTGCCCCCCACAGTGCCACCGGGCACGGTATGGTTTGTCACTCTATAGGGAGCGTGGTTCAGGCACACTTCATACGAAGATCTCATACAATGATCTCAGCAACACGTGGGCACACAGGTGCGGTTCATCCTCACACGCACACCACAGGCACACTCTCTAAGAGGCGCTGAATCATTATAGGTAACGAGCTGCAGCCGTTTATGCTCAGCCTGAAGCCAAGCCGATTATGGTAGTGAGTCTATGCCTGTCCACACTACACATGGGTCTGAGCATATGCTCGGTCCACTGCCACGTAGGACCTACAACGCATACTGTGCCAGGGCATCTTTACCAGAGGACAGTTGGGGTTGTTCCCTGCAACATGACGCATGGGCCATTCCTCACGTCATTCCTTTGTGATTCCACACCAGGTGGCTCCGGGCATAGGTTGCAGCTAGCTCCTTCTCAGTAATCCTGAGGGGACTCATTTCCTCCCTTGGAACTGCCATGCCCCCCCTCATGCCTTTCTGGGGTTACATGGCCACTTAGTTGAGAGAGGGAACTTGTGGGTCTACTACCATTAAGGTCTATGCCTGGGCCACGAAGCACTTGGTTGCCTTGAAAGCCACCTCTATTTCTGGACTATAAGGGGACACCAGTACCCTAAAAAGCCTGAAAAGGCCTGCAATTGTTTTACAGTTTCTGGCCACGGCTATGCCTGTGCCTTGTTCCTAACAGCCTCAGGCAATGTCTTTCTCTTACCTGACCAGAAAATACCCAAGAATTTGGCAGATAATTCAGGTCCTTGGATTTTGTCATGTTCACTGGCTTGCCCCGTTCACCTAATGTAGGCTGGTTGTTCTGGTCTCCAAATCTGCAAGGGAATCAGAGGCATTATGTCATCGATCTAGTGGTATATATAGACAAATGTCAGGTGCTACCTGGCCAAATCCATGGAGCTTTATTCAGTTCTTGATGGTCCACAGTCTTCCTCCAAGAGCCACTAGGCTTTCCAAGAGGCTATACGGGGGAGTTGTATGGCCTGTTGGCTCATAGTTGCTTCTTTCAATTTCAAAATAGTAGCCCTGATTTCGGCATATCTTCCATGAATCAATACTGATTCACAGTCCCAGGACTGGGCATTCAAATTCCTTTGATCAAGTCCAGCAGCCAACAGCCAAATTTTAACTGCCTAAGAGTCACTTTTTAAATTTATTTTATTTTATTTTTTTTAGTTTTTCTAGGTAGGGTCTCATTCTAGTCCAGGCTGACCTGGAATTCACTATGAAGTCTCAGGGTGGCCTTGAACTCACGGCAATCCTCCTACCTCTGCCTCCCGAGTGCTGGGATTAAGGGCATGTGCCACCACACCTGGCTAGGGGTCACTCTTTAAATTTTTCTTTATTCTTTTGGCTTTTCTTTCTTTCTTTCTTTTTTTTTTTTTTTTTGCATTTTCAAAGGGTTTATTAACGAATGTTCTTAAAAGCTAATTTGCTCATGCTGTCTGCATAGTAAAGGTGATGGAAGAGAGTGAGCAGGGTCCCAGGCCTTGTTCAGCTGGAGTTCTCCGTGGCAGAGCAGTGTGGTCATTCTTGCAATGTGAGAACAAATTAAAGAGTCTCTTCCCAAGACGAGGAGTAACAGCAGGAGACGGAGTGAAAAGCCATCTTTCTTTCGTTCTGTGGTGTTGTAGCCCGTATTTTCACCATCACATGCTACAATTTTCACGTTACCCACCTTAGTAAGTTCCGTCACTTCTCTGCATTCAACATCATTCAATACAAAAGTCCATACATTATCGCAGAATCTGTATGTATTTAGAGAGCCCCTGAAGTTGACTTTGTTCCTGACCCTCTGGGCCAGCGCTGAGTTTGTAGCCTTATCAAACTGAAGCAGAACTTGAAGGGCAAGTTGAGGGGTGATCTGCTGAGACTGTATGAGCTCATCTAGGCTCTCCTGAAGGCTGTTCCCCAAAGTGGTATTTCTGTACAACTGATATGCCAAGGATTAGGAGGAAGAAATTGCTTTTTTCAGGCTTGCATTGATGCCCTGGGGGAGGCGTTTCCTGCCGCGGGGCGCTCACGCCAGGGCCGCTGTGAGCCCATCCCGCTCGCTCCGCAGCCGCCACAGAAACCACAGCCTGGTCTTTTGGCTTTTCAAGGTAGGGTCTCACTCTAGCCCAGGCTGACCTGGAATTCACTATGTAGTCTCAGGGTGGCCTTGAACTCACAGTGATCCTCTTATCTCTGCCTCTCCAGTACTGGAGTGCACCACCATGCCCAGTCACTTTTTAAAAATTTTTATTTATTTATTAGAGAGAGAGAGAGAGAGGGGGGCAGATAGAGATAATGGGCAGGCTGGGGCCTCTGGTCACTGCAAACAAACTCCAGATGCACCTTGTGTATCTGGCTTTATGTGGGTACTAGAGAATCGAACCTGGGTCCTTTGGCTTTGCAGGCAAGTGCTTTTACCAGTAAGCCATTTCTCCAGCCCAAGAGTCACTTTCGTAGGTCCACCTTCTGGTGCAGCAGGGAATTTAGCTTCCACATTTTCCCATAAGTTCAATAGCTAGGCAGGAACTGAAATCCCCTACCTGCTACTTGCAAGCCGTACAGGACATTCAGCCCATGGAGGACACACACACTGCGGCAACGTGGCGGAAGTCTGAGGGTGTGGAGCTCTTGTCCGCTCACATCTTAACTGCACAGACCCTCTATGCCCGAGCTGCATACTCCCACATGGCAGTCTGGAGCTGCCCAGCTCCTCTCCCTATCAATGTTCTGCCTCCTGCGTCCGCTGGTGTATGGCTGCACCTGCCTGGCATGCTGAAGGATGCACAGGAGTCAGATTCACCAACCATGGAGGTTCATTTTCAAGCTCCTCCCCTGCTTCACTATAGCCAGGCGTCCTTCAAGGTCCTCTTCCAAGGCTGGAGCATGTCGCAGTGCCGAGCAGTTGCTCCTGTTCACCTTGGCCGTCCTGCTGGACAGAAATAACCAAGCCATACACTAGGTCATCTCCCGATGGGCAGAGGGAAATGCTCCCTCTAACTCTCTGCTTATATCCCTCCCTAGGCTGCTTTGGTATGGCTAGTATGCCAGCATCTTACCCCGAAGTCCAAGGACTCTTTCCAATGTAGGTTTTGATTAAGTTTTCCCTACTGTGGTGGTTTGCTTTATTTTTTTTTTAATTTTTAAAAATTTATTTATTTGAGAGTGACAGAGAGAGAGAGAGAGACAGAGACAGAGAGAGAGAGAGAGAGAGAGAGATTGAGAATGGCCATGCCAGGGCTTCCAGCCACTGCAAACGAACTCCAGATGCGTGCGCCCCCTTGTGCATCTGGCTAACGTGGGTCCTGGGGAACCGAGACTCGAACCAGGGTCCTTAGGCTTCACAGGCAAGTGCTTAACCACTAAGCCATCTCTCCAGCCCATGGTTTGCTTTAGATGCCCCCATAAACTTGGGTCCTCAGATGGTGGCAATTTAGGAATCGGATCTTCCTGGAGGTGATGGGAGTGGGCTTATGTGTGTTATAGCCATCTTCCCCTTGCCAGTATTTGGCAACTCTTCTGCTGCTGTTACCTACCTGATATTGGCCAGGAGGTGATGTCCACTCTCTGCTCATGCCATCATTTTTCCCTGTCATCATTGAGCTTCCTCTTGAGTCTATAAGCCAAAATAAACCCTTTCCTCCCATGAGCTGCTCTTGGTTGCGCATTTTCTGCCAGCAATGCAAAGATGACTGTAACATAAAGATTTTTCTCTTGTTGTGAAGGCCTGTCTTTTTGCTCTAGTCACAGTGTCCTTGGCTGTACAAAACTCTTTTAGTTTCATGAAGTGCAATGATGGATTAGTTGTCTTATTCCCTGAATGTTGCAGCCAGGTTCGCATTGCTGGTAGAAATCACCTAACCAACAGCAGCTTGTGGGAAAAAGGTTTATTTTGGCTTACAGGCTCGAGGGGAAGCTCCATGATGGCAGGGGAAAATGATGGCATGAGCAGAGGGTGGACATCACCCCCTGGCCCATGTAAGGTGGATAACAGGAACAGGACAGTGTGCCAAACACTGGCATGGGGAAACTGGCTATAAGCCCACTCCAACAATGCACTGCCTCCAGAAGGCATTAGTTCTCAAAACTCCACAAGCTAGGGACCTAGCATTCAAAACACCTAAGTTTATGGGGACACCTGAATCAAACCACCACACTTTGTGACTAGGATTATATTTGGAAAGTCCTTACCTGTGCCAAATGTTGAAGTGTTTCCCCTACTTTTCCCTGTGGCAGAATCACAGTTTCATGCTTAATATTAAGGCCTTTGATTCATCTGCAATTGATTTTTACGCATTGAGAGAGAGAAGAGTCTATTTGCATCCTATGATATATCTTGAAACAATTGATACCATCAGCCTTATTTTTGTTGTTCAGAATTGCTTTGGCTATTTGAGGCGTTTTGTGCTTCCAAATGAATTTTATGATTGTTTTTCCTAAGTCAGAGAGAGCATGAGAGAGGGAGAGAATGGGGGGAGGTGCTGGGCATGGTGATACAAGCCTTTAATCCCAGTACTCAGGAGGTAGAGGTAGGAGGATTACCCTCAGTTGGAGGCCAGCCTGACACTACAGAGTGAGTTCCAGGCCAGGCTGGGCCGGGGCAAGACCCTACTGTGAAAACAAGAGAGATAGAAAGAAAGAAAAAGGATGGGGGTGCAAATGAACTCTAGATACATGCACCACTTTGTGCATCTGGCTTTATATGGGTACTGGTAAATCAAACCCCGGATGGCAGGCTTTTGCCAGCAAGTGCCTCTAACCTCTGAGCTAGTTTCCCACCCCAAGTATATGCATTCCTATATAAAGGATCTAGATATCTTTTATTTATTTATTTTGGTTTTTCAAGGTAGGGTCTCACTCTACTCTAGCCCAGCCTGACCTGGAATTCACTACGGAGTCTCAGGGTGTCCTCAAACCATGCCCGGCTATGGAACTAGATATCTTGAACAAATGCTGTCTTAGGTATTTTATTTTAATTTTTATTTATTTGAGAGCGACCGACAGAGAAAGAAAGAGGCAGAGAAAGAGAGAGAATGGGCGCACTAGGGCCTTCAGCCTCTGCAAACGAACTCCAGATGCGAGTGCCCCCTTGTGCATCTGGCTAACGTGGGACCTGGGGAACAGAGCCTCGAACCGGGGTCCTTAGGCTTCACAGGCAAGCGCTTAACTGCTAAGCCATCTCTCCAGCCCTGTCTTAGGTATTTTATGCCACTTATGATGTGAAATTTAAGTTCACGTAGAAAAAGAAATCTTTTACTATATGAAATTTTACAACACTTGTGTGAAAACAATTCAATTTGTCTTGTGTATAGTACATTATTTCAGCAAGTGTCCAAACTTCTCCACAGACAAGACTTTTGTCCTCATTAGATCCTGGCTGCAGCTGACCATCTGGGATTTTCTAGTAAGTTGCTGCCAGAATTTACATCCAGTTACTTTCACTTTCTTCCTCCTCCTCCTCCTCCTCCTCCTCCTCCCCCCCTTCCTCCTCCTCCTCCTCCTCCTCCTCCTCCTCCTCCTCCTCCTCCTCCTCCTCCTCCTCCTCTTCTTCTTCTTCTTCTTCTTCTTCTTCTTTTTATTCTAGGTAGGGTCTCACTCTGGTCCAGGCTGACCTGGAATTAACTATATAGTCTCAGTGTGGTCTTGAACTCATGGCGATCCTCCTACCTCTGCCTCTTGAGTGTTGGGATTAAAGGCGTGTGCCACCACTTCCACTTTCTATAACATATTCTCTATCTATACAATTTAAAAAAACTAGTTTCTAATTATGCAGTCTTTTTTTTCTTTTGCAGAAGCAGCCATGAAAGATTTTCTTCCACAAGTTGAATCCTCTTAAGAAACTGACGCCAGTATTCACTTTGTGTAACTATTTTAATAACTGTGGTAGTTTGAATATGATAATTTAAATGTATGGCCCCATAGACTGTGGTGTTTACTAAAATCAAGCTTGTAGCTTGGGTCTCCAGCTGCCTGGCTGGAGGAGGTGTAACTGGGTGTGGGTCCTGGAGTCCAGCCCTAAGATGTGTTTGGGGTGGATCTGAATTTCCAGCCCAAAGGTGTGGGGAGAGCAGTTTGAGTTCTGGCTGTTCCTGGTGCTGGTGGTTCTTGCTCTGGTTGTTCAAATTTTGTGTTGCTAGCTTTGATGCCATCTCTGTACTTGGGTCTATGAAAGGGAGTCAGCTTCTTCCACCATTGCTAGTGTTTCCCTGGACTCTGTAAGCCTGAAATAAGCCCTCTTCCTCCTACAAACTGTGTTTGGTTGGATATTCGTCCCAGAAGTTAGAGCAGACTATAACAGTTGTTATTGCATTTGTAGTCCTTTGATTGGTTTCTTTCCTCACCATGGTGCCTTGCCCCCTTAAAGCAATACACTTCAGAGGGAGTCAGGTAGCTTTGTTAAGTAGTTAGGGTGATTGGGTCCCTGAAAGTAAAAAGCAGGAATGTCTTGGGCTTGCCCTTACAGTCTGCGCTTTGCTAGAGATCAGAGAAGCATCTGACTTCTCCTTATCTCTTGCTTAAAGGAGTTCCCTAGACCTGCTTTTCCATACCTGAGCCCCTCCCTGGGAGGGAGGTCTCCTTTCTAAAATTCAAATCTAATTCTGACATGACGGTTGGTCAAGCTTAGACTCCAGAACTTGGCATCATGGCTGGCCTTTTCCTGAGCCAGCCTCTAACCCAGACCAGTCAAATGTTTCTTTGGCTCACCTGAGTCAGAAGGTAGTGACTATCACCATAAGGTTATAAATAAGTTTACCAGGGGAGGGCAAGCTGGCTTGTCTGTCTGTTCAACACTCCTTAGCCTCTAGGTTCTGGTGAGTGTCACCTCCTCTAGGCCCCCTTGGCCCACCTCTACCCTCTCTTGTACTTTCTTTTCTTTTCTCTCTAAATCTCTTTTCACATTTTCTCTAGGCCCACCACATGGACTTTCAGACCCCGTGTGTATATCAATTTTCCTTCCTTTGCTTTTGTATTTCCCTAAATAAATATAATAGTTTAATAATTCTTCTTCTTAGTTTAATTTGCCCAGTTGCTTTGTTAAATACAAACACATACTCAGGGTTTGGGATTCAAGGACCTTCCTGGACTCCCCAAAACCCCCAGACCACACGGTTGCACAATGGATTTGTATACCAGTCTTACACCCAAGATAGGGGCCTGGGGGTTGGTCCCTGGGCTTTTCATTTAAAAACGTGGGAATGTGACCTTTTAATTTGCTTTGAACTCTTTTGGAAGATAAAGACAAAACTGACAAAACTGGGCTGGAGAGATGGCTTAGCGGTTAAGCGCTTGCCTGTGAAGCCTAAGGACCCCGGTTCGAGGCTCGGTTCCCCAGGTCCCACGTTAGCCAGATGCACAAGGGGGCGCACGCGTCTGGAGTTCGTTTGCAGAGGCTGGAAGCCCTGGCGCGCCCATTCTCTCTCTCTCTCCCTCTATCTGTCTTTCTCTCTGTGTCTGTCGCTCTCAAATAAATAAATAAAAATAATTAAAAAAAAACCTGACAAAACTAAAAGAATTTAAAGGTCACCAGTGATGACTAGCAGGGAGGACCCACAGGGAATTGGTTTATGAAGATATAGCTGAACGCTGCGGAAACCATCTGCTGCTATGAGATGCTCTTCAGTACTTAGCTTCTAATGGAGAATCCTGCCTTTGCTAACTTGATAAGTAGTGAAATGAAAGGATTCTTTATCATTAAGCCTAAACATGGAGATTTAGCATAAAAATTGTCCTGGACTTAGTAAGTCCAATCACTAGATCATTCATCTCAACTTGTTTATACTTTTAGCAGTCATTTCCACCAATTTCTTTTTTTTTTTTTTCCTTTTTAAATTTTTAGTTATTTGCTAGCACAGAGAGATAGAGAGAAGAGAGACAGAGAGAATGGGTGCTCAGGGACTTTCAGCCACTGTAAATAAATTCTAGATGCATGCACCACTTTGTGCATCTGCCTTTATGTGGGTGCCGAAAAATAGAACCTGGGTCATTAGGGTTTGCAGGCAAGCACCTTAACTTAACTACCCTGCCAGCAGTCTTAAACTTTTTTTTTTTTTTTGGTTTTTCGAGGTAGAGTCTCACTCTATCCCAGGCTGACCTGGAATTCACTATGGAGTCTCAGAGTGGCCTCGAACTCACGGCAATCCTCCTACCTCTGCCTCCTGAGTGCTGGGATTAAAGGCATGTGCCACCACGCCCGGCTCTTAAACATTTTTTTTATTGAAAACTTCCATAATTATAGACAATAAGCCATGTCAATTCCCTCCCCTCTCACTTTGCCCTTCACAACTCCACTCTTTATCATATCCCTTCCTCCTCTTAATTAGTCTCTCTTTTATTTTGATGTCATCATCTTTTCCTCCTATTATGAGGGTCTTGTGTAGGTAGTGTCAGGCACTGTGAGGTCATGGGTATCCAGGCCATTTTGTGTCTGGAAAAGTGCATTGTAAGGAGTCTTACCCTTCCTTTAGCTCTTAAGATTTTTTTCTGCCACCCCGGTTAGTGTGTTGAACTTGACCAACCACAGTGTTTAAATCCTATGAAAGACCTCCCTCCCAGGAGGGGTCTTGATTGTTTGTAGAAAAACAGGTCTAGGGAGCTAGGCACGAGATAAGAAGTCAGATCATCTTTGATTTCTAGCAAGCTGCAGGCTTTCCTGCCTTTTTCACTTTCAGGGGTCCAGTCACCCTAACTGTGCTCCTGCCCAGTTTCACTAAGGGTGCTTTCAACTGATTTATGAACTTGATTCTATAATTAGCATAGCACCCAGTGTTCTGACTTGCTCTGAGGAACAGTGCATAACATGGATGCTATTATTGAACAGTAGCTCAGTGGATTTGATGACATTGTTGTCATTAAACCCCTCACCTCAGGTAGAATTAAGAATTCTAATGCTAAACCGGGCGTGGTGGCGCACGCCTTTAATCCCAGCACTCGGGAGGCAGAGGTAGGAGGATTGCCTTGAGTTTGAGGCCACCCTGAGACTCCATAATGAATTCTAGGTCAGCCTGGGCTACAGTGAGACCCTACCTCGAAAAACCAAAAAAAAAAAAAAAAAGAATCCTAATGCTGAAAACTTTCACAGATTTGTGTGGATATGAGAACTGTAGATCAAATTGTAATATATGCTAATGTAATAGAGGAGGAAAAGTTTTGTTGCCACAATTTCTCTCTTCACTGTGGTGGAATTTTATTAGTTGAAATGTATTTTTGCATCAGAAGGTAAGCTTTAATAAAAGTTTGCATATTTAGTTGTCTATTTAAAAAAATCTACCCATACTGCCGGTTGGATTATCCAGTGAGCTTATATCTAACAGTCATTGTTTTATGAAACTGAATTCTCCTCTGTTCAGTGCATAGATGTTCAGAATTAAAATCCCTTCTTACTTTTAAACCTTTTATTGATAAATTTCATATATATTTTTAATTATGATTTTTATTATAATTTGATTAATTACTTCTTTCTTTCATGGTCAGTTTGATATGGGTTTGTCAATATTTTTTAATTTCTTTTGAATATGTAAACCTTTGTTACTTGGATCTGTTTTATTTGTAGTTCTTATTTTCTTTATTTCAGCCCTGGTTAATTTCATGGCTTGTTTGGTTTGTACTTAGTTTCTGTCACCTTGAAGTGCATCCTTAGGTTGGTGGACGCATCTCTGATTTTTGTTTGTTTTTTTTCTTTGGTGCTAGGGATTGAACCCAGAGCCTCACTTTTACCAGGCAAATGCTGTACTCCTGAGCTATAGCCTTAGTTCTCTTTTGACATTTCTTAGGATTGTTATATATATTTTTTAAATTGGTGTGTATGCACACATATGCACAGGTGCACCATAAGGTGCATATAGACTTCAGAGGACAACTTTTGGGTTGGTCCTAGCATTCCACCTCATTTTGAAGCAGGGCTTCTTGATCACCACTTTGCTCACAAGCTTCTGGGAAAACCTGCTGTCTCTGATTCCCTCCTTGCCATAAACACACTGGGAATACAGTAGCCTGAGCCATTTTCAGGTTACATGGGGCCTGCGTATCCGAATCTTGGTACTCAGAGTTGTATAACAAGTGCTTTCCCCCGAACCAACTTCAGCATTCCCAGATCTTTTTTTTTTTTGAGAGTGACAGACAGAGAGAGAAAGAGGCAGAGAGAGAGAGAGAGAATGGGTGCGCCAGGGCTTCCATCCACTGCAAACGAACTCCAGACGCGTGCGCCCCCTTGTGCATGTGGCTAACTTGGGTCCTTGGGAATCGAGCCTTGACCCGGGGTCCTTAGGCTTCACAGGCAAGCGCTTAACCGCTAAGCCATCTCTCCAGCCCCCAGATCTTTAATTTTAGATGTAGGAATTTATAGCTGTACAGTTTCCTCATACATCTACTTTTGATTTCTTTTAATCTAGCACTGTGTGGTGTATGCTGAAAATACCCAGCCAGAGAATTGAGAGGTGAGTGTGGGGAGGACCTGAAGACTAGCTCTGCTAATGAAGAGAAGTCACCAGTGATCACAAAATTCTGAATACTCTCAGCCAAGGCAGTTTTGCCCCAAGTTAAGCTTGCATTTCACATCATACAATCATTTGTGTTGCCACGGAAGGGGAGCAAGGATGGCTTCCTTATTGAGAATGATATACACATTACGAAAAACCTTGATCATCCTATCATCATAAGACTCTACCATGTTGTTGGAATGAGAGATATTCCCTATATAGTGACGGAGAACACTTCAGAAGGAGAGCTACTGACCAATGTGGTGGAGGGAGGCATGCTGAAGCACACATATATGTAATAATCTCCTACTATTAACTTTTCTTGCTCCCTTATATTCACCTCCCACCCAACCCCTTCCTCTTGCCCCTCTTGCACTTTTTAAAAAAATATTTTATTGGGCTGGAGAGATGGCTTAGCGGTTAAGCGCTTGCCTGTGAAGCCTAAGGACCCCGGTTCGAGGCTCGGTTCCCCAGGTCCCACGTTAGCCAGATGCACAAGGGGCACACGCATCTGGAGTTTGTTTGCAGAGGCTGGAAGCCCTGGTGTGCCCATTCTCTCTCTCTCCCTCTATCTGTCTTTCTCTCTGTGTCTGTCGCTCTCAAATAAATAAATAAAAATTAAAAAAAATATTTTATTTATTTATTTGAGAGAGAGGCAGATAGAGAGAAAGGGCATGCCAAGGTCTCCGGCCACTGTAAGCTAATTCCAGATGCATGCACCCCCTTGTGCATCTGGCTTACGTGGGTTCTGGGGAATCAAAGCAGGGTCCTCAGGCTTTGCAGGCAAACACCTTAACTGCTAAACCATTTCCCCAGCCCCTCTTGTTATTTTATGTGTTATCTTTTGCCCTCCTCCCCCATCAGTGATGGACTGTTGATTAGTCTAACATTGTGTAGCTAATGACAGTTGCTATGAGATCATGAATGCGATGGCTAGATCACATCTGGAAGACAGTGTTCCAAAGCACTCCTCCTCGTCCTGTGGCCCTGCTGTTCTTCCCTCCCCCTGTACCCTAATGTTCTATGAGCTTTGGAGTGGGTGACATGGATGCCTCATTTAGTGATAATCATGCTATAGTCACTTATTCTCAGCACTTTGATATCTTGAGTAACTCCAATAGTGACCACCAACTACAAAAAGAAACTTTTCGGGCTGGAGAGATGGCTTAGCGGTTAAGCGCTTGCCTGTGAAGCCTAAGGATCCCGGTTCAAGGCTCGGTTCCCCAGGTCCCACGTTAGCCAGATGCACAAGGGGGCGCATGCGTCTGGAGTTCGTTTGCAGAGGCTGGAAGCCCTGGCGCGCCCATTCTCTCTCTCTCCCTCTATCTGTCTTTCTCTCTTTGTCTGTCACTCTCAAATAAATAAATAAGAAAAAATTAAAAAAAAAAAGAAGCTTTTCTAACCAAAGTTGAAAGCATCACTAATGTCTTGACAGAAACATAAGAATTTAGAGGACAATTTGATGAGTGCTGCATGTGCACCCTTATTTAGCTAAATATCAGAACTAACTTTCCTAGTAGGCCCTGTGACTTTGCCAGCCATAGGCTTTTTTTAACTATTATCTATCTTCCTTCCTTCCTTCCTTTCATCCTTCTTTCCTTCCCTTCTTCTTTTTTTCTTTCTTTCTTTCTTTCCTTCCTTCCTTCTTTCTTTCTTCCTTCCTTTCTCTCTTGTCTATTTTCTTTCTCTCTCTGTCTTTATTTCTGAGAGATAGAGAAAGAGAGAGAGAGCACATGGGTGTGCTAAGACCTCCTGCAGCTACGAATGAACTCCAGGTACATGTGCTACTTTGTGTATCTGGCTTTATGTGGGTATTGGGGAATCAAACCTAGGCCATCAGGATTTGTAATCAAATACCTTCAACAACTGAGCCATCTCTCCAGCCCTCCAGCCCTTGACTATGTTTTCAATATAAGGAATGAATTCTCTCCCATGGATCAAGCTCAAATCCCATCAAAGAGCAATTGTTTACTCTTATGCATCAGTTATTTTCTCACTGGTGGGGCAACAAATCAGACCAGAAGCAGCTTAGGGAAGAAGGGTTTATTTCAACTTATAGTTCCAGGGAGTAGAGTCCATCATGGTGGGAAAAGCATGGCAGGAATAGGTTGCTAGGATCACATTATCACATCAGCTGGGAGGATGGAGAGAGAGGGAGAACCAAGTGGGACTGGATTGTAAGACCTCAAGGCCTGGCCCCAAGTTACACACTTCCTTCAATAAGTCCCACCTCCTAAAGGTTCTGCAACATTGCCTAACAGAGCCACTGACTGAGAATTAAGTATTCAAACACACAAGACTATGGGGGACATATATATTTAAACAACCATGTTCTGTCACTAGCCCATATAGACTTCTGACCACCTCATAATATAAAACGTATTCAGTCTGACATAAAAATACACATAGTCTTTTTCTTAATTGAGAACATTATTATACAAACACTTTGCAAACTGGTCATATTCTCATCAGGCTATTCTTATGTCCCTCTCTGCTGTCCCCATTCCACTGAGGGCCCTTCTCTGTAGGGTTATTGGTAACCACTGTTGAAACAGGGCTTCTTGATCACCACTCTGCTTACAAGCTACTGGGAAAGCCTGCTGCCTCTGATTCCCTCACAAATTAGTCAGTGTGTGTGATGGGAAATGCCTCAGAGTATACCTTCCCAACCTGTGGCTCTTATGTTCTTCCCAGCCCCTCCTTCACAATGTTCCTGGGGAACCTTGGGGAGCATGTTATGTCTCCTTTAGTGCTGAGCTCTCAGCAGCCTCTGATGTTTTTGCTTTGATGAGTTTTGAGTCTCCTCAGTGTCTGCTGCCATCTTCCTGGAGGAGGTCCTCAGGCCAGCAGTGAGAGCTGTACTTATATTTAATCTGCCACTTCCTCTGTAATGTCTTCTGGGCCCTGATGGGTGTGATAGAGATGACTCTTCTTATGTTAGGCAGTTGGCTTTCTTTTCTTGTCATAATACTGATGTCACTGGATCTCCCTAGTATTTGCCACCATCAGGGATGGAGAGTGTGATCAGCTTGGGTGTCCCTACTCAGGGTGGCGCAGGTGGGCAGCTACCCATTACAAGTCCTAACACAGTTCAAAAGTTCAAAGTCTCAAAGCAGTCTCTTGATTGTGAGACTTATAATGTCAAAATGCAAGTTCCATATGGCTGATATATAATGGCCCATTCCAAAAGGGAGGAATGGGTGCATAATAAGGAAAGACTGTTACCATGGCTCTGTAATATACCTTGAAATCAGGTATGGTGATACCCCTAACCTTATTGCTTTTGTTCAAGATCACTTTAGCTATCTGAGGTCCTTTATGTTTCCAAATGAATTTTAAGATTTTTTTTCTATGGCCAGGTGTGGTGACTCACGCCTTTAATCCCAGCACTTGGGAGGCAGAGGTAGGAGGATTGCCATGAGTTTGAGGCCACTTTGAGATTACAAAGTGAATTTCAGGTCAGCCTGGGCTAGAGTGAGACTCTACCTTGATAAAACAAACAAACAAAAAAGATATTTTTTTCTATTTCAGGTAAGAATGGTGACAGGGATTGCATTGTATTTTTAGATTGCTTTTGGTGCGGTAGTTGTTTTCATAACATTGACTCTTCTAGTCGATGAGCTTGGGGTATCTTTCCACAGTTTTCACCCCTCTCATTGGTGCTGGCAGGCAAGGGCAACTGCACCGAAGGAAGAACTTCCCTACAGACAGGCCCAAGCTGACCCATGTTGATTAGCAGTATCTCCCTTCTGCTTCTCTGTAGGGATCTTACCTGCTAAGTAAGTTCATTTATAATTCTTATCTCTTACAGAAAAGGAGCATGTTGTGTGTGTATTATCTTGGCTCTTATTTCTCCAAGTTCCACTGGTGAGGCTTATATTCCACCACCTTACCCAGAAATTCTCTTTCCTTGTTTTTCAATATTTTTTTTCTTTTTTCTTTTTCTTTTTCGAGGTAGGGTCTCACTCTATCCTAGGCTGACCTGGAGTTCACTGTGTAGTTTCAGGGTGGCCTTGAACTCACAGCAGTCCTCCTACCTCTGCCTCCTGAGTGCTGGGATTAAAGGCATGTGCCACCATGCCCGGCTCCTTGTTTTTCAATTTTTTAAAAATTATGTTATTGGTTTATTAATTTGACAGTGAGAGAGAGAAAGAGGCAGATAGAGAGAGAGAATGGGTGCACCAGGGCCTCTAGCCACTACAGAATTAACTCTAGATGTATACACCAGCCACCTTGTGCATCTGGCTTACATTGGTCCTGGAAAATCGAATCTGGGTCCTTTGGCTTTGCAGGCAAGCGCCTTAATCACTAAGCCATCTCTTCAGCCCCTCTCTTTACTTTATAAAGTAGCATGTGTCACATATTTCATAATCCTAATCTTGAAATGGGCTAATATAATTGTCCTTCAAGAAAGAAGCTATAACATTATACATGTCCACTTGTTCCTTTACATTGTATCTGCTTATAGTATTTCATCTACAGTAGTCCCGAGTTTTCTCTTGCCATCCAACTGATTGTAGGGAATCCCTCATAAGGCCATAAGTGCAGGCTAGGAGTAAGAATGGAGTGTTACAGGAGTTGAATATTGAGTGTTTAAGCCACTTTCTCCAGTATATTTAACTTCAGAGATTAGGCATTATTGCTTATATGTCAGTTCCATTTGAAGATGGACAGTTGCTGTGCACATACAATTTTATGACTTAGGTCAGAAGTGCCTAATTGATGATGGTGAGCAGTTCAGGTTGTGTAATAATATGGTAGCCTGTGCTTAAATGTTCACGTCTAATGAAGCCCAGGAACAGGCAAAGAATTGTTTGTGAAAATGAACAGTTATGGGCTGGAGAGATGACTTAGCGGTTAAGGCATTTGTCTGTGAAGCCAAAGGACCCAGGTTCAATTTCCCAGGACCCATGTAAGCCAGATACACAAGGGGCACATGAATCTGGAGTTTGCATGCAGTGGCTACAGGTCCTAGCGTGCCCATTCTATCTCTGTCTCTCTTCTATCTCTGTCTCTCTGCTTGCAAAAAAAAAAGAAAAGAAAAGAAAGAACAGTTATCAGCAAAGAGTGGAAGGGCTTTGATAAAAGTTCTTAAGGGATTATGTGATAAATTGAAAATAAGGACCTGATGAAATTCTCAAAACTGTACCTTTGTGTGTCACTGATGCCCCAAGAAAAGACCTATTTATTTTTATTTTTTGAAGGTAGGGTCTTGTTCTAGCCCAGGCTGACCTGGAATTCACTTTGTAGACATAGGGTAGCCTAGAACTCACAGTGATCCTCCTACCTCTGCCTCCTGAGGGCTGGGATTAAAAGCATGTGCCACCATGCGTGGCCAGAAAAAGCCTTTAACAAAATCCAACATTCCTTCATGTGACAAAAGCTCTGGAGCAGCTAGGGCTGGAAGGAACATGTTTCATACAAATAAAGACTGTACATGACAAGTCTATAGAAAACGTCATACCACATGGAGAAAAGTTCAAAGCATTCCAAGAAGATCAGACACAAGATAAAGGTGTTCACTCTCTCTATTCCTATTCACAATAGTACTTTAAGCCTTAGCTATAGCAATAAGAAAAGAGAAGGAAATAAAAGGGGTACAAATAGGAAAGAATGCAGTTTAACTATCTTTATTTGCAGATGATATAGTTCTGTACATAAAGGACCCTAAGGACTCCACCAGAAAACTCCTAGGCCCAATATACACTTCTAGCAGAGTGGCATGATACAAAATTAACACACAAAAATCAGTAGCTTAAAAAAGAAAACAACAGTAGCTATATATCACCACACATATATAAATTTTTTTGAGGCAGGGTCTCAGTCTACCCAACTTCATTTAGAATTCACTCTGGCTGGCCTCAAAGTCACAGTGATCCTCCTACCTCAGCCTCTCGGGTGCTGGGATTAAAAAAAGACATGAGCCACTCTGCCTGGCTTAATAGCTTTCTTATATACCAATGACAAATAGATGGAGGAAGAAAATAGGAGAACCATCCAATTCACAATAACTTTAAAAATTACTGATATAAGGATTTCCAGTTACGATGGCCACACAGAAACCATGCCAAAGCAGCCTGGGTGTGTGTGTGGGGGGGGGGGATAGCAGAAAAACACCACAATACACTCTTCTACTGAAAAGTGAAGGCGTGAAAGGGATTATCAAGTACAGTCAGAATCAGGTGAGAGGGACTAGAGTTTCCAGCAACCACACAAACAGCCAGGATCATCTCCTGCCATGGCACCAGTGGTCCTGGTCCTCTGGGAAGAGCTACATGCCTTCCTAGGCCTGCCTGAGCCACAGGGGCAGAACCTCAGTGCAAGGGCTCTCCCCTCACTAGCCTCCTCGCAAAGTCAACACCCTGAAGGAGAAGACAGCAGGAACCCACTGAGCAGCTTCTGAGGGAGAAGACAAATGGGACCTGCCATGCAGCTCTGGTACAACTTCAGGACCCCGTCCCCAGCTGTCAGCACCAGCAACCACTGGAGATCTGAGGAAGGGAAATCAGCCACACAGCATCCAGCACAGCCAATCAGAGCAGTGGGCCCACTGACCCAGCCAGCCTGGCCAAGCCCACAGCACCACAAAGAGGGACCCAAGTGGGCCTTAGCATAGCTGAGAGCAGAAGCCTACTTACCCTGGGCCAATACTTGCCCCAAAGCCAGGTATTTAGGCCTACACTGGAAGTGCTATCTGCACTTTTCATGTCCGGGAGGTCGTGTGTTAGATTTGGTTTTTCGAGGTAGGGTCTCACTCTAGCCCAGGCTGACCTGGAATTCACTATGTAGTCTCAGGGTGGCCTCGAACTCACAGCAGTCCTCCCACCTCTGCCTCCCAAGTGCTGGGATTAAAGGCATGTGCTAGCATGCCTGGCTGCGTTACCATTCTTTTTTATTTTAATTACTTTTTTTGTTTTATTTATTTATTTACTTGAGAGTGACAGGCAGAGAAAGAGACAGAGAAAGTGGGTGGGTGGGGAGACAGAATGGGCCCCCCATGGCTTCCAGCCACTGCAAATAAACTCCATATGCGTGCGCCCCCTTGTGCATCTGGCTAATGTGGGTCCTGAGAAATCGAGCCTCGAACCGGGGCCCTTAGGCTTCATAGGCAAGTACTTAACCGCTAAGCCATCTCTCCAGCCCTTTACCATTCTTAATAAGCTGTGTTTTGGGGTTGAATTTTATGACTTTTGATGTTTCTTGATATATAGTGCCTTTGTCTTTTTCTTCTGTCATTCTTGGGTACAGGGTCTCACTTGGCCACAGGTTGATCTGGAACCCATTACAGACCAGAATTTCAGCCTCTCCGTTTACAGGATTAAGGATGTGGGGCAACACACCCTTAGGGACCTAAAGTTTCTTAGATTATCTGTGTATTGTAATACCCACGCTTACATAAAGACTCTGAGATGGTTTTGACTGAGCGTGTATATTGCCCAGTTGAATTTTAGAATTTACCTGTATTGTGCTCCACCCTTCTCTCTGTCTCTTTCTTTCTCTCTCAAGTAAATAAATAAATAAATAAAAATATTTAAAAATGAATTAAGGCTCGCAAGATGGCTTAGCAGTTAAGCACTTGTCTGTGAAGCCTAAGGACCCTGGTTGGAGGCTCCCTCTATCTCTTTACTTTCTCTCTCTCTCTCTCTCTCTCTTTCTCTCTTTTGGTGACCCAAGGAGTTTCATTAGGTTGTTTACAGAAGCAGGGTGACGGTTTATTTATAGGAACATGAGCACGTTACCAGTGGTTACACCACTAAAGAAAATGTCTCTCCCTCCCCATCACCTATTAACTGCATGTAAATTCTCAAAAATGGGTGGGGCCATGAGTTCTTCACTCCATGACAAGATGCTGGTAAGTGCACGCTTGTGTAGGGAATCACAACTACTGTCTAATAACCATGTCATGCCTGGAAGTCAGCAGTCCCCACCACTCCCCAACTGGCTCTTACATTTCCTCAGCCCTTTCTTCTGCAATAGTTCCTGAGCCTTGGAGGGAGAGATACACATGTTCTATTTATGGCTGAGCAGTCAAAAGTCACCTATTTTCAGTACTTTGATCAGATAAGTGTCTCTGTAATCCATTGACCACTGCAAAAGGAAGCTTTTCTGACCAAAACTGACAGCATCACTAGTCTATGGGAATAACATGGTTATTTAGAAGGTATTTTGATGAGCACATGATGTCCATTTAACCAAAAAGCAGTGGCTTTCCCACCAGGCCCTATGACTTCCCTAGCCACCGATGACAGTGACGTTCTATATCTTGAAAGGAGAATGGGGTTACATGAATGTGCCTTTAAAATTTACTTGTCATATCCCTGATGTCCCCAAAACATTATAGGCCATTGCCAAGGCCCTTGGTTTCCCACCAGGAATAGATAGTAAGACCCTATTGCTGAAGACTCCACATACTTGGGCTGCAAGGCCACTGAGAAATCCTGCTGGAACTGAGCTGATAACCTCCTCCATGTAGACCAGCTGACAGAAAGCTGGAAGAAGCCACTCTACATGTAGTTCAATGGGAGAAAGAGATACCACCAATGAAGATACTCAACAGTGGACACTGCAAGCCTTATAATTGGCCACCCAGGCCAAATGAGCCAACAGGTGCAATAGTGGCATGTATGTCATGGGGGAACCAACTGCCCTCCAATTGGACTGGAGGCCCACTCCATGGGAGGGAATACATCGCTGATACTGAAAACTTAAAACAGGGGTAGTCATGAGCCCTAGGAGTGTAACATCTGCTGATGTCTGGATAAATGTATATACTATGCTTATCAAACTGCCCAGCAAGCACTTCTCTTAATATTCATACCCTAGGGCTGGAGAGATGGCTTAATGGTTAAGCACTTGCCTGTGAAGCCCAAGGACCCTGGTTCGAGGCTCGATTTCCCAGGACCCATATTAGCCAGATGCACAAGGGGGTGCACGCATCTGGAGTTCATTTGCAGTGGTTGGAGGCCCTGGCATGCCCATTCTCTCTCTCTCTTTCTCTGTCACTCTCAAATAAATAAAAATAAAAAATATTCATACCCTAATATTAATGCTCCTCTCACTTTGGGTAGAGAATCTTCTCTTTTCAGATGGCAGTGACCTTGGGAGAACTCAGAAGATATCATAGTGCTGGAAAGAAGTGACTGGAGTACTGAGTAACATTTCGATCACACCTTCCAGGACTCAGGTTCTAATGTGGAAAAGATGGCAGAAAGAATGTAAGAGCCAAAGGAAGGGTAGGATTCCTTACAGTGTGCTTCCTCCAGACATAAAATGGCCTGGATATCTATGACCTCACAGTGCCTGACACTACCTACACAAGACCATCATAAGAGGAGGAAAAGATCATGACATCAAAATAAAAGAGAGACTGATTGAGATGGGGAGGGGATGTGATGGAGAATGGAATTTCAAAGGGGAAAGTGGAGGGGAGGGAGGGTATTACCATGGGATATTTTTTATAATCATGGAAAATGTTAATAAAAATTGAGAAAATAAAAGAATCTAAAAAAAAATTTACTTGTCATAGAGAAAGAGACACAGAGACAGTGAGAGAGAGAGAGAGAGAGAGGGGGTTCGGGTGCACCAGAACCTGCTGCCACAGGAAACAAACTCCAGAAACATGTGCCACTTGGTGCAGCTGGCTTTACTATGTGAGTAATCTGGGTAATCAAACCCGGGCCTATCAGGCTTTGCAGGCATGTGCCTGTAGCTACTGAGCCATATCTGCAGTCCTGGATGTGTGCTTTTTCTCAATGGATATTGAATGGACATTCAATACAAAATGTTTACTTAAAATAAAAATATTTCAACGTATGCCTATTTTATCCCACTCTTTATAAAAATGAAGTTAAAATTTTTCTTTCAAAAAAAGATTTTCTAGCTCCTTTTTGTAAGCTGTATTATAAAACTTTAACTTCAGTGGTGCAGTTTAAGATTAGGCATTGGTATAATACCAAACTTTTCACTTGACTGATTCTTGTTTCACACTGTGCCCTTTCTTTAAATCTTGGAGTACAATATAAATAAAGAATATTGTTGAGCATTAAAAAGAACAAAATAAAATGCGTTAGGAAAAAGAGGCTTCTCTGTAAGCACACCATCCTCTTTGTCCAGTTCCACAGATAAACTCACTTTTTCTTTAATCAATTAATTAATTTTAGAGAGAGGAGGCCAGGGCCTTTCAATGGCTGTGAAGAATTCCAGATGCGTGCGCCCCCTTGTGTGCATATGCAACATTGCATGCTTGTGTCACTTTTGCCTCTGGCTATGTGGGGACCTAGAGATTAGAACAAAAATTCTTAGGCTTTGCAGGCAAGTGGCTTAACTGCTAAGCCATCTCTCCAGCCCCAAATTCACTTTTTCTTATGTGGTTCTAGGTGAGTTCTTGTTGAGCATCCTTCATTTGAGAATCACGATTTTGTATTGTGCTTGTATCTGTGACTTAGTAGTTCATGGCATAGTCTATTCCCATTTCAGGATCTGAAAGTCTGCTGTTTGCTGTATCAACCTATGCTGCCTGCCTAGATAGTGAATTTTGTTAGCTTCAATGTCAAGCCTCTTGATTATTCTTAGGAAGGCTGGTAAAAAAGAAGAGCAGAATTATGACCTGGCAAAGGTTATTTTCAAGATCATCCTTTAACAACACTCTTGTTATATGAATTTAAATACCCAATGACCTGATATTGCATGATGTGACTCTTTGTGAAAATTCAGATTTTCAGTAGTTCAGGTATTTTCCTTTCTGCGCTAATGTCTTCATCCCTCACCTTCCCTGTTGTTTTCAAACAAGGGAGTCTTGCTAAATTGTTGGAGCTGGAATACTGTGAGCAGTTCCCAATCCGTAGGATCAACTCTCAGTAATGAAATGACCTTGATTGAACTTCAGGAAGATTAGCTGGGGCAGAGGATTAAACGTCCTGTGAGTGCAGTGTATGGAGAGGAATGGAGAGGGAGGGAGGCCACATGGATTCCTGGAATTCCAGGGGTGCCCTGCACACACAGCGTGAAGAGGCAGACCCCAGATATGCTCCTTACACCTTGGTGCGGATAGCAGAGGCAGAAATGAGGGCTTATCACCGGTTCCTAGGAAGCTGCACCAGTCTAGAATATAAGGCAAAAAAAGGTACCTTGAGAACATGATGCATTTGTTTATACATATGTGTGGTAATTTATTCTCATTCTTAGTGAAATGACAATTTAATTAAGAAATTTTCCACTTAAATTTTTTATTTTGAATTAGCTAATGAGTTTTAAAATGATTTTTTAAAAGCATCAATGTTGTGTATAAATATGGAAGTTGTTGATAAAAAGTCAAGAAGAATAAGAGAAGCATCAATTAGCTACTATCATAGCTATGTGTAGGCATAAACTTATTTTCAAAGCACAGTTATGTGTGTACATGCCTATATGCATATTCAGTATCAACCGCCAATGTCATAATTGGTTCGTTATGGGTGAAAGAATGATGTTTTATTTTTGTTTAGTTGTAGTTTCTATTTTAAAATGAAAATAAGAACCCAGGTCATTATATTCCTGAAGAAAAATGTTACATCTGAGAGGATTCGTGTTAAACCAATGAACTAGTAACAGATGGGGTAGAAACAGACTTAGTAGAAAAGAAGAGCACTTCCGTGTGATGGGCTGGTGAAAAGTAGGCCTTCCCAGAGTCAGGAAGCCAGCAAGGGAAATTCCCTCAGAGCTGAAGTGAGTACCCGTCTAAGGCTGCTTCTTACTGGAGGCCTTACTGCTGTGCTTCTACCTTCATTTTGATTTTTCACATTTTGTCCTGAAATGCTTCTATAACACTCATTCCCTCTGGATTATGGAAAAGGTGAATAAGTCAGTGCTTCCATCTTCCCCTTCCTCATTTTTTTCATTACTCTTTATTCATGCTTGAAATTTGTTTCTTCTAGAGGAATGAGTTATTAAATAGAGGAGTATGCTTTTAAAATAGATTTACCAGGCTGGAGAGATGGCTTAGCAGTTAAGGCACTTGCCTTCAAAGCCTAAGGACCTAGGTTTGATTCCCCAGCACCCACGTAAGCCAGATGCACAAGGTGACACATGCATCTGGAGTTCATTTCCAGTGGCTAGAGGGCCTGGTGCGCCCGTTTTCTCTCTTCCTCTCTCCAGCTATCTCTCCAGCCCCCCCCCCCCAATTATTTAAAATAAGTTCATTATTGTTCCAGTATACTTTCTAATTGAGACATGATCATGCTGATGCTGTGTTCTATACCATATGCTTATATATTATTAGTACAACTACTATATTCTCAAAGGCAAAAGCTGCTATGTATTAATTACTTAGTGAAAGACAACTTGTTAGTCATATTTTGTTTTCTGTTCTTGAAACTCATGTGTGCTCAACCGTACATGCACCAAAATCTTGATAGGGCTTAAATTCAGGTGCCCATTTATGTCCAAATTTTACAAAAGTTAGATCATACTAAAACCTCTACAGTTCTCAATAGCTTGTCTAAATCAACCCCTCCGAAGCTCAGGGAATGCTGTGGGGGAGAGGGCAGAAAGAATGTAAGAGCAGAAGGAGGAGGGCTGCAATGTTCTGGACACCACATTGCTTGTGTACTCATGAACTCACAGCAGCTGTGGTTTCCTGCGCAAGACTGAGCCTGTCAGTCTTCCAGGATCCCAGTGGGAGAAAGGTCCATGAAACCCTCGCCCTTCCCACAGTGGGGGGAGTCAGGTTCATCAGTGGTGGAGCCACTGGCAAGTTGCCCATTCCACAGTAAGCAATCTCCCACCATTAATCACGTGAGCAGCTCTAACTTTCAACTCAGGGGGTTACAAAAAAAGTCATGGAAGTAATGTGGGGTTAATGGGGAAAGAAGGGGAGAGAGAGAAAAGAGGGCAATTGGGGCAAGAAGATCAAAGTACATTACGTGCATGTATGAAAATGTTAGAAATGGAAAAAAGCAAAGAAAAATGAAAAGAAACCAAATTTTAAAAAATATTTATTTATTTGCAAACAGAGAGAGACAGGCAGAGAGAATGTATGTGCCAGGGCCCCCAGCCGCTGTGCCACCTGGGGAATCGCACCCAGGTCGTTAGGCTTTGCAGGCAAGTACACCTTAACTGCTGAGCCACTTCCAGCCCTGAAATTTCATCTTTGTTAACTGCGAGGTGAGACTGTCACCTGCAAGAATACGGGACCTTCTGAATGCTCAATTCACGGTATAACGGGTCTCTGCTGCTTTCCCGCCTCTTCCACACAACACGGTGGAGTGTCCTCTGCTTGCTTTTGCTCTCCACCCTTTTGTCTTTCTGGGACTTGGGACAACAAGGAAGATGTGTGCATAGTCACATAAATTTTGTGACTACCTACAGGGAGTTTTCATTTACCTCCATTTTACATTCACAGAATGTTATCTAGGAACAATGCTGATTTCTTGGGATTCAGGGAATCGAAATCCATGAGCTGATATACAGATTGTGAGGTGTGTTAAGAAGACATATGAACACATTTCATGTGGTTTTGGGGGCCAGAGAGGTTCAGCTGACCGAGGTTTGCTTTTCCATTAGCCAGCCCCCTTTTCCTCTCTTAAGTGAAAAAAGGTCTATGCAATATTATAAATTAATATAAATGAATGGATAGCTAAAGTTTAACATAACACCCACCGCTATGCCAAAACTCCAAGTTTCAGGAGCGTAGTCCATACTAAAACACTGTCCTTGGTCAGAAAGATGTTTTTCCCTCAAAGTATTTCAGGAACCGTGGCTGCTTCTATCATGTGGGTCTGCCGTCTCCTAGCCTCACAGTTGTTACATTGTGCCCCAGAGGAGGGAAAAGAGAGTGGAAAGCACACTCCTATCTTTTGAATACCCCAGCTCAGAAGTATCAAGCTGTTATTCCCCTCTTGACATTTACTAGCCACATGACCGCAACTAGAGGAACGTGGGATTTTGAGTTCCTGGCTAGGCTGCCACGTTCCGGTGGTAACGCTGCTGTGACAAGGAGGAACTGTGACCCTTTACCAGGCAGCCTGCCATCTCTATCTCTGCTGTAAAAACATTCAGTTATGAGTTTCTCTCTGATGGCTCAGTAGTCAAGGCACTTGCTTGCAAGCCCGATGGCCCGGGTTTGAATTCCCAGCACCCACATGAAGCCAGATGCACAAAGTGGCACATGCAATGGACTGCCCATTCTCTCTCTCTCTCTGTCTCTCAATCTCTCTCTTCCTGCTTGCAAATAATAATAAATAAATTTAAAAATTTAAGAGAAAAAAGAATTTCTTGCTGGGCATGGTGGCACACACCTTTAATCCCAGCACTTAGGAGGCAGAGGTAGGGGGATTGCTGTGAGTTTGAGGCCACCCTGAGACTACACAGTGAATTCCAGGTCAGCCTGAGCTAGAGTGAGACCCTACCTCAAAAAAAAAAAAAAAAAAAAAGAAAAAAAGAAACACAAAAAGAATTTCTCTCTACACATGACACATATATATGTATATATACCCATCATAAATGTTAATATACTCCCTTTTAAAAAAAGTTAACATTGGGCTAGAGAGATGGGTTAGCAGTTAAGGCCGTTGCCTATAAAGCCAAAAGATCCCAGTTCAATTCAATTTTTCCAGGACCCACGTAAGCCAGATGCACAAGGTGGCACATGCATCTGGAGTTCATTTGCCATGGCTGGAGCCCTGGTGTGCCCATTCTCTCTCTCTCCCTCTCCCTTTTTCTCTCTTTCAAATAAATAAATAATATTTTATTTAAAATTTATTTATATTTGTATATATTTGTTACAAATAAATATTTTTAAATATATTCATTTAAATAAACTTAACAAAGTTTAAACTTCATTTCCTTTTAGTACATATAGACCAATTTGAGTTTGAGTGTCATGGTATTACATTATATGGCTATACAAATATTTATTTAACCAATCTCCTATTAATGGACATTTATGGCAGAAAAACAAACTATAATAAATATCTTAGTACCTACTTATTTTGCATTTGTGTTAATATTAAGGAAGTTCTTGGCTAAAAGCCTACATATTTAATATTGTGACAGATATTTTCAGATTCATCAGTAGAAAGATTGTTCTAATTTGTACTTTCATATATAGAAAACCATCTACATTTTGCTAACCCTGTGTTATTAATATTTAAAACAATTGCTAAACTATCAGGCAGAAATGATCTCATCTTGTTTTTTGCTCTTTTCTTTTACAAGTAATATATTTTTAAATTTTTAAAAATTAATTTCTTTGAGAGAGAGAGAGAGAGAAAATATGAATGGATGCACCAAGGCCCCTAGCCACTGCAAAAAACTCCAGATGCACATGCCACCTTGTGCATCTGGCTTATGTAGGTACTGGAGAATCAAACCTGGGTCCTCAGGCTTCACAGGAAGTGCCTTAACTGCTAAGCCATCTCTTCAGCCCTCATTTCTTCTTTTACATGAGGACAATGTTCATCCTTTTCATCATGTGAGAATGCAACAAGAGGCACCACTTGGAAGCAAAAAGCAGCCCTCACCAGCCACGGAATATTCTGGTGTCTTAATCTTGGACTTCCCAGGTTCCAGAGTCATGAGAAATCTGTTTCTGTTACTTGTAAATTACTCAGTCTGAGGTGCTCTGTTATAGCAGCAGAAACAGTCTGACACGTGAGACTGACTCATGTCTTCAATTCATACTCCTTGATGCTTTTCTTCCTTGAGCTGTCTGTGGCTGTCGCAGCACGTGACCACAGACTTGCCGGCTTGTAACAACACAACTGTATTTTCTTGCTCTCCTGGAGTCCGGAAGTCCCAAACCAAGGTGTTGGCAGGTATTTCCAGGGGCTGTGAGGGAGACTTATTCTCTTATCTCTTCTGCCTTCTGGTGGCTTGAGATATCTCTTGGCTGGTGATGCTCAGCTGTGTCATTTCATTATCTGTATCTGCCTTCACATGGCCACCTCAGTGTTTCTGCTTCTCTATTGCTTGTTTCAACTTCCTTTCTGTCACATTTATAGTATACCATTTTATATTGTTTGGCCTATGACACTGCTTCCAGCTAATAGACTTGGCTGAATCCAGGGCTAGGAACGGGCTGAGAATGGGAGGAGCACAGGCGTAAAGGCCTTAGGCCAGGCAGTGGAGAGGCTCGAGGAACGCTGGAAGAGAATCAAGCAGAGCCTGGAGCCAGGGTTTGCTTATTCATTGGAGTGTTCACTCTAGAATCAGCACACAAGAAATATTAAGTCAAATGCTTATATCACCCAAGTCTGTTTCAAGAACTATATATGTGCATAATTTTGTAAAAGTATTTTATTTTTACTTATTTATTAGAGAGGGGGGAGGGAATGAGTACGCCAGGGCCTCCAGCCACTGCAAATGAACTCCAGACACATGTGCCACCATGTGTACCTGGCTCACATGGGTACTGGGAAATCAAACCCGCATCCTTAGGCTTCCCAGGCAAGTGCCTTAACTGCTAAGCCATCTCTCCAGCCCAAAATAATTTTATTTATTTATTTGAGAGGGAGGGAGGGAGGAAAGGAGAGAGAGAATGGGTGAATGGGTGCACCAGGGTCTCTTGCTATTCTTGATGCTTGTGTCACTTTGTGCATCTGGCTTGATGTGGGTACTGGAGAATTGAACCCAGGCCAGTAGGCTCTGCAAGCAAGTGCCTTTAAAGGCTGATATCTCTCTGGCCCCTAGATAACTATTTTTATTGAATGATAAGAGGAACAGAGTAGTAGACAACCCCAAGCAAACTTCCTCTGAGCTGCGTTTTCACAAGCACAGGGAAGGGCAAAGAATAGTCATGAGACCTGGGAAGCAGTGCGTGCTTGCTTCCATGTTGAGCCAGCAGAACTGGGAGAGCGTCATAGAAATGCAGAATATTTGACCCCACCATGGACCTACTGAATCAGAACCGAAAGTCTGGATAAAGTCTATGTGATTTGAGAAGCTGCTCTGAGAGAATGTGTGTAAATGCAAGCAGAGCACCTTAAAATCTATTAACTCAGAAGAGCCTTTTGGGAGAGATTGGACATTTTCTTAATCTCCTCTAGGTCATTGATGATTTTTTTTTAAACTGGGATCACACACGTAATAGAGCTGTTTGATGAGGGACTATCAATGAATTCAAGGCTAGCCTGGGCTACACTGCAAACTCCTGTCTCAGAAACACCAAAAGGGGAAGCAGTGCTGGGGAGACGGTTCAGTGGGTAAAGCATTTGCCATGCAAGCGTGAGTCTCTGAGACTGGATCCCCAGAACCCATGTAGAATCTGGACACAGTGGTGGGCATCTGGGATATCAGCTCATCTAGGGGAAGGGGGCCGAGTCAGGAGAATTTCCTGGAAGCTTGTAGGCCAGCTTGTCTAGAGATTGCTGTGGTGGACAATGAGTGATGCCACCTCAAATAAGGTGGGAGGTGAGGCCTGATTCCCCAAGATCGTCCTTTTACCTCTGTGTGTGTATGTGTCGGCACTCATACATGAGCACACCCACACCCCAAACTACAGCATATGGAAACTCCTCCTACCTCAGCCTCAGTAGACGGTTTCATGTAAGATGACAACGTGAAGTATTAGCAAAAATTAAGGTTTTCAAAAGAAACAAATTGATCTGCAATTTTACAAAAGGAGAAGAAAGGTTTGGACAGGTGTTCCTAAACAGAGCCGCTTCTGCTTAAAAATGTCTATCACGGGCCAGAGAGCACTTGTCTGTGAAGCCTAATGACCCAAATCCAATTCCCCAGGACCCACGTAAGCCAGAAGCACAAGGTGGCTTGTGCGCGTGAAGTTCATTTGCAGGAGGCCCTGGTGCACCCATTCTCTCTTTATCTGCTTCTCTTTCTCAAAGAAATAAATAAAGTCAAATAAACTTTTTTTAAATCTATTAGTTCTCAAAGCACTTTAAAAATATTCATTTAGGGCCAGAGAGATAGCTCAGTGATTAAAGCATTTACCTGCAGAGCCTAAGGACCTGGGTTTGATTCTCCAGATACACAAAGTAGTGCATGCATCTGGAGTTCGTTTGTAGTAGCTATAGGCGCTGTGGTTCTTTCTCTATCTACGTCTTTCTCTCTCTCTCATAAATAAATAAACATTGAAAAAATATTTATTTGAAAGAGATAGAGAGAGAAAGTGAGAGAATGGGCGCACCAGGGCCTCTTGCCACTGTAAATGAACTCCAGATGTGTGTGATACTTTGTGCATCTGGCTTTATGTGGGTACTGGGGAATTGAACCCATGCTGTCAGGCTTTGTAAGCAAGTGCCTTTTACCTCTGAGCCATCTCTCCAGCCCCTCAAAGTATATTTTTGTTATTTTTATTTATTTATCTGAGAGCAACAGAGAGAGAAAGAGGCAGATAGAGAGAGAGAGAGAGAGAATGGGCACACCAGGGCCTCTAGCCATTGCAAACGAATTCCAGATGCGCCCCCTTGTGCATCTGGCTAATGTGGGTCCTGGGGAGTTGAGCCTCGAACCGGGGTCCTTAGGCTTCACAGGCAAGCACTTAACCACTAAGCCATCTCTCCAACCCCCCAAATAAATAAATAAATATATATATATATATATATATATATATATATATATATATATATTGGTTTTCCAAGGTAGGGTCTCACTCTAGCCCAGGCTGACCTGGAATTCATTATGGGGTCTCAGGGTGGCCTCGAACTCACAGCGATCCTCCTACCTCTGCCTCCTGAGTGCTGGGATAAAAGGCATGCGCCACCACGCCCGGCTTTCAAATTTTTTTTTTTTTTTTGGTTTTTCAAGGTAGGGTCTCACTCTGGTCCAGGCTGACCTGGAATTAACTCTGTAGTCTCAGGGTGGCCTCGAACTCATGGTGATCCTCCTACCTCTGCCTCCCGAGTGCTGGGATTAAAGGCGTGCGCCACCATGCCCAGCTAAATATTTTTTTAAATACTTTATTTTTATTTATTTATTTGTGTGTGTGTGTGTGTGGGTGTGTGTGTGTGTGAAAGAGAGAGAGAGAGAGAGGCAGAGAGAGAATGGGTGTTCCAGGGCTTCCAGCCACTGCAAACAAATTCCAGACACATGTATCTCCTTGTACATCGGTCTTATGTGGGTCCTGGAGAGTCGAACCAGGATCCTTTGGCTTTGTAGGCAAATGCATTAACTGCTAAGCCATCTCCCTAGCCTTCAAAGTATTTTTTAATATTATGTTATTTTATTTATTGGCAAAGAGAGAGGCAGGGGACAGAATGTGTATGATGCCAGGGCCTCCAGCTGCTGCAAGCAAAGTGCAGATGCATGCACCACTTTGGGCATCTGGCTTTACATGGGTACTGAGGAATTGTATCCAGGTTATAAGACTTTGCAAGCAAACACTTTCTAAGCCATGTTTCACTGAGCCATTTTCCTAGCCCTCAAAGTCCTTTTTTTTTGAGGTAGGGTCTCACTCTAGCCCAGGCTGACCTGGAATTCACTATGTAGTCTCAGGGTGGCCTCGAACTCACGGTGATCCTCCTACCTCTGCCTCCGGAGTGCTGGGATTAAAGGCATGCGCCACCATGCCCGGCTCAAAGCACTTTTTTTTTTTTTTAAATTTTTATTTATTTATTTGAGAGCGACAGACACAGAGGGAAAGACAGATAGAGGGAGAGAGAGAGAATGGGCGTGCCAGGGCTTCCAGCCTCTGCAAACGAACTCCAGATGCGTGCGCCCCCTTGTGCATCTGGCTAACGTGGGACCTGGGGAACCGAGCCTCGAACCAGGGTCCTTAGGCTTCACAGGCAAGCGCTTAACCGCTAAGCCATCTCTCCAGCCCTCAAAGCACTTTTTAATAGGCTCCCCTCCACAATTTTCAGAGTTTGGTTGACAACGGCACACATGAAGGCCCACACTCTACTGTTAAACGACATATTCTTAGTATATTTTATTTTATATATTCATACATATTTATACATTTGAATATATATTCATACATATTCATATATATTCATACATATTTATACAATTTAATATATATTAATATATAATATATATTTAATATATATAATATATATATTTAATATATATATTATTCTTACTTTGACAAACATACTCTCATAACAACAGAACTAAATACACACACATGCACACCATATATATATATCACTGTAGTTTTTAGATAACTGAAAATCAGAAAATGTCAAAGGTAACCAAGCTGAATGGAACACCCATGTCTGAGTGTTGTTGATGGGCCAGTGATATTTTCAAAAATATTTTATTTTTATTTATTTATTAGGGACAGAGGAAAGAGAGAGAGAGAGAATGGGCACACCAGGGCCTCTAGCCATGGCAAATGAACTCCAAATGCATGTGCCACCATGTGCATCTGGCATACGTGGGATCTGGAGAATTGAACCTGGGTCCTTAGGCTTCATTGGCAAGCTACTTAACCAGTAAGGCAGCTCTCCAGCCCTGGGCCAGTGATATCTGAGTGAGTAATGGATACAGACAAAACTCACAAATCATTAGTTATTCCATGAAATATTTTTTCTTGCCTTCAGGTCAGCAAGAATCACTATAGCATAACAACTGAGATATTTACACGATCCGAGCTCCAATGAGAACAGTGATGTAAAGTAGTTTAATTTAGGGCTGGAGAGATGGCTTATTGGTTAAGGGGCTTGTCTGTGAAGCCTAAGGACTCAAGTTTGATTCCCCAGTATCCACTTAAACCAGATGCACAAGGTGGAGCATGCATCTGGATTTCATTTACAGTGGCTAGAGGTCCTGGAGCGCCCATTCTTGCTCTCTATCTGCCTCTCTCTCTTTCTCAAAATAAATAAATACATAAAATATTTAAAGTAGCTTAGTTTAAATGTAATTGGTTTTTACGAGGTCACATTTTGAGTGTATTTGCATTGTTAATATAATTGTAATATAATTGGCATTTGGTGTTACCGGACATGAAACTCTGTTATGTAAGAATCTGCAGCATTTGGACTGTGTGAGAGGAAGTGTTTGACAAGTGGATTAATTTTTCTTTTCTTTCACCTAAGTGCTGCCACTGTTCAGAGCCTCCCTGCCTTCTGAAGCTGCGTGTATTCCTGACGTCGGCAGTGCGGCAGCACGTAAACTGTCGTAGGATTCCGAAAGCCTTCTTGTTTTCTGAGGACATAAACCAAGAAATGTCGAAAACCATCCAAGACCTGGCCAGCACAAGAGAGTAGATATTCAGAGCTACCACATACCTGACAGCACTGAGCTCGGAATCCTGGGTGCCTGCAGCACCTGGCTGTTCTTTCACGCATAGGGTTGTGGGAGGGAGGTTGATAAGCGGAGTCCTCAGGAACCTAGGGCTTGGGGCAGGGGTCACAGGACACTTTCCAGGAGGATGGAAGTGTTTCCGTCTTAATGTAGATCAATGGTTACATCATTGATATATTTGTCCAAATTTATTAAGTTGCTCACTCAAGAGTTATGCATTCTGCTTATAAATTAGGCTTTAATCAGATGTTAGTATAAGAAATAGGGCTGGAGAGATGGCTTAGCAGTTAAGTCATTTGCCTGCAAAGCCAAAGGACCCAGGTTTAATTCCCTAGGACCCACATAAACCAGATGCACAAGGTGGCACATGTGTCTGGAATTCGTTTGCAGTGGCTGGGTGCCCTGAAACACCCATTCTTCTCTCTCACTCCCTCCTTCACCTTCTCTCTGACTTTCTCTCTCTCTCAACTAAATAAAAATAAAAATATTTTTTTAAAGGAAATTACAGTTTGGAGGGCTGGAGAGATGGCTTAGCGGTTAAGGTGCTTGCCTGTGAGTGAAGCCTAAGCAATGTCCAAGTGAGGTCAGAAGAGAGGTGTGGATGAGAGATGAGATTTAACACCAGCTAAAGACTTTATGACTAAATACATGGGAACTTCTTTGTACCTAATTACAAACATAATTCAAAAGATAGTTTGGGCAGAAATGCCCAGCAAGGGTCAATAATGCCATACCCAGAAGTCTTACATTGTTACAGGAAAATCTCAGTTCCAGGAGCAGGATAGCTCCCAGTGAGTTGGTGGTCAAGAAGTCACTTGAAGCCCCTAAAATAATATAGGCTATTACCAGTGCTTTTGGCTCCCCACCAGAACCATGTGGTTAGACCCCGTTCCTGAAGACACCACATGCTTTGGTTGCAGGACACAGAGAAATCAAGCTGGAGCTGAGCTGGAGGCCTTCTCCCTGCTGGCCAGCTGTCATGGGGCTGAAGTGCTGTGCAGGCTGCTGGGGGAGAAAAGTCATGAACAGCCTTAACCCGTAGTGGATCCTGGGAATGACACAATCTACCAGCCAAGCAAGATGTGCCCATTGGTGCAATAGTGGCATGAATGTTGTAAGGGCAACCAACCCTTCTCTACATCCGAGGTCCACTCCACAGGAGGAAATTCATGCCTGGAACTGAAAACCCTGTCAAAAGCTGAGAAGGCCATAGGCTCTAAGAGTGTGGTTTCTACTGTTGTTTGACTATGTGAATATATTGCTCCCATCAAATTGCCTGCTAAATATTTATGTTTATGCCCATAGAATAGGGATATACTCACCGTTTTTTGTTGTTGTTGTTTGAGGTAGGGTCTCACTCTAGCTCAGGCTGACCTGGAATTCACTCTGTAGTCTCAGGGTGGCTTTGAATTCACAGCGATCTGCCTACCTCTGCCTCTCAAATGCTGGCATTAAAGGAATGTGCCCCCCCTCCTCGCTTTACGCTCACCTTTTGTCAGCATAGTTTATTTATTTTTTTAATTAATTAATTTATTTATTTGAGAGCGACAGACACAGAGAGAAAGACAGATAGAGGGAGAGAGAGAATGGGCGCGCCAGGGCTTCCAGCCTCTGCAAACGAACTCCAGACGCGTGCGCCCCCTTGTGCATCTGGCTAATGTGGGACCTGGGGAACCGAGCCTCGAACCAGGGTCCTTAGGCTTCACAGGCAAGCGCTTAACCGCTAAGCCACCTCTCCAGTCCTCAGCGCAGTTTATTTTTGTAGATAGTGGTGACTACTGGGGATACTCAAAACTCTCGAAAGTACTGAGAAGTGACAGCGGAGTGTGAGATCTCTATCACACCCTCCGAGGCTCAGAGCACATTGCAGAAGTGGCAGAAAGAATGTAAGAGCCAAAAGATGGGGACGAGTAATTTGTAATGCTATCTTCTGGACACAACGTGACATTGCTGTCAAGACCTTCCAGTAGCTGTCATTGCCTGCGTGAGAACTGCACAGTAGCCGGCCCATCAAATCATCATGACGGGTCATGGAGGAGGGGGAGAAAAAGTGACATCGGAATATTAAGAGGGACTAGTCAGAAAGAACAAGGGGTTCAGTAGAAAGATATGAAGGAGGGGGGCTAATAAGTAAAACGACAGAAAAAAAGTGGTTAGACTACCAAGTACAGTTTTATGAATATAAACTGAAATTCCATATATTTCCATCATGTTAGCGTAACTGGGTCATGTAGTCTCATATGTTCACATGCATGTACACGAACATACCATTACTGGTTTGGGGGTCATGATGAATGACAAACAAGGACAGCCGAAAGGAAGTTTGATTAAAAGCGGCAGTACGGAGCAGCTCTTCCATGATGGAGCAATCTGGAATGATTTTGTGTACTGAGGAGCTGACTGCTCTGTGCCTATATGTAACTCAGGCATCTAGTTGGGGTGGGCTTTGTTGTTTTGGAGAGTCGAGCCAAGGGAAAGTTTATTTGGAGTGAAAGTTAGCGATGGAGAAATGCAGACTCCCTTGGAGAGGAGGGGATCCTGAGCTTGAGTCCTGGGGTGCGCTTTCCTGGTTATGTTACTTCAAATGTACAAAGAAGACCTTGATTGGTGAGTCAGTGAGGAGGGTGCAGACTCAAAATGAGCCCATTGATGGAAAAAGCACTGAAAACAAAAGTTCCTTGGAGAAGGACAAACCAGGAAGTAAAGAGAATAGAGAGGGTGTGAGAAAGTAAAATGGTCCATTTTTACTATAAAACTGTCTTAAAGTGAAACTTGAGTTTGCAAACTGCAAACATCCAAATAAGCAGGAAGCACTGGCTCCCATTCCATCTGGCCTCCCAAATAGAAATTCCCAGACAGCCTGCTGTGTGACCAAATGCATGTGTGGTTACCTTAGGGTCTTCAGCCAGGAGCTATAGATAAGACCGCGTGAAGAACCAAAACCAAGTTAAAGCAAACAAAAGAAATCCAGGCTTGGAATTGCATTAGAAGAGTAAGAAGATTGAGCCCCCCCTTCCCCTTCACCCCAACACCACCACCAGTATCCAGTCAATGAGGAGGAGGGCAAAAGGACCTGCACTCAGGGATTGTAACAACTGCTTTCTGCGCTCAGATCTGCTTTTTTTTTTTTTCAAGGTAGGGTCTCACTCTAGTCCAGGCTGACCTGGAATTCACTCTGTAGTCTCAGCGTGGCCTTGAACTCACCGTGATCCTCCTACCTCTGCCTCCCAAGTGCTGGGATTAAAGGCGTGCGCCACCACGCCGGGCCTCAGACCTGCTATTTTGTTTGGGCTGGTGCCCATCCCTGCAGGATTGACAGGAAACTGCCCTGTCTTGTTTTCACCACTTTAGAACTCCGTATGAAGGCATGGAGGGCATCTCACATCTACTGCTGGGGCTTGCCTGGGACTTCTGTACTTGGGGGAGAGCCCCCCCATTCAGTGTCCAGAGTGAGGGGCACATCCTGCCCGCTCTGTGGACCTCTCTCTCCCTAACACTTCAGAAAAGACCTGAGGTGGTTTATGAGAGACGCAGGGAGACCTGGGGAGCTCTCTGGAAGGAAAGTGATATGGGCAACCTCGGGAACCAGCCAAGCTAGGAAAGGGTGAACTCAGCCCTGCCCTGGTGGTTGGGCATTTTTGAAGACTGAGTGGGTGTGCCTGAGATGTGCCGCATCCATGGCTCTAATACAGAGTCTTGCTCTGTGGTTTTGATCTCTCATGAGACAAACAGCTGAAGACAGAGGGAGGGAGTCCAGAGGGGGCGAGAACCGTTCACTGTGGGTTGTCCAGCAACTCGAGGAGGGTCTGGTGTGTACAAGATGTCCCTTGTGGGAGTGAGTACAGAGGAAAGAAATTAGTCGTAGAAGTACTCTGAAAATGAAACAGAAAGGATCTAGACCCCAGGGACAAAAGGAAAAGGACAATGAGCTCACCCCCTCAGTGATCCCCCCAGATCACCTGCTTGGGAGGATGGTAAGATCTTGGGGTGATAGTCCCCAAACTAAGGACAAGGAAAAATTTAAAAAAATAGTTCAATATTGTTTCATCTTGTCAAAGGTGCCCATTGATAATCCTTCAGTTTGCGGGCTGAGATTTGGCTCAGATGAGAACCAGGGAGGTCAAACTGTAATTTTTTTATTTTTAATTTTTTTGTTCATTTTTATTTATTTGAGAGTGATAGAGAGAGAAAGAGGCAGAGAGAGAGAGAGAGAGAGAGAGAGAGAGAGAGAGAGAGGGAGAATGGGCATGCCAGGGCCTCCAGCCACTGCAAACGAAATCCAGACGCGTGAGCCCCTTGTGCACCTGGCTAACGTGGGGCTTGGAGAATCAAGCCTCGAACCAGGGTCCTTAGGCTTCACAGGCAAGTTCTTAACCACCAAGCCATCTCTCCAGCCCAATTCTTTATCTTAATGATAAGGTTCTATTCTCTCCAGAGGAAACATGTTATGCCTTCTGTTGGCTGAAGGAGCTAACTCCCTTGTTTCCCCTAAAAGCTGACAAAGAAGTCTTGGATGATGACAAAAAGCCTTGGGATTCGCTGTCCTACCTGCCACCTCCATGATACTTCACACAGGAAACCCAAGGAGGACCAGGAGGTAAGAAAATGGAGACCCTCAGGAGGAGAAAGATGAGGACATGTCTCCAGTGGCCTCCTCACCCCTACCCTGAGGCCCCTATTCTGGCCTTAGAAGAGCATAAGAACAATGCGAACAGGACATAGAAAGTTTCTCCTTCCTTCTAGACAGCAGACTCCACAAATGTTCCCACTCTGGGAAGTCCCTGTGAGACAAATTTGTAAAACCCCCACTTACCAGTGCTGAGGGAAGGAACTTTGAAAAGGACACAAAACCCCTTCTGGAAGACCCCTCGGGTATAGTGGAACAACTGGACCAAGTTTGGGTATACACGTGGGCAGAGGTGAGTCCATTTTGTATGTGCTTTTCAATGAAGAGAGACCATGATTAGTGGAAAACCAACAGTCCCCTGGCAGAACAGAAATTCCCCAATACAGATCCTGAATGGAATACCAATAATAATCTTGATGGTCAGATTTGAATGCAGGACTTTAGAGGACACTTATCCAGGGCATTAAGAAATTAGCCCTTAGGGGCTGGAGAGATGGCTCAGCGGTTAAGGCACTTGTCTGCGAAGCCTAACCACCCTGGGTTGGATTCTCCAGTACCCGTGTAAAGCCAGATGCACAAAGTGGTGCATGCATCTGCAGGTCATTGGCAGCAGCTGGAGGCCCTGGTGCACCCATTTTCTTTCTCCCCTTGCAAATAAAGAAATAAAGATATTTAAAGAAATTCACACCTTAGGATATATCCAAAACATTTGAGACCCAACAAGAAAGTAAAGAAACTGCCTCTGCATTTAAGGCTGAGGGATCAAATGACAAAGTGCTCTGGATTAATCCTAAAGGCCCAGTGGAACAAGATCTCAAAAAAAAAAAAAAAAAAAAAAAATCCACTGTGAAACTAGGAATTGGTCGGATATTACTAAGAGGGATGGATGGAATGAAGTCAGTTGAAGAATCCAAGGGAGGCTCAAACGTCTTCATCAGAAGAGAAGAAGAGAAACAAAGACAAAAGGCAAAGGTTATGGTTTCCACAGTAGAAAGGGTGATAAAAGGCAATGGGACTGAGGCCCACCTTAGCAGGGAGGAGACTGTCCAGGGGCGCCATCCAGGGAAGAACAAAGGGAACTCTCCCCCCACCCCAGCACACCTGGATGTTACTGATGGGGGCAACCTCAACAGGTCAAGAGGGGATGTCCTGAATAGAGAAGGGGAGGGGAATAATCCCCTTGTGACCTTTGATGAAGATAGGGGAGTCAGGGCTCCCGTTTTGTAGGTCCCATGAGGAGCCCATGATCAATTTAAGTGTGGGACCTGAAGAGGACGTGGGCTCCGAAGCTGCCCGTCCCTCCCTTTAGTTTTTCTAACCTATGTGCATGGAGGTGTCAAAATAAAAACTCTTTGGTGTCTGGTGTAAAAGGGAGAAAGCTTCTGAGACCCAGTCTTCAAGAAAATGCTACTTAGGGGCTGGAGAGATGGCTTAGCGGTTAAGCGCTTGCCTGTGAAGCCTAAGGACCCCGGTTCGAGGCTCGGTTCCCCAGGTCCCACGTTAGCCAGATGCACAAGGGGCGCATGCGTCTGGAGTTCGTTTGCAGAGGCTGGAAGCCCTGGCGCGCCCATTCTCTCTCTCTGTCCCTCTGTCTGTCTTTCTCTCTGTCTGTCGCTCTCAAATAAATAAATAAATAAAATTTTAAAAAAATACCAGCAAAACTCCAAAATTTTAAAAAACAAAAACAAAAACAAAAAACAAAAAACACCTTGAGTGTTGCTCCTCATTTTCCACCTTATTTTGAAGTAGGGTCCTTCCTTTTTGTCTGTCACTGCATGTCAGGGTAGCTGTCCTTCAAGCTTTGGGATTCTTCAGACTCTGCCTCATTTTCGCTGTATTCCATAAAGCAATGCAACCAGCTAAACTTGTTTGTTTTACTAAGAACATAATAAGCCATCTGGAGGTAGAAACTTCTGATATTGTTGGATTAAGGCCCAATGATATTAAAGCTAGCATTCTGGGATTTTCTTGTTTACTTGTTTGTTAAGTCTTGATCCCTGACATCAAATCTATGTCCAAATCAAAAAGAAGGAAATGAAGCCAGGTATGGTGGCACAAGCCTTTAATCCCAGCAGAGGCAGAGGTAGGAGGATTGCGGTGAGTTCGAGGCCACCCTGAGACTACATAGTGAATTCCAGGTCAACCTTGACCAGAGTGAGACCCTACTTCAAAAAAACAAAAAAAAAAAAAAAAAAAAAAGAAGAAGGAAACGGTACAATGTTGATTTTGTTTGTTCTTTTTGCTAAAAACAGAAAGTTTTCCAGAACATTTTACTAATTTCTGCCTGTGTCCTAATCCAGAATTATGTCCAGCAGCCATACTAGCAGCAAGCAGAGAGAGAATATAAGGAGGCAAGCATTTAGCTTTCTGACTGCTATAGTGGAAGATAGTCAAGGAAAGAGGGATTGAGAATAAATTAGTAGTTTATCAATGCATTCCATAATACTGTCTTTTAATTATGAGAACTTATGTATTAGTTACTTTCTTATTGCTGGGACAAAACACCTGACCAGAAGCAGCTTATGGAAGAAAAGGATTTATTTTCCACTTAGTTTCAAAGGATGTTTCATCATGGCAGAAAAGGCATGGCAGAAGCAGACAGCCAGGCATCACATCTTCACATTACTATGGAGCAAGCAGCAAGAGTGAGGTGGCTGACTAACACACATGGTCACATAGTGCTTCCACTGAATTAGGGGCCTCTGGGTTCTGGTCTTATGAATTTTGATGAATGAAACCTATTGACCAGATGATAAAGTTTAGAAAAATTTTATTGAGTGGCTTATAGAAATGGAGCTTACAGAGCTTAAGAGGAAGAAAGAACACAGACTCTTAGCAGCAGCGCTGGAAGCCTGATCAGTCAACCCATTTGCCTCTGAGGTTTCATTTAGTCCCTTTTGATTCCCTTTGCAGTGCATTACTATAATTTCTGAAGCACGAAAGACTATAGGGAATGAGATTGAGACCGAATGCCTCACTTTGTAAGTAATGAAATGAGAGAATGGCTGGTTTTCCCCATAATAAACGTGTCACTATTGCACTCATTGGCTCATTTGGCCTGGCTGGCCAAGTTTAAGGCTTGCTGTGTCGACTGTTGAGTATGTCTACTGGTAATTTTTCTTTCTCCCATTGAACTGCATGCAATATAGCTTTTTCCAGATTTCTGTCAGCAGGTCTACATGGAAGAGGTTTTCAGCTCCAGCAGGATTTCTCAGTGACCTTGCAGCCCAGGTATGTGGAGTCTTCAGCAATAGGATCTTAGTATCTATTCCTGGTGGTAAAGCAAGAGCCTTGGCAATGGCCTGTAATGTTTTGATGGCATCAGTGACCTACCTGGCCAACAACACACTGAAAAGTATCTCATCCCTGGCACTGAAAAATTTCTAGTAACAATTTATGGCTTCTGGGTGTCCCATTTTCCAAAAATGCAGGTTTCCATATGGCTTATTTATATGCTCTTAGATTTTGATTAGCCTTTCTCCCATATTTCCTTTACTCAATCTCTTCCCCTGACCTCACTTAAGCCTTTTCACCCCCATTAATCTGTTCTTCTACTTACATATATACAATACCATCCTACTAAGTCCCCCTCCCTCCCTTTCTATTCCCTTTATATCCCCTTTCTAGCTTACTGGCCTCTGTTACTGAATTTTATTCTTACTCACATAAAAGTCCAATCATTTGTAGCTAGGATCCACATATGAGAGAGAGCATGTGACATTTGGCTTTCTGAGCCTGGGTTGCCTCACTAAATATAATCGTTTCCAGATCCATCCATTTTCCTGAAAATTTCACAATTTCATTTTTCTTTAGTGCTGAGTAGAACTCCATTGTATAAATGTGCTACATCTTCATTATCCACTTATCAGTTGAGGGACATCCAGGCTGGTTCCATTTCCTACCTATTGTGAATAGAGTGGCAATAAACATGGTAGAGCAAGTATCTCTCTGCCATTATGAAAACCAGTGTGGAGGTTCCTGAGACAGCTAAAAATAGATTTACCATATGACTCAGCTATACCACTCCTAGACATATATCTTATTTTTGTAATATTTTAAAAAATATTTTGTAGCCTTTAATCCCAGCACTCGGGATTAATCCCAGCACAGGAATAGGGAGGCAGAGCTAGGAGGATCGCTGAGAGTTCGAGGCCACCCTGAGACTACATAGTGAATTCCAGGTCAGCCTGAGCTAGAGTGAGACCCTACCTTAGAAAAAAAAATTGTTTAATTTTTTGAGAGAGAGAGACAGATGAACTCCAGATGCATGCACCATCTTATGCTTCTGGCTTACTTGGATCCTGGGGAATTGAACCTGGGTCCTTTGGTTTGGGGGGCAAATGCCTTAACCACTAAGCCATCCCCTAGCCCTTGTTTCCGTTTTTTTGTTTGTTTGTTTGTTTGTTTTTTGAGGTAGGGTCTCACTCTGGTCCAGGCTGACCTGGAATTAACTCTGTAGTCTCAAGGTGGCCTTGAACTCACGGCGATTCTCCTACCTCTACCTCCTGAGTGCTGGGATTAAAGGCGTGCGCCACCATGCCCGGCCCCTTGTTTCTTTTTTTAATCAAGGCATAAATTCAATGTTCAACAGAGCACAAACATGCCCCTACACCGCCAACATTCCATAGAGCACAAGCGTATTTATCTCTTCTGATTTTGTAAACGGGCAGAAAGATAAAACAGAGGAAGGGTTACTACATGCCTCCCATAGAAATTTACCAAACCTACCTTTTACCAAGTTTTAAATGCACCCAGTTCTCAAGCAAGCTGTACAAACAACAGGTTACTACACTACCAAAGAAGCTGCTGGGTGCAGCCATTGCACCCAGGGCCACAGTGAGGAAAGGAACTGGTAGGCATAACTGGCTGCAGCTTTTTTTTTAAAAAATTTTTTTTTAATTTATTTATTTGAGAGCGACAGACACAGAGGGAAAGACAGATAGAGGGAGAGGGAGAGAATGGGCGCGCCAGGGCTTCCAGCCTCTGCAAATGAACTCCAGACGCGTGCGCCCCCTTGTGCATGTGGCTAACGTGGGACCTGGGGAACCGAGCCTCGAACCGGGGTCCTTAGGCTTCACAGGCAAGCGCTTAACTGCTAAGCCATCTCTCCAGCCCAGCTTTTTTTTTTTTTTTTTTCAAATCAGGATCTCACTCTAGCCCAAGTTAACCTGGGACTTACTCTGCAGTTCTAAACTGGCCTCAAACTCACAGGGCTTCTCCTACCTCTGCCTCCAGAGTGCTGGGATTAAAAGTGCATGCCACCACACCCACCTGTGCAGAAGACTTTTGTCTAAAGGTAAGGCTGTGCTACCAGAGAGAGGGCAGGAAGGGGAATGAGAGAGTAAAGGGACCAGCAGCTTTCTTTCAAGATAGCTGTCATATAGCCGTAGCCATCCAGGTGTCCAATTCCTCCGGGGTCATAAATCAGTAAGCTGACTTCTCCTTTTTTTTTTTTTTTTTTTTGCTGCTGTTTTATTTATTTAGTTTGAGGTAGGGTCTCACTCTAGCCCAGGCTAACATGGAAGTCACTATGTACTCTCAGGGTGGCCTTGAACTCACAGTGATCCTCCTACCTCTGCCTCCAAGATCCTGAGATTAAAGGTGTTCACTACCACACCTGGCAGAGAGGGAGTGGGGAAGAGAGAATGGGCATGCCAGGACCTCTAGCTGCTGCAAATGAATGAGGCTGATTTCTTTTGAGATAGCCAGGGCAGTTTCATGATCTCTGGATAGACGTATTCCTTGGCATCTACTGGCTTCCTGAGAGAGCCTCAATAAAGAGATTTGTCGACTTGCTGACTCATTTACTCTGAATTCAGAGTGACCCTCTGAATTCCCAGCCAATGCACAGGATATGAACAAGGAATTGAGGGTGTCAGAGCCTTTCCCAGCCCTTGGGTGGGCAATAACTCAGGAGCTAGGGTGCCAGACCCACATGGTCATACAAAGCTTCCAGTGAATTAGTAACCTCTGGATTCTTTTCTTAAGAAATTTGATGGTAAATAAATAAAAATGAGCAACAACAACAACAAAAAAAATAGGACTGGAGAGATGGCTTAGTGGTTAAGCACTTGCCTGTGAAGCCTAAGGACCCCGGTTTGAGGCTTGACTCCCCAGGACCCACGTTAGCCAGATGCACAAGGGGGCGCATGCATCTGGAGTTTGTTTGCAGTGGCTGGAGGCCCTGGAGTGCCCATTCTCTCTCTCTCTATCTGCCTCTTTCTCTGTCTGTCACTCTCAAATAAACAAATAAAAATGAACAACAAAAAAAGAAATTTGATGTATGACACCCACAGAGGATAAAGTTGAGAAAAAATTTATTATAGAGCTTAAGAGGAGGAACGAATACAGACTCCTGACCAAGGAGGTGATAAGGGGGAGTTCCAAGAAAATGGGAACTTCCACCTAGAGACCCAGAATGGGGTCTTTTACTGGGCATTTACAGGGTGGGGACTGAACTGGTTCTTCTAGACCTAACTCCAGGTGTCTGGGTGCAGCCAGGTTTTCAGGAAGGAGAGTGATCTCCTCTCCTAATTTCCTCTTCCAGGACAGAAAGAGGTAAGGGAAAACCAGATCCTCCCCTTACGTTCCTGGCTTCTAGCAAAGCGGAGGCTGCAAGGACTCCTTTACAAGGAAGGAGGTAAGGATAAACCAGATTCTCCCCCTCCAGGCTCAAGGGCATGCCTTGCTTTTACATTTGGGGTCCCGTTACTCTTAAACCCTTTCATTAGGAAGAGTGCAGTTTATTCAAGTCAGCATTTTACTTACTACCAAAGGGATTCATTGTCTTCCATGAATGGGACTTTTGAGACAATAGCTTTTCCCCTCTTGCATTATAGCATTTTATCACAAGGTGGCGCTAAGTGGCTTATTGTGGGTGGCCAGTGATTGTACATAGCCCTGTTTTGTTTCCTGGATACTTCTGTCTTGTAAAATGAATATACAACATATATTACTGGGACCTGACTGGTATTCAGAACTGGAAGTAACTGAGGCAGAAGAAAACTCCAACCCCCTTTCTCTGTTTAGGTAGCTAAAGCTTTATATCTGCTGATTATAAAAGGTAAGCTTAGAGGACTAAGGAGAGAACTCAGCGGTAGAACGCTTGATTAGCATGGATAAGGCCTTGAGCTCCATGTCCAGTACTGATAAAAAAAAAAAAAAGGTTATAGGGTACAATAGCATAACCATATCCTAATGAATATTTATTTTATTTTGAGGCAGGCCCAACAGACTGGCCCTTTTTTTAAAATGTGAGAGAGTGAGAGAGAATTGGTGTGCGGGGGCCACTAGCCACTGTAACCGAACTCCAGATGCATGCGCCACCTTCTGCGCATGCACCTTGTGCACTTGAGTCACTTTGTGAGTCTGGCTTACCTGGGACCTGGAGAATAGAACATGGGTCCTTAGGCTTCACAGGCCTTAACTCTTAAGCCAGCTCTCTAGTCCTAATGAATTAAATATTCTAAAGAATATTTTAGGACATTTTGTTTTTTGGGCCATTCACATGGTAAATATAGAGTTAAATAATTAATATGGTATTCTGAAGCATGTAAATTGAGCCTTACTGAAGACACAAATTCTCTTACTTCACATTTCTCTGCAACTCACTAAATGCGGCAAGAAGAATACAGAGCAGTAAGATGCTATTTGGCTATCACAGTGAGGCAGCTCAATTTCCTGGTCATAAAAGCAAGGAAAAGGCTGGAGAGGTGGCCCATGTTCAAACCCACGTTTGATTCCCCAGTACCCACGTAAAGCCAGATGCACAAAGTGGCACATGTGTCTGGAGTCATTTGCAACAGCTAAATAAAAATTTTTCTAGGTTAAAAAATAAAATAAAAAAAAAGCAAAGAAAAGCAAGTAAAAAACAGTCACTATTTATTGAGTGTTGGTATGTGTTAGACAAGTGCTTTACCACTGAGCTCTATCTTCAGCTCTGAGCAGTGATATGTAATAAGTATTCATTTAGGTGCTTTTCATTTGTGTTTATACTTAATTCCAACAACAGCTCTTGACAAAGTACAAGAATGGGTCTTATGACTTATTTGGGCATATGAAGATAGGCAAGTAGCTTGTATCAGTCAGGCTTCTCTAGAGGAACAGAACCAATAGAATGAACTGGATTAAAAGGGAATTTATTGGCTATGCTTACGACAGTCCAACAAGAGCAGATTAGAGGCCTGAGAGTCAAGGAACCTGGTAGCTCTGCTCAGGCCACGAGGCTGGATGCCTCAGCAGTGCCAATCTGGCTGTTTTATTTTATTTTTTAAATCTTTTTGTTCATTTTTATTTATTTATTTGAGAGTGACAGAGAGAGAGAGAGGTAGAGAAAGAGAGAGAGACGCCTCCAGCCACTGCAACGAACTCCAGACGCGTGCGCCCCCTTGTGCATCTGACTAACGTGGGTCCTGGGGAATCGAGCCTTGAACTGGGGTCCTTAGACTTCACAGGTAAGCACTTAACCGCTAAGCCATCTCTCCAGCCCCCAATCCAGCTGTCTGAAGCAGCCTGGCCAATACCTATGCATTCATACATGCATACATACATACATTCAGACAGACAGACAGACTTATGTCCCCCCTCCACTAGGGGGCACTCGTAAACTTAGAAGTTGCAGAGTTTCATTTTTACCCGGCTGGAAGGCTCCAGCTTATTTGTTTGCTTGGCTTTAATTAAACTTTTCATTTGGAATAATTTTAGATGCACAAAAAATTTTCAAAATTAGTGCAAGGTTCCTACCCAGTTTTCTATGTTCTTGTCTTACATAATCATGCCACATTCAGCAAACTTAGAAATAAGCACTATTCCATTGCTATCAACTCAACTACAGGCTCTATTTGGAGTTCGCCAGCTCTTCCGTTAATGTTCTTCCTCTGTTCTGGGTTACAATCCAGGCTACCACGCTGCACTTAGAAACGTTTCTGAAAGCAACAAATACAGGCTGCAGACTGCGTTGCAGTTACTGACCTGCCCGCCACTTCCCTGCAGTGGACTCAATAAACAATTCTTCCAGAAAGAGAAAGAAATACTCACTAGTTGTAATAAATTTCCATTTACATTTTACATAAATATCTATATTGTCTTTCTTTCTTTTTGTTTGGTTTTTCAAGGTAGGGTCTCACTGTAGCTCAAGCTGACCTGGAATTCACTATGTAGCCTCAAGGTGGCCTCGAACTCGTGGTGACCCTCCTACCTCTGCCTCCCAAGTGCTGAGATTAAAGATGTGTGCCACCCACTTATACAATGGAGTTCTACTCAGCGGTAAAGAAAAATGAAGTTATGAAATTTGCAGAAAAATGGATGGACCTGGAAAGTATTATACTAAGTGAGGTAACCCAGGCCCATAAAGCCAAGCGCCACATGTTCTCTCTCATATGTGGATCCTAGCTACAGATGACTGGGCTTCTGCGTGAGAATGAAAATACTTAGTAGCAGAGGCCAGTAAGTTGAAAAGGAGACATAAAGGGTGGAGAAAGGAAGGGAGGAGGATACTTAATAGGTTGATATTGTATATATGTAATTACAATGATTGTAATGGAAAGGTAATATGATGGAGAATGGAATTTCAAATGGGAAAGTGTGGGGGTGGGGAGGGAGGGAATTACCATGGGATATATTTTATAATCATGGAAAATGTTAATAAAAATTAAAAAAAAATTAAAACAAGAAAAAAAACAAAAAAAAAGATGTGTGCCACCATGCCCAGCTGTCTATTTTTTTTTAAGTTTATATTTATTTATTTATTTTAAGAGAGAGAGAAAGAAAGAAACAGGAACATAAAGGATAGAGAAAGAGAGAATGGGCACACCAGGACCTCTAGCCTCTGCAAATGAATTCCAGATACATGCACCACTATGTGCATATCATTTATGTGGGTCCTGGGGAATTGAACCTAGGTCATTTGGCTTTGCAAGCAAGTGCCTTAATAGCTAAGCCATCTCTCCAGCTCAATATCAAAATATCAAAAATATCAAAAGGTTAGTGCTTTTAAATTTAATTTCTCTTAGGTCCATCACATTTGGAAGTTATTAAACTTTTAAAAATTGTATTTATTTATTTATTTATTTGAGGGACAGAGAGTATGAAATGGATGTTCCAGAGCCTCTAGCCACTGCAAACAAACTCGAGATGCATGTGCCACCATGTACATGCTCTGGTGCACCCATTCTCTCTCACTCTCTCAACAAATTAAAAAATATATATTAGGGCTGGGGAAATGGTACAGTGGTTAAGGTACTTTCCTGCAAAGCCCAAAGACCAAAGGTTTCATTCCCCACAACCCACATAAGCCAGATGCACAAAGGGGTACATGCATCTGGAGTTCATTTGCTGTGGCTGGAGGCCCTGACACACCCATTCTCTCTCTCCCTGCATATTTCTGTCTCTGAAACAAAGAAAAATAAAATATTTTAAAATAAATAAAACCAAACAGGCACTTCAGAGGCATTTTGCACACCTTTAGACTGGAATTGTAAATCCACCACAGTACACCTTATGGCTGTACAACAAGGTCCCCTCCAGCCAGATGACTGCAGATACAAACTACAAACTAATAAAACACTGGATATATTGGGGGTCATCTATTCAAACTACCACATATGCTAACTTAAAAAAAAGAAGAGCCAGGCGTGGTGGCGCATGCCTTTAATCCCAGCGCTCGGGAGGTAGAGGTAGGAGGATTGCTGTGAGCTCGAGGCCACCCTGAGACTCCATAGTGAATTCCAGGTCAGCCTGGGCTAGAATGAGACCCTACCTTGAAAAAATGAAACAAAACAAAACAAAAGGATGGTAGGTAGGCATGGCGGTAAGTGCCTGTGATCCCAGCTCTTAGGAGGCCAAGACTGCAGGATCATGAGTTCCAGGCCAGCCTCTGCTACATAGTGAGACTCTGTCTCAACAAAACAAAACAAAACAAGATGAACGCTATGTAGGGGCATAGCTCGGTGGTACAACTCATGCTTACGTGGGGTGTGGTGGCTCATGCCTAAAATCCCGCCCCTTGGGAGGCTGACACAGGATGATTGTCACAAGTTCAAGGCCAGTCTGAGCTATACTATGAGATCTCATCACCTTCTCCAACCCTTCAATAAAACCTCATGCTTCGCATGTGTGAGGCCCTGATTTTGTCCTGAACACTGCACCCTCACACACACACCAAAACCAGGATGAATTTTAAGGAATTCACACCGACATTGTTAGGTATAATCATGGCATTATGTGTTGGACTTAAAGAAATGACCTTCTCTACAAGATACATTCTGAAGTGTTTACAAATGAAATGATTTACCTTAAGAAAATTTACCAAACTCTATGCATGGCGAAGCAGGATGTGTTCATTATTTTGTGTATGATTACAAATCCTATACTCTGCTGGGTGGGCTGACACAAGCCTTTAATTCCAGCACACAGGAGGCAGAAGTAGGAGGATCATTGTGAGTTCCAGGCCAGCTTCAGACTACATAGTGAATTTCAGGTCAGCCTTGGCTAGAGTGAGACCCTACCTTAAAAAAGAAACCAATAACAAAAACAGCCAGGCATGGTGGCACACGCCTTTAATCCCAGCACCCAGGTAGGAGGTCCACTTTGAGTTTAAGGCCAGCCGGAGACTACATAATGAATGCCAGGTCAGTCTGGGTTAGAATGAGACCCTACTTTGAAAACAAAACCAAAAGCAAGCAAGCAAACAAACAACAAAAGAAAAAACCCCAAACCCCAAAATAAATGAGGAGTCTGAACAGTGGAGGCTTTATCTCACGTGACTGTAATCTCATATCCTGGAGTGGCTCATCCTGGCGGCCAGGCGGTGCAGCAGACATCTGCAGGCAGGGAGCGCGCCTCTGCAGACTCCTGGTCTCCGTCCCGTCTCCCAGGCTCTGCAGCAGGGCTGGAGGAACTAGAGTGGACAGCGGCATCGCCCCCAAGAACTTGAGTCAGGCTCGCTGGAGGCTTGGCATGGAACCAACCATGCAATAAAGGCCGAGTAGAAACGAATCTTAGCTATTGGCAAACACCCCCATATTTCAAAGGTGGACACTCTTATTTGCATTGCTTTTTCTTAGTTTTATAGCTTTGCACTGAATCATCTCAGCCATGTGGTGAATAAATGGGAGATTTCTTCTTATTATTGTAACCACTACCACCCCTAATCATTTCTAATAATAGTAATTTTTAAACCTCTGTAAGCTGTTCCCCAGAACCTTTAGCCTTTCATAGGTATGATTTTTTTGTTTGTTTGTTTAACTAAATTACACTGCTAATAACTGCTACCTTGCTGCTTGCTGTAACCGGCTGTCCTTTTGCCCCAACCATCAGAGGGTCTGTCCCCTGGCGCACTGAGCAGATGGGCTGGCACTGAGTTCTGCTCCACTCTGGTGGCAACATCTGTCCAACACTTTCTCTGTCTCTTTTTATCCCACAGCAGAAGTATTGGGAGGCCCTAAACTCGGAGCAGGTATGGACAATCCTCTTCCTGGAAGGACTTCCATAGCTTGATTTTCTGTTGGCTTTTGTTAGACCCCCTTGGATAGTGGGCCCATGACAAAGTTCCCCCCCCCCCCGCCACCCCCCACAAAAAAAAAAACAGTGGGCTGGTGATACAGCCCAGTGGTGGAGCTTGCTTAAAGTGTCCAATCCCCCGTGTCGTGTGTGTGTGTGTGTGTGTGTGTGTGTGTGTGTGTGTGTGTGTTGTTGTTGTTGTTGTTGTTGTTTTCGATTTTTCAAGGTAGGGTCTCACTCTAGTCCAGGCTACCTGGAATTCACTCTGTAGACCCAGACTGGTCTCGAACTCACGCTGATCCTCCTACCTCTGTCTCCTGAGTGCTGGGATTAAAGGTGTGCACCACCACGCCTGGCGCCTGTGTTTTGACTACAAACGTAGGGCATCCAGGTTGCTTGGAGCTGGGCACATGCAAACAGCCTGAGCTTCTTCCCGGGCTCTCTATCCATCAGAAACCTCCAGCAGCTGTGGGTGTGGGCACAGGCTCCTGGCCTGGTTTCCTAGGTGTCAGGGTGGGCAGCTGAGGGGCTCAGACCCCAGGTGCTGGGCCCCTCTCCAGCTTCCCAGATGCCCAGACCTGCCAACAGCTCCACTTCCAAGAAAGTTGGGGTTCCCTCAGTGCAGGCTGCTGCCTCAACCACTGGGAGACCCCTGGGACCTGATTTCTCTGCTGCCCAAGTGTCTCTGCAGTTATTATTATGATTACTATTACTATTCGTTTTATTTATTTATTTGGGAGAAAAAGACCAGTACAGAATGTGCTCACCAGGGACTTCAGCCATTGCAAAGAACTCCAGACGCATGAGCCACCTTGCCCCTCTGGCTTATGTGGGTCCTGGAGAATCAAACCTGGATCATTTGGCTTTGCAGGCAAATGCCTTAACCACTAAGCCATCTCTCCAGCCCTGCACTGAGCTTTAAATGGATAATTGCAAGGCTATTTTCTTGTTTCTAGAGTATTTTACATCAACATCGTTAATTAGGTTGTACTCTGAAGCATTGTTTTATCTAAGCACGTTACACTTTTTGAAATACAAGTATAGTGGGGCTGGAGAGAGAGCTCAGCAGTTAAGGGCACTCGCTTGCAAAGCCTGCTTGCAGATTCAGTTGTCCAGCACCCACGTAAAGCCACACGTAAAAAGTGGTGCATGAGTCCGCGGTGACTAGAAGCCTTGGCACACCCGCTTCCTCTCTCTCAAATAAATAAATAAATGAACTTTAATTTAAAAAGTATTTCAGGTGCATATTTTAGGCAAAAGAAAATCAGAGCATGGCATAGTGGCACATGCCTTTAATCCCAGCACTTGGGAGGCAGAGCTGGGGGATCACCATGAATTCGAAGCCAGCATGAGACTACATAGTGAATACCAGGTCAGCCTAGGCTAGAGACTCTACCTTCAAAAGCCAACAAATAAAAAAGAAAATCAGATTATATCAAAGTTTATGAAGAAAAACAACAGCTGTTTGCCCCATGTCCCAAAGGTCCTACTTCTGGCTTCCATTTCTTTTATTTTCAAAGGCTAAGGGTGGGGGTGGAACACAGGACCTCACTTCTTAAGCCTGTTATGCCAGAAACAGACGTGTTTACGTCTCGATTCTACCATTTAGAAATTATTGAATAAGGATAAATCCACACATTACATAGATTTCATTACAATTTTTCAAGTAGTCCGAGAAAGCATGCAGTTTCCCTTGATAGTATGCAATTAGTAAATACAAATTCTTCTTGTGTATATTTTTCAGAGGTAGACTGACCTGGAATTCACTCTGTAGTTCAAGACTGGCTTTGAACTCACAGCCATCCTCCTACCTCTGCCTCCCACCACATCTGGCAAAACTGGTTCTTTTTTCCCCCATCTTAAGTACTAGTATTAACTCTAATCACACATTACACATCACATGGTAATTTTATCCACCATTGATCTATTACATCTGTACTTATGTAGAGTACAGAATGGCTACATAAGGGCTCACGGGGCTAAAAAGCTCAAAGGAGGGGAGGCCTTCCTTGGAGGCAGAAGCAGATACAGATGCAAAGAGAGGGATTAGACTTGCTTTAATGGACACAGTTGGAGAGCTGCTGGAACCACTGAGCCAAAACCCAGGCTCACAGGATCTAGCCACTCTGCAGAGCCATAGGACTGTAGTGGCAAGATGCAGGACCCAGCCTGGACAGACGAACAGATGGACAAACAGACAGCAGTTCAAGCAGTAAGAACTAAGCTGAGCTGAAGCACCAGGGACAGCAGGGAGCTCGCCACTGGTGTGTCCCAGAAAACACGGATGGATCAGATGGCAGGTCAGTGGGGCCATCACCGTCCTGTTAGGTGTCTTCCTCCTTATGGGCTACAGGTGAGAGTGTGGCACTCTTCATTGGTCTGGTGTGTTTGGGAAGTTTTAGGCCTAGTTTTCCTCATCTGTTTTTATTTTTATTTGTGTATTTACTTGAGAAAGAGAGAGAGAGAGAGAGAATGGCGCTGCAAATGGACTCCAGATGCATGCACCACCTGTGCATCTGTCTTACATTGGTCCTGGGGAATCAAACCTGGGTCCTTTGGCTTTCCAGGCAAGTTCCTTAACTGCTAAGCCATCCTGCCAGCCTGTTTTTATTTTTTAAGCATATCATTTGTTTATTTGCAAGCAGAGAAGTACTGAGAGAGATACAGAGAGAGAAAGAGAAAGTTTGTGAGTATGGTGTGCCAGGGCCTCTAGCCACTGCAAAAAAGCCTGCGGATACATGTGCCACCTTGTGCATCTGGCTTATGTGGGTACTAGGGAAAAGAATCCAGGTCATTAGGCTTTGCAGGCAAGCACCTTAACTACAGAGCCATCTCTCCAGCCCCTGATCTGTTTTGTTAAAAATATTGTATTCATTTATTTATTTGAGCGGGGGTGGGGAGGGTCGAGAGAGAGAATGGGTGTGTCAGGGCCTCTAGCCACTGCAAATAAACTCCAGACACATGTGCTACACTATGCATCTGGCTTTCCATGGGTGCCGAGGAATCGAACATGAGTCCATTGGCTTTATAGGCAAGTACCTTAACTGCTGTGCTATGCCATCTGTTCAGGCCTTAATTTTTTGCGGGGAGGGAGTTTCAAGGTAGCACAGGCTTCCCTGGAATTCACTACATAGTCTCAGGTGGCCTGGATCTCACAGTGATCCTCCTACCTCTGCCTCCTAAGGGAGGCTGCCTTGGCAGACAGAGCAGACACCTCCCCATTCACAAGGCCTGGGTCCTCAGCACAGTCTGTCCTTCTAAGAAACCACCCAGGGATTGTGTGGACAGGGAAGACCTAAACCCATCCCTGAAAAACCTTTGCTAAGACCCACATCACAGTGCCCCCCCCCACAGGGCGGCCACTTCATAATGGCGCCAGCACATAATGGTCTCCATGACGCTGCCCTGGCAGCGCTAAGTGTCCTGGACTCAGAGGGGGCAGTGATCCCAGGCCAGGCACACAAGAAGCCAGCTGTGAGCTCAGAAGCCTGCAGTGTCCAGAGCCATGGGACTTGGGAAAGAAAGGGGGGAAGGAGCTCTGCAGGGGGCAGAGAGGAGGCTACTGGCCACAGCTCTCCTGCTGCCGTCTCCCTCCAGCCTGATGGCTTCAGCTGTCACCCCAAGATCCTACTCTGCTCCCCCTTGACAGATCCCAAAGGTAGGACGCTGGCTACTGTGTCAGCTTAGACTATTGGAAATGTTCAAAATCCTGTCATGCCGGTTTCTGGCATATGTAGTAAATTATGATCTACAGTCACAGCCCTGCGTGACAGCTCTCCAGTGCTGCTTACTCCCGTAAGAACAGGACCAGCACCATGACTAACCTTCCCCCTCATTAGCTAGGGGGTAGAACAGGTCTAGGGAGGGGTCATGTGGAGTGGGAGGAACAAGGGTCAGAGCACAGCTAGGAAAGGGAGGGGCAGGGATGAGGAGGAAAGTGTAGGGAGGGCCAGGGTCGGGCAGGGCTTGAACACAGCTGGGCATCCTGGGTATGTAACAATGCTCCTATCACCACACAGTGTAAGACCACTTAGTACAGCCATGGTCCCTTCTGCCAAGGCCCTGTGTAGGTAGGGAATATAACAATATTTGACTCTAGAATTATCTAGATAAGAGAATATACCTCTTTTTTTTTGGTTGTTTATGTTTTTGAGGTAGGTTTCTCACTCTAGCCCAGACTGATCTGGAACTCACTCTGTAGCCCCAGGTTGACCTCAGGTTCACGGTGATCATCCTCCCTCTGCCTCCCAAGTGTATGCCACCATGCCTGGCTAGAGAATCTGCCTCTTAAAACAATGCAGAGATCATGATGAGCCCCTAGACATTAAGTCTGGCTCTGTGTTGACATGTTTTTAATCCCACTGGGAAGATACTTTGTATGCAGAAGGTAAATGAGTATTATATGATGTAAATATTGTTTTGAAGCCAAGCATGGTGGTGCACACCTTTAATTCCAGAACTTGGGAGGCAGATGTAGGAAGATTGCTGTGAGTTCAAGATCACTCTGAGACTACTGAGTGAATTCCAGGTTAGCCTGGGCTAGAGTGAGACATTACCTCAAAACACCAAAAAAATTTTTTTTTTAAATTTCATTCATTTAAAAAAATGGGGAAGTTTATTTCAATGTAGGGTCTTGCTGTAGCCTGAAATTCACTATGTAGTCTCAGGGTGGCCTTGAACTCATGACAGTCCTCTTACCTCTGCCTTAGGAGTGCTGGGATTAAAGGTGTGTACCACTACCTGTGGAACACTGGAAAACATGAGACCCCCCATCTCAAAACAATAAACAAAATAAAAGCTAACATTTTATTCAAGAACAGATGATCTGAGCGGGGTGAGGTGGTGCACGCCTTTAATCCCAGCACTTGGGAGGCCGAGGTAGGAGAATCATCATGAATTTGAGGCCACTCTGAGACTACATAGTGAATTCCACATAAGCCTCAGCTAGAGAGAGACCCTACCTCGAAAAACAAAACACAACAAACAAACAACAACAACAACAAGAAGAAAACATGATAGCTCTGCACTGGGAAGGTAGAGGTAGCAGGATCTCTGTGACTTCTGGCCCAGCCTCTCAAATAAATAAAACATTAAAAAAAAAAGTTAAGCCAAGTATGGGGGCATATGCCTTTAATGCCAGCTCTGGGAGGGTGGGGGAGGCACAGGTAGGAGGATCACTGTGAGTTTGAGGTCAACCTTCGGCTCGAGCAAGGCCCTACCTCAAAAATAAAATAAATTCAAAAAAATATAAAAACTGCTGCTCTCTGTTATTGGTTCTCAGAAGACACAATGGCCTAAGTCAAATAACTTTGGAGGAACTTCCATCAAACTGCTGGAGACTGCAGCATCTCCGAATGATGTCTGGCTGGAAAGTGGGGGTCTTCACTGGGGCGGGGGGCAGGCTTTTGCTCCCAGCTCAAGAAGGTGGGAGGAGCAGTGGCCCTCACTGGGTTAAGTGACAAGCCTGGCTTCTGCTTTACCCCCAGCATAGATTGATGCGTCCTGCTGTAGGGATGGGAAGGAACCACAAGATAAGGGATGAAAGGAGCTGGAATAATGGCTCCCCAGGCTGTGTGGAAGGGACCCCTGGAAATGAACTGAAACCAAACTCAGCTGGGCATAGCCGAGGTTTTCTGTTTCAGGACTGGCCAGCCAAAGACCAGAAAGGAATGAATTTGTACTTGTCAGGTGTTTTTAATATAGCCCCCCTTTAACCTCAGAAAGCCCTGAGAGACAGAACTCACTCACTATGCCCATTATTTCAAGATGGCACTTGACTCAGAAACCCTGAGTCGGCCATGAGCGGCATGGAGCCAAACCTCAGCCGCTTGGAGCTGAGCATGAGGCTGAGCGAGAGGAGGCAGGTGGGGGCTGCAGTGTTCTGGGGACCAGTGAGTCTTCACTTGGATCTTCAGTAAAACCAGGGAGATCGCCTGGGCAGAGGAGCCTCTGAGCTAGCTGCTGACAGGACAAAGCAGGGCAGACACCTCCCCACTCACAATGCCTGCGTTCTCAGCACAGTCTGTCCTTCTAACAAACCACCCAGGGATTATGTGGACAGGGAAGACCCAAAACCATCCCTGCAAAACCTTTGCTAAGGCCAGGCACGGTGGCGCACACCTTTAATCCCAGCACTCGGGAGGCAGAGGTAGGAGGATCACCATGAGTTTGAGGCCACCCTGAGACTACACAGTGAATTCTAGATCAGCCTGGGCTAGAGTGAGACCCTACCTTGAAACACCAAAAATAAAACCTTTGCTAAGATCCACATCACAGTGCCCCTCCCACAGGGTGGCCACTTCATAATGGCGCCAGCACATAATGGTCTCCATGCCGCTGCCCTGGCAGCGCTAAGTGTCCTGGACTCAGAGGGGCAGCGATCCCAGGCCAGTCACACAAGAAGCCAGCTGTGAGCTCAGAAGCCTACAAATGTCCAGAGCCATGGACTTGGGAAAGAAAGGGGGGGAAGGAGCTCTGCAGGGGGCAGAGAGGAGGCTACTGGCCACAGCTCTCCTGCTGCCGTCTCCCTCCAGCCTGATGGCTTCAGCCGTCACCCCAAGATCCTACTCTGCTCCCCCTTGACAGATCCCAAAGGTAGGACGCTGGCTACTGTGTCAGCTTAGACTATTGGAAATGTTCAAAATCCTGTCATGCCGGTTTCTGGCATATGTAGTAAATTATGATCTACAGTCACAGTGCTGCGTGACAGCTCTCCAGTGCTGCTTACTCCCGAAAGAACAGGACCAGCACCATGACTAACCTTCCCCCTCATTAGCTAGGGGGTAGAACAGGTCTAGGGAGGGGTCATGTGGAGTGGGAAGAACAAGGGTCAGAGCACAGCTAGGAAAGGGAGGGGCAGGGATGAGGAGGAAAGTGTAGGGAGGGCCAGGGTCGGGCAGGGATTGAACACAGCTGGGCATCCTGGGTATGTAACAATGCTCCTATCACCACACAGTGTAAGACCACTTAGTACAGCCATGGTCCCTTCTGCCAAGGCCCTGTGTAGGTAAGGATTATAACAAAATTTGACTCTAAAAGTATCTAGATAAGTGAATCTATTATTATTTTTTGTTTGTTTTTGAGGTAAGTTTCTCACTCTAGCCCAGACTGATCTGGAACTCACTCTGTAGCCCCAGGTTGACCTCAGGTTCATGGTGATCATCCTTCCTTTGTCTCCCAAGTGTATGCCACCATGCCTGGCTAGAGAATCTGCCTCTTAAAACAATGCAGAGGGGCTGGAGAGATGGCTTAGCGGTTAAGCGCTTGCCTGTGAAGCCTAAGGACCCCGGTTCGAGGCTCGGTTCCCCAGGTCCCACGTTAGCCAGATGCACAAGGGGGCGCACGCGTCTGGAGTTCGTTTGCAGAGGCTGGAAGCCCTGGCGCGCCCATTCTCTCTCTCTTCTCTCCCTATCTGCCTCTTTCTCTGTCTGTCACTATCAAATAAAAAAAAAAAAAAAAAAAAAAAAAAAAACAATGCAGAGATCATGATGAGCCCCTAGACGTTAAGCAATGGCCAGACTATTCTAACTCTTATGATGGGTTCAGGCTATTTGCTACCTTTATAATTCCACAGGGCCAGGTGATGACATTTCTAATGGTATGAGCATCAGTCATTGTAAGGGATATTTTTGTTTTCTTCTCTTTTCTGGTTTTTTGATGTAGGGTCTCACACTAGTCCAGGTTGACCTGGAATTCACTATAGAGTGTCAGGATGGCCTTGAACTCATGGCAATCCTCCTACCTCTGCCTCCCGAATGCTGGAATTAAAGGTGGGCACCACCGTGCAAGGCTTCTTTTTTTAAAAAATAATTTATTTTTGTCTATTTATTTGACAGAAAGATGGAGAGAAGGAAAGAGAATAAATGAATGGGCATCCCATGGCCTCCAGCCAGTGCAAAAATACTCCATATGCATGCACCCCCTTGTGCATCTGGATATCGTGGGTCCTGGGGAATTGAACCTGGGTCTTTTAGCTTTGCAGGCAAATGCCTTAACCACTAAGAAATCCCTCCAGCCCATATTTTTTCTTTTTTTTTCTTCCCCCCTTTTTTGAACAGGGTCTCATGTCCAGAGAATCAGGGAATGTACTTTTAAATGGTTGGTATATTGGATGATATTTCAGTGCTGGGTCTATATTAAGGCATCTCTGATGGTGATCTCCAATCATTGTCAGCTGTAAATATTTTCTTTTTTCTTTTTTTTTTAAAAAATTATTTATTTATTTATTTATTTGAGAGCATCAGACACAGAGAGAAAGACAGATAGAGGGAGACAGAGAGAGAATGGGCGCGCCAGGGCTTCCAGCCTCTGCAAACAAACTCCAGACGCGTGCGCCCCCTTGTGCATCTGGCTAACGTGGGACCTGGGGAACCGAGCCTCGAACCGGGGTTCTTAGGCTTCACAGGCAAGCGCTTAACCACTAAGCCATCTCTCCAGCCCCCAGCTGTAAATATTTTCCACAAGATCTCATGTAGTTTGGGTGATACCATTTCTAATAGGGAGCACAGGTAATAGCATCTGCATTGGTGGGTCCAACTGATGGCATCTCCGATGGTTAGATCCATGCTGTAGCATTTCAGGTGGTATGGGTCATGTGATAGTTTATCAGCTAGCTTCAGGTGACAGTAAGTTTCATAGTGGGTCCTGGTGATGACAATCTTCAATAGTTACACCCGCTCTATGACATCACCACAAGCAGTCTCCTTTTATTTACTTCTTTTGCATTTTTTTGGTGGGGGGGGATTCCGAGGTAGGTTCTTGCTCTAGCCCAGGCTGACTTGAATTCACTATGTACTCTCAAGCTAGACTTGAATTAATAGTTATCCTTCTAACTTAGCCGCCCAAGTGCTGGGAGGGGGAAAGGAAATGGAAATGCAGAAGGCAAGGAGAAGGAAAGGGAGAAAGGCATAGGAAAGGGATGGATTGGGAGAAGGGAAGGGAAGAGAGAGAGGAAGGGAAGAAACAGGGAAGGGTAAGAGAAGGGAAGAGAAGAGAAAAGGGAAGTAAGAGAAGGGAAGAGAAGAGAAAAGGGAAGGGAGGGGAGAAGGGAAGAGGAAAAAGAAAGGAAAAGGGAAGGGTAGGGGAGGAAGAAGGAAAGGGAAAGGAGAAGGGAAGGGAAGGGAGAAGGGAACTGGAATTGAAAATGAAAGAGTAGGGAGCACACAAGGGAAGGGAGAAGGGAAGGAAAGGGGAAGGGAAAAGGGAGGGGCAGAAGGGAACGGGAATGGAAAGGGGAAGGGATGGGAATGGGGCAGGGAAGAGAAGGGAGAGAAGAGAAGGGAGAAGGGAGGGAAGAGAGAAGGAAAGGGGAGGGAGAAGGGAAGGGGGAAGGGAAGGGAAGGGAGAACAGAAGGGAAGGAGGAAGGGAGAGTGAATGGGAAGGGAGAAGGGGGGAGAAAGGCACGGGAATGGAAAAGGGAAGGGATGGGAATGGAGCATAGAAGGGAAGGGGAAGGAAAGGGAAGGAGAAAGGGAAGAGAAGGGAGAAGGGAACTGGAACGGGAAAGGTTAGGGAGAAGGGAATGAAAGAGAGAAGGGGGGAGGGGGAAAGGGAAGGGAAGGGAGAAGGGAAGGGAGAAGGAAAGGGAAGGTAGAATGAAAGGAGTGGCAGAAGGAAAGTGAAGGGAGAAGAGATGGGGGGATGGAAGGATGAGGGGAAGGGAAATGAAAAGGGAAGGGAAGGGTGAAGGGAGGGCAAAAAAGGAATGGGAATAGAAAGGGAAGGGAAGTGAGAAAGGAAGGGAATGAAGTAGGGAAGGGAGAAGGTAAGGGATGGGAAACTGGAAAAGGGGAGAGAAGGGAACAAAGATGGGAAGGGATGGGAACAGAGAAGGGAAGGGAATAGAGAAGAGAACGGAGAAGGGAATTGAAGGGAGGAGAAAGGGGAAGAGAGAAGGGATGGTCATGGAGAAGAGAGAAGGAAAGGGAGAAGAAGGATAGAAAGAAGGGAAGGGAAGTTATCTTCTTGCCCTTTCCATCTCCCTTTCCTTCCTAGTCCTTCCTTCCCTTCTCCATTCCCTTCTCTTCCGGCTTCCACTCTCTCTTCCCCCTCCCTTCCCTTCCCTCTCACCACCCCTCCTATCCTCCCTATCTTTTCTCCCACATGATCCCTTCTTCTGTCCCTTTCCCCTACTTTCCCTTGCCTTATCCCCTCATTTTCTTTCCTTTTCCCATTCATTCCATCCTCTTCCCCTCACTTCTCTTCCCAACCTATCCCTTCTCCCTTCCTATTCCTTCTTCCTTCCTATTCCTTCTCCCTCCTTCCCTTCCCTTCCAATATCTTCTCCCTTCCCATCTCCCCTCCCTTACCTTCCCATCTCTTCTCCTCACCCTTTCCTACTCATCCCTGCCCCACTCTCTTCTACATCCCCTTCCCTTCCCCTCTGTTCCCTTCTACCATCCACTTCCTTCTCCCTTCCACTCCATTCCCCATCCCCTCAATTTTACCTTCCCTTCTCCTTCACCTTCCTTCTCCATTCCATTTCCTCTTCACTTCCCTTTCTCCCTTTCCCTTCCATTCTCCCTTCTGTTCCCTTCTCTTTCTCTTGCGTTCTCCCTCCCCTCCAATCCCCTTTCCTTCCCCTCTCCATGCCCTCTCCCTTCCGTTCTCCCTCCCTTTCCCTTTTCATTCCCTTCCCCTCCCTTCTCCCTTCCCTTCTCAATTCCCCTTCCTTCTCCCATCCTTTCTCTTTTCCCTTCCCTTCCCTTCTCCCTTTACTTTCCTTCTTCCTTCTCTTCCCTTCCCCTTTCACCTCTCCCTTTCTTTCCCTTCCCTTCCCCCTTCCTTTCATTTCCTTTCCCTTTTTCCCTTTTCTTTTTCCTTCCCTTCCCTACTCTTTCCTTCTCCCTCCCATTTCCTTCTCCCTTCTCTTTCCCTTCTTCCTCCTCTTCCCTTTTTATCCCCTTTCCCCATATCTTTCTTCTCTTTTCTTCCAATGTCTCATGCCCAGAGAATGGACCTTTAAATGGTGGGTATAGTTGAGGATATCTCCAGTGCTGAGTCTAGGTTAAAGCATCTCTAGTGGTGAACACCAATCCTTGTCAGCTATATATTTTTTGCTTTTTTTTTTTTAAGTGCAGGATCTCAAGCAGACTGGGTGATAACACCTCTAATGATGCGTACAGGTGGGGGCATCTCCATTGGTGGATCCTAGTGAAGGCATTGCCAAAATTTAGACCCATGCTATGACATCCTAATTGTGGGGCCCAAGCAATGTCATCTCTAATGATGAGGGCAAGGCATTGTCACTTAGTATTTTCTTTTCCTTTTTATTTTGAGACACGGTCTACTAAAATCTAGACGATGGCCTCTCTAATGGTAGGTCCAGGTGATGGCATTCCCAATGGTGGGTCAAGTGATGGCGTTTCCCATGGTCAGGCCCAGGCTGTAGCAACTTGGAAAGTAGGGGCCATGTGATGGTTTACTGGATAGGTTCAGGTGATGGCATGTTTCATGGTGGATCCTGATGATGACATCTGTAATGGTCAGACCCAGTCTATGGCATCCCCTCATATTATGATGGTTTTGTGTAGGTAGTGCCAGGTACTGTGAGGTCATGGATATCCAGGCTATTTTGTGTCTGAAACAGTGCACTGTAAGGAGTCCAACCCTCTCTTTGGCTCTTACATTCTTTCCACCACCTCTTCTGCAATGGACCCTGAGCCTTGAAGGGTATGATAGAGATGTTTCAGTGGGGAGCATGCCTCTGTCACTTCTGCTCCAGAGGTCACCAAATGGCATCTTTCATCATGTACAGTTGATGGCATCTTGCATGGTTAGGCTAGTTTACCATATCTATAATGACAGGGAACAGGTAATGACAACTCTAATACTGGGTGTAGGTGATGCCCTCTCTAATGGTCATGGCCAACCTATTCCATCTTTCATGATTGGCTCAACCTATTGCATCCTTAATACTGAGGGCCAGGCAATAGCACCTCTAATAGTGAGAGCATCAGTCATTTTAAGTGATAATTTCCTTTCTTTCTTTCCTTTTTTTTTTTTTTGAGGTATGGATTCATTCATTCTCACGTAGGCTAAAATGCTGGGGGTTAAGGGTGTACACACCATGCCTGTCCCAGCGCTCTTTATTTTTCTTGTAGTATTTCAGAAGTAGGGTCTCACTATAGGCCAGGCTAACCTGGAATTCATTATGTCAATCCTTTTAGGCCTTGGCCTGCCTCTTGAGTGCTGAGGTCAAAGGAATATGCCACCATGCCCAGCTTTCCTTTTTAAAAAATATTTTTATTTATGTATTTGAGACAGAACGAGGTATTGTTAGAGGTCGAGGTGGGGGAGAGGAGAGAGATGAAGAGAATGAGTATGTCAAGGCCTCTAGCGGCTTCAAATTAATTCCAGACACATCCACCACCTTGTACTTCTGGTTTATGTGAGTCCTGGGGAATCAAAATGAGATTCTTTGGCTTGCAGGCAAATGCTAAACCTTCTTTTTATATGTGTGTGTGTGTGTGTGTGTGTGTGTGTTTGCTTGCTTGCTTTTTCACTGGGTTTATTTTTTTAACTTTTGGGGGCTCATTTTTTAATTATTTATTTGAGAACGACAGAGCAAGAAAGGCAGGGAGAGAGAGAGAGAGAGAGAGAGAGAGAGAGAGAGAGAGAATGGGCATGCCAGGACCTCCAGCCATTGCAGACAAACTACAGACGCGGGCACCCCCTTGTGCATCTGGCTAACGTGGGTCCTGGGGAATCGAGCCTCGAACCAGTGTCCTTCGGCTTCACAGGCAAGCGCTCAACCGCTAAGCCATCTCTCCAGCCCTTGCTTGCTTTTTGAGGTAGAGCCTCACTCTCTAGCTCATCACTCTGTAGTCCCAGGCTGGCTTCAAACTCACAGTGATCCAGCGAACTCTAAGGCCTTTACTGTCACCTCTACCTCCTTTATGATGTTGTTTTTATGTCCAGATAATGATGTCATCTTCAATGCTAGGCTTAGGTAAGGCATCTCTAATGGTGAACACTAATCTTTGTCAGCTATATATATGTTTTCTTTTTTCTTTTTTAAATACAAGATCTCATGTATTCATGTGGAGATGCCATCACCTCTACAGTGAAGGCATTGCCAAACTTTAGACCCTGGCTATGATATCTCTAATGATGAGAGCCAGGCATTATCACTTAGTATTTTTCTTCTCCCTTTTATTTTGGCACAGTGTCTCATGTAATCTAGCTGATGGCATTTCCAAATGTTATACTCAGGCTGTAGTTTTGCTGATGGCAGGGGTAGGTGGTGGTTTATCAAACATGTTCAGGTGATGGCATGTTTCATGGTGGGTCCTGGTGAGGACATTTTCAATGGCTAGAACCAGTCTATGACATCACCTCAATCTGTGTCACTTTCACTTATTTACTCCTCCCCCCCCCCATGTAGGTTCTTGCTCTAGCCCAGGCTGACCTGGAATTAACTATGTAGTCTCAGGCTGTCCTCGAATTCATGGAGACCCTACCTCAGTCCCCAAGTGCTGTGATTAAAGGTGTGTGCCACCAAGCCTGGAAAGATTTTTTTGTTTGTTTTTGTTGTTTTGTTTTTCCAGAAATTCCTGAAATTCACTATGTAGTCTCAGGCAGGCCTTGAACTCAAGGTGATCATCCTAGGATTAAAGGTGTGTGTCACTAGACCAGGCTTCTCTTTTTTTTAATGTCATCTTTTCCTCCTATTATGATTGCCTTCTGTTGGTAGGACCAGGCACTATGAGATCATGGATACCCAGGCCATTTTGTGTCTGGGGGAGCACACTATAAGTAGTCCAACCCTTCCTTTGGCTCTTACATTCTTTCTGCTACCTCTTCCACAATGTAGTATGAGCTTTTGGAGTTATGATAGAGCTGTTTCAGTGTTGACCACCCCTCTGTCACTTCTGCTCAGAGCTATGGTCCTTTTTCAGTCATTCAACACGGCATCTTTTGTTGTGTGAGGTGAAGGCATCTTGCATGGTTAGGCCCAGTCATAGCTATAATGGTAGGAGACATGTAATGGCATCTCTAATGGTGGGTAGCTCTTACATTCTTTCCGACTTGGAGCTGCTTTTGTCAGGAAAATTCCTTCAAGAGCAGCTGGGTCCCTCTGCAGCCCTGGCTCACTTTGTCCCTTAGCTGCCGGCTTGTGCAGGCAGTGGGGCAGGGCACCAGGCTACCCCTGTGCTGACGCGGGCTTGAGGCACTTCTGGGCGGCTTGGCTTGTTGTTCCCAGCTGTCTCCTCCGGGAAGCTCCTCACAGGGGTCAAGCGGGGTCCCACTTGAACACCCTTCGGCACCATTTTTCTCCCCCAGCTCTCCAGTGAGTCCCTGTGGCCTGTGAATGGGATCGGTGGCATTTTGGACCCGGGATGGGAGCAGGTGAAAGAGGAGTTGAAAAGATGAAAGCTGGGCTGGAGAGATGGCTTAGCGGTTAAGCGCTTGCCTGTGAAGCCTAAGGACCCCAGTTCGAGGCTCGGTTCCCCAGGTCCCACGTTAGCCAGATGCACAAGGGGGAGCACGCGTCTGGAGTTCGTTTGCAGAGGCTGGAAGCCCTGGCGCGCCCATTCTCTCTCTCTCCCTCTATCTGTCCTTCTCTCTGTGTCTGTCACTCTCAAATAAATAAATAAAAATTTGAAGAAAAAAAAAGATGAAAGCTTGAAGGAACAGTGGGAAGCAACCAGAGGCTAGGTCTTTTATTTATTTATTTATTTTTAAAAAGCAATTTTTCGCTCACATTGGTTATGGAGTGCATCTCATATTTGCACATTTACAAGAAATACATCATGTGGTGTAACACAATTTTAATGTAGATTCAGAGATTTCCAAAGCAGTGTATTTAAAAGTGTTGGAGGAAGAATTAAAAAGTCGGTGTGAATCAAAACATGACAATTCAGCAAATTACCTGGGACCTAGTGGATGATTATCCTGAAAGCAAACTCATACTTTCCTTGGACATCATTTGTAGGCAGCTTTCAAACCACAGGGAGACTTGAAATGTTCACTACACTTTAAATTCTCCTTGCTGGGCTGGAGAGATGGCGTAGCAGTAAAACGCTTGCCTGTGAAGCCTAGGGAGCCCGGTTCGAGGCTCGGTTCCCCAGGTCCCACGTTAGCCAGATGCACAAGGGGGCGCACGCGTCTGGAGTTCATTTGCAGTGGCTGGAAGCCCTGGCGCGCCCATTCTCCCTCTGTATGTCTCTTTATCTGCCTTTCTCTCTCTCTCTGTCACTCTCAAATAAAAATGAACAAAAATATTTTTTAAAATATTTAAAAATTCTCCTTGCTTATGGCCAGGGGTGCCAATGGAATGGGAAAGTGCTTGGTTTCAATTTTTTTTTAAAGTAAACTCTCTTCCTGCCTCTTTTCTTCATCTGCCCTTTGACAGGTCTTTTGTTATTTAGCACCAGTCACGGAGTGGGTGTGTGAGTCTTTGAGGACTCTGTTTTACTTCAGGTGTGGGAAACCACCCTGTGAATGGCTGCCTTAGAATTCTTGCTTTTCCTGATAGTTTCTAGTTCAGGAAGGATGTTCTCCTTCCCCTTTACTCCCTAATGCCTGCGTGCTAGGGAGTTGGCCCACAGAAAGGGGTGTATGTTTAATTCTGAGATTTGAGGTTACATCTTTGCAAAATGAATTCTGTGAAAGTAACTTGTCCTTAAATTTCTGCAAGCATGAAGGAGTTTGTAGAATATTGTGTATGACCTATTTTTTCTACAATAATAAAAAATATTTTAAACATCATGTATATATATATATATTTTTCATTTGAGATCGACAGGCAGAGACAGAGGCAGAGAGAGAGAGAAAATGGGTGCATCTTAGGGCCTCCAGCCACTGCAAATGAAGTCTAGATGCATGCACTACCTTGTGCATCTGGTTTATGTGGGTCTTGGGGAATCAAGCCTCGAACCAGTGTTCTTAGGCTTCACAGGCAAGCGCTTAACCACAAAGCCATCACTCCAGACCTGTTTTTTGTTGTTTGTTTGTTTGGTAGGTGGCCCAGGCAAATAGTGTTTTCCATTAGCCTTTGTCGTTATGGTGGCGGGATTGACTGCTGCTAGGGTTGGGCTTGCCAGTCCTAGGGACAGTGTCAACGTGAGCATCAGGCCTGGGAACCACAGTGTTCTGGAAGGTGGATCTTTCCATCATGGGTCATGACTTCATGCAGCATATTCAAGGCCTTGTCCTCACTGAACGAGATTTAGCTGTGTTGACCAGACATAAGTTGTCTGATATAATCCCCCAACTCCTCATTACGCCCCTTTCCAAGCAACCACTGTGTTTAAGTGCCACATTTGTCAGTCACACACAGCTGTCCAACTGAGTCTTTGTTGCTACTGCCTCTTACTCCAGAGTTTCATCAGGCTGAGGCTCTCTCCTGTCTTTGCTTGAGGCTCTGAGATGGGTGTAAGAGAATGAGTCTACACGATATTTACACTAAATAAAAGTGTAACATTAGAGTACTTGTAAAATAAGTGGCCTGTTTGTAAATCTTTCCTTTTTCTTTTTTGTTTATTTTTATTTTATTTATTTGATAGTGACAGACAGAGAGAGAAAGAGGCAGAGAGTGAGAGAGAGAGAGAGAGAATGGGCATGGCAGGGCTTCCAGCCACTGCAAATGAACTCCAGACACGTGCGCCCCCTTGTGTATCTGGCTAATGTGGGTCCTGGGGAACCGAGCCTCGAACCCAGGTCCTTAGGTTTCACAGGCAAGTGCTTAATCGCTAAGCCATCTCTCCAGCCCTCCTTTTTCTTTTTTGAGGAGAAGTTGTAGTGCCAGCGCTCTACATGGGTCAACCTGTATAATCAGAGAAACCCTCTGGAAAAACATCATATGTAAGTTCTTTAATTAATGAAAGTCATGTAGTAAGTACCCAATCACGCTACTGATTTTGATTTTTCCATGATCAAAAAAGGTGATCTTAATGGCAGAATTGATAGCCATATCAGAAATGTATGAGGCATTTAAGAAATTTGTTCCCAAATTTTACCCTGTATCTGTATCTTAAAATTGTATCCCCCACTTTCCCAAGAAAGCATGCATCCCAAGTGATCAGAAGAAGCTCTGAGGCGTTATGGGTAGAGAACAGCACCTGATGGGAACTGAGCTGGGTGTTACTCCGGAGATCTGCTCTAGCACTGATAAGGAAGCAGCTTAGCCAATAAAAAATGAAATATTAAAAGATAATATTAGCACCCATTCCCTCTATGTGCCTCTCTCTCTCAAATCAATAAGTTAAAATATTTAAAACAAAATAAAATGACAAGAAAACTGATGAGTGTATCTTAATGTCATTAGGCAGAGGTAGGAGGATCACTGTGAGTTCCAGGCCACCTGAGACTATGTAGTGAATTCCAGGTCAGCCTGGGGTAGAGTTAACCTATCTTGAAAAACCAAAAAAAGAAGAAGAAGAAGTAGAAGGGCTGGACAGATGGCATAACAGTTAAGGCACTTGCCTGTAAAGCTAAAGGACTCAGGTTCGTTTCTTCAGTACCCATGGAAAGCCAGATGCATAAGGTGTCACATGTGTCTGGAATTTATTTGCAGTGGTTGGAGGCCTTGGCACACCCATTCTCTCTCCCTCTCTCAAATAAATAAATATTCTTAATCAAACAGGGGCTGGAGAGATGGCTCCATAGCTAAGGCGCTTGCCTGCAAAACCTAATGACGTGGATTCCTTTCCCCAGGTCCCATGTAAGCCAGATACATAAGGTGGCACATGCATCTGCAGTTTTTTTTTTTTTCCCCAGTGGCTAGAGGCTCTGGTGCACCCATAACCCATACTCACTCACTTTCTCTCTTTCTCTATCTATGTATATCTGCTTGCAAATAAATAAATATTTTAAAAATAAAAGCAAGCTGGAGGGATGGCTTAGCAGTTAAGGTGCTTGCCTGGAAAGCCAAAGGACCCAGGTTTGATTCCCCAGGACCAATGTAAGACAGATGCACAGGTGGTGCATGCATCTGGAATTCATTTGCAGCGCCATTCTCTCTCTCTCTCTCAAGTAAATACATAAATAAAAATAAAAACAGATGAGGAGGGCTGGAGAGATGGCGTAGCGGTTAAGCGCTTGCCTGTGAAGCCTAAGGACCCCGGTTCGAGGCTCGGTTCCCCAGGTCCCACGTTAGCCAGATGCACAAGGGGGCGCACGCGTCTGGAGTTCGTTTGCAGAGGCTGGAAGCCCTGGCGCGCCCATTCTCTCTCTCTCCCTCTATCTGTCTTTCTCTCTGTGTCTGTCGCTCTCAAATAAATAAATAAATAAATTTAAAAAAAAAAAAAAACAGATGAGGAAAACTAGGCCTAAAACTTACCAAACACACCAGACCAATGAAGAGTAACACACTCTCACCTGTAGCCCATAAAGAGGAAGACACCTAACAGGACGGTGATGGCCCCACTGACCTGCCATCTGATCCATCCGTGTTTGCTAGGACACACCAGTGGAGAGCTCCCTGCTGTCCCTGGTGCTTCAGCTCAGCTTAGTCCTCACTGCTTGAACTGCTGGCTGGCTGTCCATCTGGTCATCTGTCCAGGCTGGGTCCTCCATCTTGCCACTACAATCCTAAGGCTCTGCAGAGTGGCTAGATCCTGTGAGCCTGGGTTTTGGCTCAGTGGTTCCAGCAGCTCTCCAACTGTGTCCATTAAAGGAAGTCTACCCCTCTCTGCATCTGTATCTGCTTCTGCCTCCAAGGAAGGCCTCTCCTCCTTTGAACTTTTTAGCTCCGTGGGCCCTTATGTAGCCATTCTGTACTCTACGTAAGTACAGATGTAATAGATCAATGGTGGATAAAATTACCATGTGATGTGTAATGTGTGATTAGAGTTAATACTAGTACTTAAGATGGGGGGAAAAAAGAACCAGTTTTGCCAGATGTGGTGGGAGGCAGAGGTAGGAGGATGGCTGTGAGTTCAAAGCCAGTCTTGAACTACAGAGTGAATTCCAGGTCAGTCTACCTCTGAAAAATATACACAAGAAGAATTTGTATTTACTAATTGCATACTATCAAGGGAAATTGCATGCTTTCTCGGTCTACTTGAAAAATTGCAATGAAATCAATGTAACGTGTGGATTTATCCTTATTCAATCTAAACTGTGGAATCCAGACATAAACAGGTCTGTTTTTCTCATAGCAGGATTACAAAGCAAGGCCCCGTATTTCATGCCCCACACTCAGCCCTTTAAAACCAAAGAAATTAACCTAATGAAAGCCAGAAGTAGGACCTTTGGGACAGTGGGGCAAACAACTGTTGTTTTTCTTCATAAACTTTGATACAACCTGATTTTCTTTTTTATTATTCTAGCTTTTCAAGGTAGGGGTCTCTAGCCTAGGCTAACCTGATATTCACTATATAGTCTCATGCTGGCTTTGAACTCATGGTGATCCTCCTACCTCTGCCCCCCAAGTGCTGGGATTAAAGATATGTGCCACTACACCCTGCTCTGATTTTCTTTTGCCTAAACTGTGCACCTGAAATACCTTTTAAATTAAATTATATTCATTTCTTTATTTGAGAGAGAGAGGTAACGGGTGTGTCAAGGCTCCTAGCCAATGTGGATTCATGCACCACTTTTGGCATGTGGCTTTACGTGGGTGCCAGACAACTGAATGTGCAAGCAGGCTTTGCAAGTGAGTGCCCTTAACTGCTGAGCTCTCTCTCCAGCCACTGCCATACTTGAAATGCTTAGATAAAAAATAGTGGTTCCCTAAATAAGGATGTTGGTTTTAAAAACATACTCTAGAAACAATAAAATAGCCTTGTAATCATCTCTTTAAAACTCAGTGCAGGGATGGAGAGACGGCTTAGAGGTTTAAGGCATTTGCTTGCAAAGCCAAATGGCCCAGGTTCGATTCTCTAGGACCCACATAAGCCAAAAGGGCAAGGTGGCTCATGCATCTGGAGTTCATTTGCCATGGTTGGAGTCCCTGGTGAGCACATTCTGTATTGGTCTTTCTCCCAAATAAATAAAACAGAAATAATAATTATTATGATTGAGGGGGAGCAGATATGTATGATGGAGAGCGGAGCTTCAAAGGGGAAAGTGGGGGAAGGGCAGGAATTACCATGGGACATTGTTTATAATTATGGAAGTTGTCAATAAAAAATAACTAATAATTTTAAAAAACAGTGCAGAGACACTTGCGATCCTGTCCCAGAGGTCTCCCAGGGCTCGAGGCAGCAGCCAGCCCCCCCCCAGAGCCCCAGCTAGCTGAGTGCCCATGTGACTGTCCCTCCCTCCCACATTTTATTTCGGGGAAGTGGAGCTGTCTGCAGGCCTGGGGAGGGGGGGAACTGGATAGGGGCCCAGCGCCTGGGGTCTTAGCCCCTCTGCTGCCCACCCTGACACCTAGGAAGCCAGGCCAGGAGCCTCTGCCAACACCCACAACTGCTGGAGGTTTCTGATGAATAGAGAGCCCAGGAGAAGCTCGGGCTGTTTGCATCTGCCCAGCTCCAAGCAACCTGGATGCCCTACGTTTGTAGTCAAAAAAGAACACAGGCGCCGGGCATGGTGGCGCTAGCCTTTAATCCCAGCACTCAGGAGACAGAGGTAGTTGGATCACTGTGAGTTCGAGACTAGCCTGGGTTTTCAGAATGAATTCCAGGTCAGTTTGGACTAGAGTGAGACCCTATCTCGAAAAATCGAAAAACAACAATAAAACACACACACACACACCCGACTCAGGAGATGGGACCCTTTAAGCAAGCTCCACCACTGGGCTGTATCATCAGCCCATCTTTTAAAACTTCTGGGGGAGTTGGAGGGGAGGTAACATTATCAGAACCTTTTGAAATGTTCCATCAATTCTGGCCACATCAGATTTCATCTTGACAGAGCCCCCCCCTTCCCTGCTTCCAGCCCTCGACCAATTTACCTGCTGGAATACTCTTTTTGTATTTATTTATCTTTTTAGAATATTCTTTTCAAAAACTGAGTTATTTACTTTTCTGCACGTGCTGTGCGCGTGTGTGCGTCCACGTTTGCATGTATGTGGGTTCCCGCTATGTGCACGCATGTGGAGGACAGGGTGAGGCCAGGTGCCTGCGTCTGTTACTCTCCACTTCATCTACTGAAGCGGGGTCTGTCTCGAACCTAGAGCTCTCCCCATCCCAGTGCTGGGATTACAGGCAAGCCGCCAAGCTCCTCCTCAGGTGTGTGCAACAATGCCTTATCCTAGGGAGTCACCTGCCTAGGCTCCTGGAATGTTCTTTGCCTCTTCAGCTTTAGTCCTCCATTCAAATGTTCCTCGTCCATCAAAGTAGTACACTTTCAGTGGTTGAGACCACAGAGTGAAGCTGGCTTCAGCAAGTGTTCCCTTACAAGATAAACCAAGGACCCAAAGCGGATAAAGGGGCTTCAGACTGGCTCCGATTCAGAGTCGCCCCGGGGATAGGATCTCTGCAGGAGTCTCAGGTGCTGCAGCTGGCGCTTGCTCCGCCCCTTAGGCTGGGCACTTGTGACCAGCTGTAGCAGAGCCGTTCCTTGGCGTTTCTCCTCCTAGCAGACAGCTGTGAGTGCCTGGATTCAGACTTACCCTATTCCATAGCGAGATATTTTATAGTTCAGTCAATCAAAATTTATTCACTCCAGTGTTTTCTCCCAGCTCGCTCCCTTCACTCATGGTCACAGTAGCAAAATGACCCCCAAAACGGCACTGCTTAACACCACGCTGTTATCCTCTGCGGGCTTTCAGCCACTTCCTGAGCCGGGGGGTACACTGTGCCAGGCCAGCGGGTGTCGCATTACCTACAGGGGCTGGCTTTCCTTGTCCCTGCAATGGCTGCCACCTCACAAAACATTTCGTCAACCAGACAGGCCTGGACAGACCATGTGGCAGTTAAGTGAGTGACTGGAGGCGGAGACCAGGTCTGGAAAGGTCCTGCATATGTGCTCTGGTCCCCAACTCACAGACCCCCCCACTTTTTCACCCGGACTTAGCCAAGTCTTGCGGAGTGACTTCTGCTGAGATCCAAACCCAGCTATTAGCGAGTTCAGGCCTGGCATTCAGCAGATGCTGTTTCTGGTTGAACCACACAGGAGTAGACAGAAAGGGAAGATGGGAAAAGAGGGTCCAAGGTCCTTTGGAAGAAGGTTTATTGTGGCAAAGCAGGGTCCACCTGTGAATTCCTCATCGTCAGAATCAACTGAGCATGTGAGGATATGCCCACAGGCCCCAGAGCCTGCGCTCCATTCTGAACGCTGGTGTAGACCAGCCAAGCTCAGTGACAGCTCCAGGCTCCTCACTTCCCTGGGCAGCTTCGGCAGCAGCTCAAATTCCTGCTCCGTGTCACTGTAGGGTGATCCCCATTTGGTCAGTGATAAATGAATGCCTGACCTTGGGTTCTGAGCTGATGGACTAGTTCCTGAAGATGTTAATCATCAGAGGTCAATTTCACTGGGTCCAAGGAGGCCCTGTGCACCTGTGATCTAAACAGCTCGGTGTTGTCTTTGTTCCTTTCAAGATTCACATCTTCAGGATCCCACTGCGGAGAAAAGACAGGACAGCTTGGTGGAATAGATCCCTTCCCTCTATTGCAGCCCAGCCCACCCCCAAACAACAGCTGAATCCTGGATCTTATGACCCAAGGCAAACTGGCAAGGACAAGTTAGCCAGCCTTAAGAGAGTATAGCTTTCTCTCTTTTTCTTTCTTTCTCTTTATTTATTTATTTATTTTGGTTTTTCGAGGTAGGGTCTCACCCTAGCCCAGGCTGACCTGGAATTCACTATGGAGTCTCAGGGTGGCCTCAAATTCACGGTGATCCTCCTACCTCTGCCTTCCGAGTGCTGGGTCAAAGGCATGCGCCACCACGCCCGGCCTTTCTCTCTCTCTTTTTTTTTTTTTTTTGAGGCAGGGTCTCAGTCTAGCCCAGGCTGACCTGAAGCTCACTCTGTTGCTCAGGCTAGTCTTGAACTCATGGCGATCCTCCTCCCCAGTGCTGGCAACAAAGGAGGGGAGCACCACACCTGGCTTTACTTAGTGTTCTCAGTGGGGCTGTAGATCAAACCCAGGACTTTGAGCATGCTAGGCAGGTGTCTGCCACCAAGAGCCCCAGGGAATTCATCAAATCAGAGAATTAACTAGCAGCCACCCTGAACAGCGTAGCTCCATTTCCCTTCCCACTCCTTTCCCCACTATTCCCTGCCATTAGCAAATCCTTGGATGTCTTGTCTTCATGGAAGTTGTAAGCCCTGGAAGAGTTGGATCCACGTTTATCCTCACGTGGTCCTTCCTTCAGTGGGCTTGTCTAGAGCAAACACTTCCAAGCCAATTCTGAGCCAGGTGAGGTGGCACACGCCTTTCATTTGAGCACTTGGGAAGCTGAGATAGGGCGATCAACATGAATTTGAGGCCAGCCTGGGCTACAGAGTGAGTTCCAGGCCAGCCTGGGCATCAAACCGATTCTGAATGGTAGACACTGCCATCACTGACTCAAATAAGTATGGAAAGTTTAAAAGAGAAAGTAGGCCTATATGCATGGATAGAGCTGTTTGCAAAGTCTCTTGGTTCTAAGAAGACACAGCACAGAGAGAATTTTACACAGGGTTCAGGATCAAGCACCCTGCACCTAACTGGGTGTGGTGCTCCACGCCTGTAACCCCAGCTACTCAGGAGGCTGACACAGGATGAGCAGAGGATCAAACATTCTTGGCCTGCCGGCATGGTGGCTGCCATCTTTAATCACAGCACTCAGGAGGGTTGCCATGAGTTTAAAGCCAACTTGGGCTACAAAGTGAGTTCTAGGACAGCCTGGAAGAGAGTGCAATCCTGCCCCCCCCCCAAAAAAAAAACAGGGCTGGAGAGATTGCTCAGTGGTTAAGGGCACGTGTTTGCAAAGCCTGATGACCTGAGTTTGATTTCCCACATAAAACCAGATGCATAAAGTGGTACATGCATCTGGCATTCCTTTGCAATGGCAAGAGGACCTGGTGTACCCATTCTCATTCTGTTATTCTCTCTCTCAAATAAATAAATATATATATATTTTAAAAGATCCTGCCTCAAAAAAAATTTTTTTTTTCTTGGACTGGCTGCACAGCGAGACCTTGTCTCCAAAAACCAAACACAGCTCAACATCCTTCGGGCCATTTTAAAGTTCCAGAGGGGAGTGGAGATCGGGCCCAGCCCTGCTGCCGTTCCCTTGTTTTCTCTTTGTCTATCTGAGCATGGTTTTACCAGGCAAGCTGTGTTTCAAATCAGCAACTAGGCTCTTCCATTTCTGAGATTTTATACCTTATAATGTTGTCATGAGGTCACACTGGACAATATCAGGACTCCTAGAAACAGCCATGACAAAGGAGGCTGCGCCAGCCAGGCTGCCTGGCTGATCTATTTGGGCAACATCACAGACCCAGGCATGGGCACGTTACCAGCTGAATCAGACAGCCCAGTCCCGAGAGGAACCAGATAAAGTCTCCGAGGCTCTCAGACAATTAACATCTACGCTGCACGTTCTCCAAGACTGCGGGCTTGTCAGAACCAGTCAGTGATCCACTGAGTTCTTCTAGGAGGTGACTAGAGACCTCACCCTGCATCTCGGTGACCCGAGGACCACACCACTCAGGTTCACACCACTCAGCCCTGTCCCTGTTTGTGTGAACTCCTCCTTGACTCACAGATGCAGACTTGGCAGCCTTTTCTGACATTAGGAAAGATCCTTAGTAAAGGAGCTCACTGGCCCCTCAGCCTCTGACGCAGCGTCCGGAGCAGAGGTAGGAGACAATTCTTTTCACTTAGGATGGACAATGCTCATTACAAACACCATCATCAAGTGAGACCAGACTCCTACATCAGAGACCTCGGAATGGGCTCAGAACCAAACCTCTTCCGAAGTTCCCAGGTGGGTACTAGGGGCTGGTGCTGGGGTCGGCTGCGGCCCCTAGCTGTGCGTTTGGCCTATTGACATGCTCCTGCCACACGTAGATGCTCTGTTGTTGGAGAGCCACTGCTAAACACTTCAGAAGAGTTCTCGCTAATCCTCACCAACTGAGCCGCCGCAAACACAAGCTGGTAATCAGAGCATGTGGACGCTTTAAAGTCTTGGAAAATGTTCAAACTCTGTCTTCTGAGCCAGCGGAATAATGTATCTTAATGCTTCATTTTACATAATAAAAACGTGCTGGAAACCAGGCATAAGCCTGAGAGAGTGATGACGTATTCTCACGTCAGAAACATTTCTGGGAGATGACAGGCACAGGTGGTGGACACAAAGCATGGGCTGTTACTGGGAGCTGAGGGTGGCAAGGAGACACCACCAGCTGCCCAGGTCTCAGAGGGACAACAGACCTCCAGTGGGACTGTTTATCACAACAGCGGCAGCCACGCCCACCAGCACTGAGGCTGGGGCCTGCAGCGGCCTTCCTTCACAGGTCACACATCTCTGAGTCCCCACTAGGCTGGGCTTATCTGACTACTCAAAATAGAAAAGGTCTAGAACTAAGAGATCCCTGAAAATCCCACAGATCCTCAGACTTGCTCCTGTTTAACATTTTATTTATTTACTTGAGAGAGGGAGTATGGGCATGCCAGGGCCTCCTGCCACTGCAAAAACGAGCTCCAGATGCATGCACCTCTTTATGAGTCTGCCTTTATGTGAGTACTGGAGAATTGAACCTGGGTCTTTTGACTTTGCAGGCAAGTGCCTTAACCACTAACCCATCTCTCTAGCCCTGTTTTATGTTCTTTTTTTGTTGCTATTGTTCAGTGCTAAAATCAAACCCAAGGCCTTGTGTAACTAGGAAAGTGCTCCACCATTGAGTATACACATAGCCTGCATTGCTTTAAAAAATTATTTATTTGAGAGAGAGAGAAAAAAAAAAATAATGGGTATGCCAGGGCCTCTAGCCACTGCAAACAAACTCCAGACACATGCACCAACCTTGTGCATCTGCCTTTATGTGAGTACTGGGGAATCAAACCTGAGCTATTGGCTTTGCAAACAAGTGCCTTAACAGCTGAGCCATCTCTCCAGACTGTAAATTTTTTTTTTTTTTAACTAAAATAACCATGACTTTGTCATGGGCCCACTATCCAAGGGGGTCTAACAAAAGCCAACAGAAAATCAAGCCATGGAAGTCCTTCTAGGAAGAGGATTGTCCATACCTGCTCCAAGTTTAGGGCCTCCCAATACTTCTGCTGTGGGATAAAAAGAGACAGAGAAAGTGTTGGACAGATGCTGCCACCAGAGTGGAGCAGAGCTCAGTGCCAGCCCATCTGCTCAGTGCGCCAGGGGACAGACCCTCTGATGGTTGGGGCAAAAGGACAGCCGGTTACAGCAAGCAGCAAGGTAGCAGTTATTAGCAGTGTAATTTAGTTAAACAATAAAAAAAAAAAATCACACCTGAAAGGCTGAAGGTTCTGGGGAACGACATATAGAGATTTAAAAATTACTATTATTAGAAATGATTAGGGGTGGTAGTAGTTACAATAATAAGAAATCTCCCATTTATTAACAACATGGCTGAAATGATTCAGTGCAAAGCTTTAAAACTAAGAAAAAGCAATGCAAATAGAGTGTCCACCTTTGAAATATGGGGGTGTTTGCCAATAGCTAAGATTCGTTTCTACTCGGCATTTATTGCATGGTTGGTTTCACGCCAAGCCTCCAGCGAGCCTGACTCAAGTTCTTGGGGGCGATGCCGCCGTCCGCTCTAGTGCCTCCAGCCCTGCTGCAGAGCCTGGGAGACGGGACGGAGACCAGGAGTCTGCAGAGGCGCGCTCCCTGCCTGCAGATGTCTGCTGCACCGCCTGGCCGCCAGGATGAGCCACTCCAGGATATGAGATTACAGTCACGTGAGATAAAGCCTCCACTGTTCAGACTCCTCATTTATTTTGGGGTTTGGGGTTTTTTCTTTTGTTGTTTGTTTGCTGACTTTTGTTTTGTTTTCAAAGTAGGGTCTCATTCTAACCCAGGCTGACCTGGCATTCATTATGTAGTCTCAGGCTGGCCTTAAACTCAAAGTGGACCTCCTACCTTGCCTTCTGGGTGCTGGGATTAAAGGCGTGTGCCACCATGCCCAGCTATTTTTGTTATTGGTTTCTTTTTTAAGGTAGGGTCTCACTCTAGCCAAGGCTGACCTGAGGTTCACTATGTAGTCTGAGGTTGGCCCCGAACTCACAATGATCCTCCTACCTCTGCCTCCTGAGTGCTGGAATTAAAGGCTTGTGCTACCACGCCCAGCAAAGTATAGGATTTGTAATCATACACAAAATAATGAACACATCCTGCTTTGCCATGCATAGAGTTTGGTAAATTTTCTTAAGGTAAATCATTTCATTTGTAAACATTTCAGAATGTATCTTGTAGAGAAGGTCATTTCTTTAAGTCCAACACATAATGCCATGATTATACCTAACAATGTCGGTGTGAATTCCTTAAAATTCATCCTGGTTTTGGTGTGTGTGTGAGGGTGCAGTGTTCAGGACAAAATCAGGGCCTCACACATGCGAAGCATGAGGTTTTATTGAAGGGTTGGAGAAGGTGATGAGATCTCATAGAATAGCTCAGACTGGCCTTGAACTTGTGACAATCATCCTGTGTCAGCCTCCCAAGGGGCGGGATTTTAGGCATGAGCCACCACACCCCATGTAAGCATGAGTTGTACCACCAAGCTATGCCCCTACATAGCGTTCATCTTGTTTTGTTTTGTTTTGTTGAGACAGAGTCTCACTATGTAGCAGATCCTGCAGTCTTGGCCTCCTAAGAGCTGGGATTACAGGCACTTACCACCATGCCTACCTACCATCCTTTTTTTTTAAGTTAGCATATGTGGTAGTTTGAATAGATGGCCCCCAATATATCCAGTGTTTTATTAGTTTGTAGTTTGGATCTGTAGTCACCTGGCTGGAGGAGGTGTCACTGGGTGGATCTTGGGATACAACCATAAGGTGTGGTGTGGGGGAGCTACAAGTCCAGTCTAAAGATATGCAAAGTGGCTGGAGTTCCTGAAGTGTATGTTTTTTAAAAGTATTTTTATTTCTTTATTTTTAAATACTTAATTTTTCTTTTTTTAAGGTTTATTTCATTTTTTAAAAATTTATTTATTTGAGAGTAACAGACAGAGAAAGAGGGAGAGAGAGAGAGAGAATGGGCGCACCAGGGCCTCGAGCAACTGCAAACAAACTCCAGATACATGCAACACCTTGTACATCTGCTCATGTGGGTCCTGGGTAATCAAGCCTCGAACCAGAGTCTGTAGGCTTCACAGCAAGCGCTTAACCGCTAAGCCATCTCTCCAGCCCTATTTTATTTTTCCTTATTTGAGAGAAATAGGCAGGGGGGAGAGATTGAGAGAGAATGGATGTGCCAGAGCCTCCAGCCATGGCAATTGAACTCCAGATGTGTGTACCCCTTGTGCATTTGGCTTATGTGGGTTCTGGGGGATCAAACCTGGGTCCTTTGGCCTTGCAGGCAGGTGCCTTAACCACTGAGCCATTTCTCCAGCCCTAATACTTTATTTTTATTTATTTATTGAGAAAGCAAGAGAATGGCTGCACCAGGGCATGCACATGCTGGCACATGCATCTCAAGTTTGTTTGCAGCGGCTAGAGGCCCTGGCACACCCATTCTCACTGTCTCCCCCTCTCTCTTTCTTAAATGAATGAATGAATGAATGAATGAATAAATAAAATTTTTAAAAGTTTAATAACTTCTAAATATGATGGAACTAAAAGAAATTAAATCTAAAATCACTAACCTTTCCTTAGAAAATATATTGAGCTGGAGAGATGGCTTAGCTGTTAAGGTGCTTGCCTGCAAAGCCAAAGGAACCAGGTTCAATTCCCCAGCACCCACGTAAGTGAGATGCACAAGGTGGTGCATGCATCTGGAATTTATTTGCAGTGGCTAGAGTCCTGGTGTGCCAATTCTCTCTTTATCTATGTTCCTCTTTCTTTCTCTCTCTCTCAAATAAATAAAAATAAACTTTAAAAGAGAATAGAAAATATAGATATGTATGTAAAATGTAAATGGAAAATCATTACAACTAGCATGTATTTCTCTTTCTGGTAGAATTGTTTGAGTCCTGGTCAGTAACTGCAGTGCAGTCTGCACCCTGTATTTGTTGCTTCAAGAAACATTACTAAGTGCAGCGTGGTAGCCTGGATTGTAACCCGGAACAGAGGAAGAACATTAACAGAAGAGCTGGCGAACTCCAAATAGAGTCTACAGTTGAGTTGATAGCAATGGAACAGTGCTTATTTCTGAGTTTTTTAAATGTGGCATGGTTATGTAAGATGAGCATAGAAAATTGGGCAAAGGGCAGGCAGGAACCTTGCACTAATTTTGAAAATTTTTGTGCATCTAAAATTATTCCAAATGAAAAGTTTATTTAAAGCCAAGCCAACAAACAAACTGGAGCCTTCCAGCTGGGTAAAACTGAAAGCCTGCAACTTCTAAGTTTACGAGTGCCCCCTAGTGGAGGGAGAACATAAGTCATGTATGTATCTATGTATAGGTATTGCCCAGGCTGCTTCAAACTGACAATTCCTCTGCCTGTGTTTCTCAAGTGCTGGGACTACAGGCTGCCCACAACACCTGGCTCTTAAATTACTGTCTTAAACCAATGATAATGACCTAAGGAGCCCAGTTAGTTCAAATTTTTGTAGCTGAAGTGCCACCCCAAGTATGGAGGGGGGAACAAAAATGAATAAATATTTTAGAGCTGGAGAGGGTGCTCCGAAATTTAAGGTGTTTGCTTGCAAAGCCTTCAGGTCCAGATTCAGTTCCCAGTACCATGTAAAGATGCACAAAGTGGTGCATGTATCTGGAGTTTGTTGATAGCAGCAAGAGTCCCTGGCATGCTCATTCTCACTTTCTCTCTCTCTCTTGCAAATAAATAAAAATATTGAAAAAATAAAATGTTTTAGTCCTTTCCCAGTTTCAAGAGAAAAAAATTGTTCATCATAGATATCTTTCATCATAGAATTTTTGTTTGTTTGTTTGGTTTGGTTTGTCGACATAGGGTCTCACTCTAGCTCAGGATGACCTGGAATTCACTATGTAGTCCCATGATGGTTTCAAATTCATGACAATCCTCTGATCTCTGCCACCCAAGTGCTGGAATTAAAGGCATGTGCCACCACCCCTGGCAGCATTTTCTCTTTCTTAATATGTATATTTATAAGGAGAGAGAGAAAATAAATGGGTGTGCCAAGGTCTCCTGCCACTGCAAACAAACTCCCGACACATGCACCACATTGGGTATATGGCTTTATATGGAGTACTAGGGAACTGAACCCAGGTTGTCAGGCTTTGCAAGCAAGTGCCTTTAACCACTGAGCCATCTCTCCAGCCCAGGAAGTAGGAATTTTCAACAGTTGGTACATGACTGAGGAACAGCATCTTAGAGTTGTTAGGAAAATAAAGGGCTGTGGAGGTAGACATCACAATACTGGACAGTGGGGATCAGGAAGCAGACACCCTGGTGGTCACAAATAGGTTCAGGAGCACAGGTGTCGTAGAAGCCTGCCAAGAAAAGCCTGGGACACAGGGGCAGGGGAAGCCCAAAGGCGGGGAGAGATGCCATGGTGCTTGAGTTGAATGCCATGAGCTATGTGAATGATGCCATCTTGAGAGGTTAAAGAGCACAGAGTGTGATCCCTGATACCTGAAACCAGATGCTGACTCCCATCCTGGGTTTTTTTGGCTGACCTGGAATTCACTCTGTAGTCTCAGGCTGGCCTCGAACTCACAGCGATCCTCCTACCTCTGCCTCCTGAGTGCTGCGATTAAAGGCATGTGCCACCACGCCTTGCTTGACTCCTGTTCTTTTATCTTTTAGGAGGGTGCTCTGAAGGCATGTGGCAGAAAATCTGACTCACTGTGGTCAATATGCACTGCACCTGTGGCCTGTGGACAGGTTTGGGCCTTAGGCATTTTTCCTTCAAATTCCCATCCTCAGAAAATGTTTGCTGGAAGACTGACAAGATGGCCAGATGAAGTGTACTGGTAGACCAATCTACTAAAAGACAATTTCTGGTTCCTATTCTGCTGCAAATAAACCAAGATGTTTAAGAAACATAGCTTTGAGCTGGATGTGGTGGCGCACACTTTTAATCCCAGCACTTAGGAAGCCGAAGTTGGAAGACTGTCATGAGTTTGAAGCCAGCCTGGGATACAAAGTGAGTTCCAGGTCATCCTGGACTAGAATAAGATCCTGCTTTAAAAACAAACCAACAGGGCTGAAGGGATAGCTTAGCAGTTAAGGTGCTTGCCTGCAAAGTCTAAGGACCCAGGTTGGATTCTCCAGATCCCACATAAGCCAGATGCATCTGGAATTCCTTCGCAGTGGCTAGAGGCCCTGGTGCACCCATTCTCAATCTCTCTCCTTCTCTTTCTCCCTCTCTCTGTCTCTAAGAAATAAGTAAAAAATAAAATATAAACAAACAAACAAAAAAAATCAACCAGCCAGGTAAGATGTACCCAACAGTGTAGTAGTGACACATAAATTATGCAGATAATCAACTCCTCTGTGATTGGAAAAGCACAGATGGAGAGAATTCATGCCTGGTATTGAAAATAAAAACAAAACCTATGGCTTGGAAGTCATAGACCTCAGCTCTCTGTACACATGATGCCCATCAAATAGTCTTCTAAGTGTGTATGTTTAAGCCCTTTGATTAACGCTGTTCTCACTCTTGGTTAGAGAACCTTATTGCAGATGTGGCAAATACCAGAGGGGGGCTGGAGAGATGGCTTAGCGGTTAAGCGCTTGCCTGTGAAGCCTAAGGACCCCGGTTCGAGGCTCGGTTCCCCAGGTCCCACGTTAGCCAGATGCACAAGGGGGCGCACGCGTCTGGAGTTCGTTTGCAGAGGCTGGAAGCCCTGGCGCGCCCATTCTCTCTCTCTCCCTCTATCTGTCTTTCTCGCTGTGTCTGTCGCTCTCAAATAAATAAATTAAAAAAAAAAAATACCAGAGGGACCAAGACTCAGCGGCATGCCGAGGAGAGACGGCGCAGGGCTTAGGACTGGATGAGTCACCTCTATCACACACACCAAGGCTCAGGGAACCTTGCAGAGGTAGTCCCAGAAAGGGTATGCCTGTTGCTCTCACTGCCGGCCAGAGAATTGTCCTTACGGAGCTGGTGGCAGACACAGAAAAGGTATGTCTGTTGCTCTCACTGCCGGCCGGACAAGGACAACTGTCCCTACAGAGATGGTGGCAGCATGGAAAGGACTCAAAACCCATCAAAGTAGAAAATAAGAGGTTGTTGGATGCTCAGCACTCAAGGAGGTTCCTACCAGCCCCTCCCTAGGCTCAGGTGGGGAAGAATGTGAGAGCCTTGGGTTGTGAGGCTGTACTTTGAGGTGCTGTTCCTTTGTCACGCTGAAGTGGTTAAAATACTCCCACAAGACCAGCATGGTTCTGAGCCTATCCGCATCTTGACATGGAGGACTAAGGAGGACAAAAGGAAGGAGGGAACAACACAGAGGAAGGACAACCTTGAAAGAGGAGGGTCTATAGGACATGGAGGCCAGCAGGGTGGGAAGATCATCAAATTACAGTATGTTCATATATTAAAGCTCGTAAAAATAAATATATATATATTACTATTTTATTTATTTATTTGTGTGTGTGTGAGAGAGAAAGAAGTAGATAGAGAGAATGGATGTGCCAGGGCCTCCAAGTGTGGGCAAATGAACCCCAGACACATGTGCCACCTTGTGCATCTGGCTTTAAATTGGGTACTGGGGAATCAAACTCAGGTTGTTAGGCTTTACAAGCAAGTGTCTTAACCACTAAACCACCTCTACAGCCCATAAAGAACAGATTTTTCTTCTCTCCTTTTTTATTATGGGTTTTCAGGTAAGGTCTCCCTCTAGCCTACGCTGACCTGGAATTCACTATTTAATCTCAGGCTGGCCTCAAACTCATAGCAATCCTCTTACCTCTGTTTCCTCTGTGCTGGGATTAAAGGCATATGCCACCATATCTGGAAACCAGAAAAAAAAACCAGAAAAAATATATGCACAAGGTGGCACATGTGTCTGGAGTTTACTTGCAGCAACTGAGGTGCTGATGTGCCCATCCTCCCTCTTCTCTCTCTCAAATACATAAATAAATAATAAATTATTAATGAATAGATTTCTAAGAACAAAACATAGGGTAGGGGATGAATAAGGGCTTCAAATCAGAAATGGTACAAACCAACTACAAGGGCAGATTTCTTAATTTTTTTCTTTTCTTCTCCCCCCCACCAAGGTAAAGTCTCACTTTAGCCCCAGGCTACCTGGAACTTACTCTGTAGTCCCAGCTGGCCTTGAACTCACAGTGGTCCTCCTACCTCTGCCTCCTAAGTGCTGGGATTAAGGGCATGTGCCATCACGCCCAGCTAGGTTTCATAATCAAAACCTTAGTTGGAGAAGGGATAGCAAGTGAGGTGTACTGGTTTTCACAGAGTAGACAGATATTCCAACACCCTCTTCCAAGCCCTCTCGTCCCTGCTCCTCACTGAGCTCACTCTAAAGTGAAGCTCTTTCCCCTTTAGCCACAGACCTTGGCCAAGCCTGTTGTCTCTGGGCTTCCTAGTGTCCTGTACATACTAAGACTCCATCAGAGAAATACCTGAAGAACGACACAAAACTACAGGCTGACAGGTGCACAGTTCCTAAGTCCACGCCAGCTCCCCACCACCATCTGGGCTTCAGGATTGAGGGACACAGGAAGATCAGGGTGATGCACCTCTCATGCTCACCAGACCATGGCCAACTGTGGAGGGTAAGCCAGAGAGGGCTAGGAACAACAGAGGGAGGGAGCTGCTGAATGTGGAGGGGTTGAATTCACACAGGGGCCTTCTGGGTAGAATTGTGACCCATGGAAAGGTGGCTCCAGGGGACTCTCAGAGGAAGAGCCCAGAGGCCTGAGGACAGTTCAGGGAAGAGTGTTAAGTAAGGGCAGGAGATAGCATGAAGCTGTTCAGGCAGGGAAAGGTCTAGAACATCACACTAAGGAATCTGGGCTTTATCCTGCTGTCAGAAGGTTAAGTTTTAGATTTCAGGGTCCAGCACAAGTCTGACAAATTTGGGGACTAAGGAAGGACAACTGATTATTTTACCAAATAAGACTATTAAGAACCAAACCAAGCTGGGAATATTGGTGCACACCTTTAAACCCAGCACTCAGGAGACAGAGATAGGAGGACCGCTGTGCGTCCAATGCCACCCTGAGAATACATCGTGAATTACAGGTCAGCCTGGGCTAGAGTGAGAACTGACCTCGAGAAACCACACACACACACACACACACACACACACGCTCTAAACCCAAATCCGAAACACCACTTACCACTTCTTCTTAGCACTACTTCACGAATGGAATTAAAAGCTAAAAGCTTGGAAGAGCACAAGACTCAGGAAGACAGTCCTTCCCTCACAAAAGAGACGGATGGCCGCCACGTTGTCTTGTTCTTGCCAACCCTCAGGGGAATGGAGACTCTCGTGCTGAATGAAGCTGGGACCTCAGCTCTGGGACCCACAGTAACAGGACCAACCTGAGAGTTAGGCCTGTCCCTCCATCCAAACTGTCACTGCACTCTGTTCAGATGCCAGCCCAGCTGGGCAGCTCACAGCCAGCACCACAGGATGGAGCTGGTGTTCTGTTCCTTGGAGCAAAGAAACTCTTCCATGTCAAATGGGTTGGGGAACACTGAAACATTTTTTCTGGTTTTATTTCTTTTTTCTCTTTCTTTCTTTCTTTTTTTCTTTTTTCTTTTTCTTTTTCTTTTTTTTTTTTTTTTTTGAGGTAGGGTCTCACTCTAGCTCAGGCTGACCTGAAATTCACTATATAGTCTCAGGGTGGCCTCGAACTCACGGTGATCCTCTTACCTCTGCTTCCCGAGTGCTGGGATTAAAGGCGTGTGCCACCATGCCCAGCCTATAATTTTTTTTTTTTTTTGTTTAGGAAGGGACTCACTCTAGCCCAGGCTAACCTGGAATTCAGTATGTAATTCAGGCTGACTTGAACTCACAGGGATCCTCCTACCTCTGTCTCCAGAGTGCTGGGATTAAAGACGTGTACAATAATGCCCAGACTTTTCTGTTTTTTTTTTTTTTAAACATTTTATTTATTTGAGAGAGAAAAAGGTAGGGGGGAGAGAGAGAGAGAGAATGGGTGCACCAGGGCCTCTAACCACTAGAAGTGAACTCCAGATGCATGTGCCACCTTGTGCATCTGGCTTATGCAGGTACTGGGGAATTGAACCTAGGTCCTTAGGCTTTGCAGGCAAGAGCTTTTAACCACTAACCCATCTCTCCAGTTCCCTTTTTCTGTTCTTTAAACAAGTTCTCACTATGTAGCCCAGATTCCCTTGAACTCATGATTCTCCTGCCTCAGCCTTTAGGGTGCTGGGATGGTAGCCTGAGCATGCATCCTGGCTATAACACTGAGACTCTTAAATGTATCATTTATGTGTTCATTTCTGTAGGGCTTGAGTGTGGAAGAGATCCATGATGAGAACCCCCAGCCTTCTCATCATGGGAGGCTCCTTGGAGGATGGCGGCAGCCATGCTGAGCATCATGCAGGTTAGCAAGTGTGAGGTCAGCGAGGCAGGGGAGTGCTAGAGAGACACCTCTGGACACCCGCCCACCAGCCAGGCCTGTACCTCCAGATCAGAGTCAATGGAAGACACCTCGGAGGAGCTGCTTGAAGACACTCGGGCCCGGATGACCTGAACAGGAGGGTATGAGGGGGGCTCCTGCAGGGAGACATCGCCTGTGTTCATCTGTCCATCCCCAGGCAGCCTACTGGCACTGCAGCCTGTCTGCAAGGTGCATGGGAAAGGTCAGGCCAGGAAACCCGGTTGACTTCATGTTTGAACATTCCAAGAATTCACACGTTTATTATTCCAAGGTCACAAAGGGCTGTGTAGAGCAGCATCCACCTGCTCCTCACCCCTCAGCACCCAGAGGATCGTCCACACGCTCCTCAGAGATCACTGTCCACTCGCTCCTCATCCCTCAGTGCCCAGAGGGTCAGCGTCCACCTGCTCCTCATCCCTCAGCACCCAGAGGATCAGCGTCCACCCGCTCCTCACCCCTCAGCGCCCAGAGGGTCAGCGTCCACCCGCTCCTCACCCCTCAGTGCCCAGGGGATCAGCATCCACCCGCTCCTCACCCCTCAGTGCCCAGAGGGTCAGCGTCCACCCGCTCCTCACCCCTCAGCGCCCAGAGGATCAGCGTCCACCTGCTCCTCACCCCTCAGCACCCAGAGGGTCAGCGTCCACCCGCTCCTCACCCCTCAGTGCCCAGAGGATCAGCATCCACCCACTCCTCACCCCTCAACACCCAGAGGATCAACGTCTACCCGCTCCTCACCCCTCAGTGCCCAGAGGATCAGTGTCCACAAGCTCCTCATCCCTCAGCGCCCAGAGGATCAGCGTCCACCTGCTCCTCACCCCTCAGTGCCCAGAGGATCAGTGTCCACAAGCTCCTCATCCCTCAGCGCCCAGAGGATCAGTGTCCACCCGCTCCTCATCCCTCAGCGCCCAGAGGATCAGCGTCCACCTGCTCCTCACCCCTCAGCACCCACAGCCAGCCAGCACTCAGGTTCAATGCTCTCTTCCAGATATTCTATGCAAATGCACTAATGCACATCTATTTCCTTTCCCATACATCCACAAATGGTAGCACATTCTTAGACATTTTATTTTACCCAGCAACATGACTTAGAGGAAGATCCATATCAGAAGTGTGGAGGGCCTTTGAGAATAGCATAGATCTTGAAATCCTTTAACTGGCCATCTACTGAGGACTTTTCTAATCTCTTGCTTTTCTCATCATTGCTGAGTAGAGCAAGTTACACTGAACATCCAAGACTTCAGGGATCTTACAGGATCAAACAGAACTTCTGGATGGTACAGGATGTCCATTTGTAAGCTGGACAGCTATTGCTAAAGACAGTCCAGTGAGGTTTTACCAACTCATGCCACAGCAATGTTTGAAAGAGCAGAGGACGAGTCCAGACGTACAGGAGGAAGATGCTGCTCTATTTACCTGCCTCCCTAAGCTGTCTGTTCTCCAGCAGCAGTGCGGTGCGGTGGGGAACTTCCGTAGAGATCAGTGAAGTCTTACCAGCCGGATTTCCAGAGTCATGCAAGGTTCTGCCACTACAAAACACTTCCAGACACACATGCCACTTTGTGCATTTGGCTTTACATGGATACTGGGGAGCTGAACCCACGATGTCAGGTTTTGCAAGCAGAGGCCTTTAATCTCTGAGCCACCTCTTCAGCCCAACTTCTGGGCTTTTACTAGGTTTTGTGGTCCATACTTGCAACATATGGGAGGTGTAGGCAAGAGGATTAAGAGTTCAAGGTCAGGCTGGAGAGATGGCTTGCCTATGAAGCCTAAGGACTCTGGTTCGAGGCTCAGTTCCCCAGGACCCATGTTAGCTAGATGAACAAGGGGGCGCACACATTTGGAGTTCGTTTGCAGTGGCTGGAGGCCCTGGCGCGCCCATTCTCTCCCACCCCCTTTCTCTGTCGCTCTCAAATAAATAAAAATAAACACAAAATTAAAATAAAAAATATATTTAAAAGAGTTCAAGGTCATCCTCAGCTACATAATGTATTCCAGATCTGGGCTAGATGAGGCCCTGTCTTTAAAAAAAAAGTGGGGAAGGGGCTGGAGAAATGGCTTAATGGTTAAGCCACTTGTCTGTGAAGCCTAAGGACTCAGGTTTGTTACCCCAGGTCCCATGTAAGTCAGATTCACAAGATGGCACATGTATCTGTGGTGGCTGGAGAACCTGGCATGCCCACTCTCTCTCTCTCTCAATCTCTCTCTCTCTCTCTCTGTGTGTATGTGTATGTGTGTTTCTCTCATTCCCTCTCTCTCTGTCTCAAATAATTTTTTTTTTTAAAGTGGGGAGGTGGTGCTGGAGAGATGCTCAGTGGTTAAACATACTTGTTAAACAAGCCTGACAGCAGAGTTTTGTTCCTTGAACCAGCATAAAACCAGATGAAGTAGTTCACACCTCGGCAATCCCAAATGCCCCTATGGCAATGGGTGGTGGGATCAGGAGACTCCCGAAGCTCAGAGTCTGGCCAGCGCAGTAGAAAACAACAAAACAGAACATGGTGGTGCACACCTTTAATCCCAGAACCTGGGAGGCAGATGTAGCTCGATTGCCATGAGTTCAAGACCATGCTGAGACTACATAGTAATTCCAGGTTAGCTGGAGCTAGAGCAAAACCCTACCTCAAAACAACAACAACAAAAAAAAAAAAAAAAAAAAAAAACAAGAAGAAAAGAAACACAGGTGGAAGGTGAAGACCAACACCCTGATGTGTTCTGTCCCCCACACATGCACACACACACCAAAAACAAAACTAAAGACAAAGACGAAGAAAGAGCTGGCGACAAGGGTAGATACTTTCCAAATGCAAATGAAGCGCTGGGTTCAGTCCCTAGCACCACAGAAATGGGGTGTGGTGGCACATCCCTGTAATCTCAGTACTTGGGAGGTGGGAGCAGGAAGATCAGAAGTTCAAGGCTAAGGAGAGAGTCAGTCCCCAGACAGTCAGCGTGTCTAGTGCCAGAAGGTGCTACATAGGCGACTGGGGGAAATGACCAATATCTGTCCAAGCAACTCATGGTCGAACCTACTTAGCAGCAAATAACCTGTTGATGCCCACACAAGTGCAATAGTGGCACACAGCCATGGTGGGGAACCAACTGCTCTTGATTTGGCTAACTGATCCCCTCAGTGGTATGGGACCCATAGCTGGAGCTGGGACACAAGTCAGAACCATATCCAAACATAAGCCCACTCTCCAATATCAAGCTACCATCAATCATGGGCTACAAGAGGGCCTACACCTATTAAACTCTCTATAAAAAATGTAAGGGTTGGGCTGGAGAGATGGCTTAGTGGTTAAGCTCTTGCCTGTGAAGCCTAAGGACCCCAGTTCAAGGCTCGACTCTCCAGGACCCACATTAGCCAGATGCACAAGGGGACGCACGTGTCTGGAGTTCGTTTGCAATGGCCAGAGGCCCTGGCGTGCCCATTCTGTCTCTCTCTATCTGCCTCTTTCTCTCTCTCTGTCCATCTCTTTCAAGTAAATAAAAATAAACAAAAAAAATTTAAAAAAAAAATGTAAGGGTTATCTCATTTGTCCTGGTGCTAACTTACTCTCCGTTGGAGAATCTGCTTCTCTTTTTCAGATAGATGCAGATCCTAAGGAGAGAGCCACCCCATCATACCTCAAAGGGCCCCAGTTGAAACTAAGGAAAACTGGAGAAACAAGCAAGGGTGATGTTTTCCTGATGAACCGGATACCAGCACAAGGGGGAAGGGGACCAACACAGAGAAAAATCAACTCCTACCAAATCAGAGCGCCAGAGCCTCAGAGGCCCCCAACACCTCAGCACTGAAGCAGACCAAAAATGAACCCAACATGGCTTAGGGAAATTTTGTGGAAGAGGGGAAGGAAAGAATGTCAGAGCCACATGTTGGGTCATGACATGCAGAGACATTTATCCTACCCATAACTGGGCTAACTCCACAATGCATGACCCATTTACATCAACAAGGAGGGACCAGTGGGGAGGGGGTAGGCCATGGATGAGCCTAATAATGGTACCAAACTGCCTGTATTTGCTGAATACAAAACTAATTAAAAAAAGAAGAAGTTCAAGGCTATCCTCAACTACATAGTGAGTCTTTAAATGTTTTAAAAGAGAAGCCGGATGAGGTGGCACACACCTTTAACACCAGCACTCAGGAGGCAGAGGTAGGAGGATCAATGTGAGATCAAGGTCACCCAGAGACTATACAGTGAATCCCTACCTCAAGAAAATGAAACAAGGTTTGGAGAGATGGTTTAGCAGTTAAGGCATTTGCCTGCAAAAGCAAAGGACCCAGGTTCAATTCCCCAGTACCCATGCAAAACCAGATGCACAAGTGTCTGAAGTTCTTTTGCAGTGGCTAGAGGTCCTGGTGGATCCATTCTCTCTCTCTCAAATAAATCACTGAAAAATAAATAAATAAAAAATAAATTAAAACAACCACCACCACCACAACAACAACAAAAAAGCTGCATGCCTTTAATCCCGGCACTCGGGGCAAAGGCAGGAGGATGTCTATGAGTTGAGGCTAACCTGGGACTACAGTGAGTTCCAGGTCAGCCTGGGCTAGAGTGAGACCCTACCTGGAAAACACCAATAAATAAAGATAAAGAAGGCCCTGGACTTTCCACTGACCTACTGCACAGGACACATGGATGATTTCTGGAAAGACAACTTCTATGAATTCACCGGGTATGGTGGTTTGATTAAGGTATCCCCCATAAACTTAGGTGTTCTGAATGCTAGATTCCCAGGTGATGGAGATTTGGGAATTAATGCCTCCTGGAGGAAGTGTATTGTTGGGGGCGGGCTTATGGGTATTATAGCCAGTTTCCCCATGCCAGTGTTTGGAAGACTTTCCTGTTGCTATTGTCCACTTTATGTTGGCCAAGGAATGATGTCCACCCTCTGCTCATGCCATCGTTTTCCCCTGCCATCGTGGAGCTTCCCTTGAGCCTGTAAGCTAAAATAAATCTCTTTTTCTCAGAAGCTGCTCTTGGTTGGGTGATTTCTACCATCAATGTGAACCAGACTGCAACAGTAAAGTGGTACCAGGAGTGGGGTTGCTGCTAGACACCTTAACTGTGTGGCCTTGGCTTTTTGGAGCTGATTTTCAAGAGGAATGTGGGAGGACTTGAAACCTTGGCCTAAGCAGTGCTGTAAGTACAGCTTGATGGACTAATCTGGTCAGAGTTAAAAGACCTGAATGCAGTAAGAACTATGTACTGTGAGGTTTGGCTTATGAGGGTGAGAAAGCTTTGCCTGGACTAGGCTAGCAGTTTGTGTGAGAAGCTTGCTGTTATGCCTGGGTCCTGAGAAGTCTGTGCAGGGTTGCTTTGTGTAGCAATAAACTGGAGTGAGCAGAGGGATATGGCACAGAAAGAAAAATCTTTGGGTAAACTACTGCCCGTTCAGATGCAATTGAGAGATTATAACCTTTGAGATTGGGCCAGCTGACCTGCACGGGGGCAACAGGAAGAATGTAGACTCTTTTGAAGGGGCCTGAGTGCTCAAGGAGTAAACTGTTCTTCAAAGTCTACTTTATTTCCCCCCTGGATTAACAAATTGGCACCCTACCTGGTATTGAGGAGTATAAGAAATGCAGGAAAGAGAGGGTCATTGAGTTGGCAACATGGTCTTGTGTTTTGGAAATGGCCATGGGCAGTGTGAAGCAGGTTTGTTGGATGCCTGCATGGAGACCCCATGGGGCCATGAGGATGACCCATGGATTACAGTGGAGACCCAGTGGAGACGCTGGGACCACAAGAGCTTCCCCTCAAGCCTATAAGCCAAAATAAATCTCTTTTTCCCACAAGTGGCTCTTGGTTGGGTGATTTCTGTCAGCAGTGCGAACCTGACTGCAACACCGTGTAACCCTCAGAAGGAGATATGTCCCCCTGAGGGTCAGTGCCCTGTCCTGTCAGCTGGGGTAGTGTTCTGTGACATGGGAGGTAAGTGCCTTGGCTCCACATCAGCTGAGTGCAGAGTTCCCTGTGAGTCAGCAGGACACACAGATGGAGTCCACAAAGAACAAACTCAGGGTAGGTGTCACCCTACTGCCCTCAGGGGTGGGTGGGAACAGGAGCATGTGGGTGGGGTGGTGCAGCGGGTGGCTCCCGGGCCTGTAATCACCCAGGGCAGCCCACACCCTCGTCAACAGATGACAAGGAGCTTTCAACTCTTCCCAGTGAGAACGAGAGTGCCGGTCCACTGGCCCAGCCTCTGCCCCTCTCCTGGCTCAGGCTGAATGGGTGAGCTGTGCCCGGCAGCTCCTTCAGTCTCTAGGATCAGAGCTCAGCGGGGAGGATGCACTGGTCATCAGCTTCCAGATAACTGTCCAGGCAAGTCAACATCAGCACATGGGACCAACAGGGTACCTGTGTTCCCATGACCTTGCCCACCAGGACATGCCCTTTGATAATGGAAAACAAATAAAATTACTTTACCTCTCAGAGCCTCAGACCTGGAATTCATCATGTAGTCTCAGGGTGGCCTCAAACTCACAGTGATCCTCCTACCTCTGCCTCCCATGTGCTGGGATTAAATGCATGCACCACCATGCCTGGCTGAGATTTCCATTGTTTTTGATTTTGATTTGGTTTTGGTGTGATTTGCTTTTATTCTTCTAGAGCTAAGCAAATGCTCCACCACTGAATGTAACCTCAGTCCTCCAATGGCTGTTTTTTTAAATTATTTATTTATTTATGAGAGAGAGAATGGGTGCACCAGGGCCTCCAGCCACTGCAATGAATTTCAGATGCATGCATCACATTGTGCATCTGGCTTACACGGGTACTGGAGAATCAAACCTGGGTCATTGGCCTTCACAGGCAAGTGCCTTAAGGACCAAGCCATCTCTCCACCACCCCCTTTTTTGAGACAGGGTCTCTGTGTTGCCCAAGTTGGCCTCCAATTCCTGGGCTCAAGTGAACTTCATGCTTGAGCTTTCTCAGGTGTCAGGTGTGTACCTCAATTGAAAAGAAGCTCCAGGGACTTAGGTGATGCATGCATCTGGAGTTCATTGCAGTGGCTGGAGGCCCTGGTGTGCTAATTCCCTCTCTCTCTACCCAACTCTCTCCCCCCTCTCTCTCAAATTAATTAATTAAATTAAAAATAATAAAAGAGGCTCCAGCTGCTTTATTTGATAAACTAAAATAAAAAAATCCCGGCATGGTCTTGCATACCTGTAATCCCAGCACCCAGGAGGTGGCGGCAGGAGAGTCAGTTTAAGGTCATCCTCAGTCATCTATCACGTTTCAGACCAACCTGGGCCACATGAGATCCTGTCTCTAAATAAACAGGTGCTTAAAAATAGAAGCAAGTCTAAGCCTGGTGTGGTGGTGCATGCCTTTAGTCTCAGCATTCAGGAGGCTGAAGGAGGAGGATTTCCATGAGTTTGAGGCCAGCCTAGGACTACATACTGAATTCCAGCTTAGCCTGTGCAAGAGCCCTACGTCGAGAAAATAATAATAATAATAAGAGTGCCTACTTCAAAGAGTTGGGTGTTTTGTTTGTTTGGTTTGGTTTGGGTTTTGAAGGTAGGATCTCATTCTAGCCCAGGCTGACCTGGAATTCACTATGGAGTGTCAGGGTGGCCTTGAACTCACAGTGATCCTCGTACCTCTGCCTCCTGAGTGCTGGGATTAAAGGTATGTGCCACCATGTCCGGCTCAGAGAGGTTTTATGAGAATCTGTAGTTAATAAGTATAAAGAAACATTCAGCCGGGCGTGGTGGCGCACGCCTTTAATCCCAGCACTCGGGAGGCAGAGGTAGGAGGATCACTGTGAGTTCAAGGCCACCCTGACACTCCATAGTGAATTCCAGGTCAGCCTGAGCCAGAGTGAGACTGTACGTCGAAAAACCAAAAAAAAAAAAAAAAAAAGAAAGAAAGAAAGAAAGAAAGAAAAGAAAAGAAACATTCATGCAGTGTTTACTTACAGTAAGAAAATGCACACATAAGTACAGATCGAGGTCAAGATCTGAATCCTGCCTCTATTATGACCTTAGGCAAGTTGCTTACCTCCTCCTTGCCCACTTCCTTGTCTGTAAAATGAGAATAATCCCTCAAGGGTTGGCAAGGAGGGTAAAAGAATTAACGTCTGGGAAAGTTTTAGGCCAACAGCATCTCAGTGTTGGCTGTACTGCTCTCTGAAAGCCAGGCAAGTAGCAAGTCCAGCAAGCAGGCTGCTGGGGGAGAGGTGCTCTGAGGGAGCTGGCTTCTGGACCAGGTTAGCGGGGTCCCCCGCCTCACAGAGGTGTCTCCCCTCCTGGTGAAGTCAGGAGGAAGAGGACAGTTAGAAGCAGGTGGGCTTCAGCATTGGAGAAGGTGAGTGGACCACGTTCCTCATGTGGCGGCTTCCTGGAGGAAGCCCACACCACACTGAGGTATGAGGTTGGTAAAAGTCAACACAGTTTTGTACTGCCCTATTTTTTATTTGTTTTAAAGTACTGAAAATGGAATCTGGGGCCTCAACATGCAGGCTAACCATGTACTCTACTACTGAGTTACATCCTAGAGTCTACCCCAGCAAAGTTTCTGAAAGTTCTTTTTCACAAATTCTGTTTTGCTTTTTTAGAAACTGTTTAGTGCACAGAGCTGGGGAAATGGCTCAGGGGCTAAGGGTGCTTGTTCGTAAAGCCTTATGGCTGGGCTCAATTTCCCAGCACCCATGTGAAGCATACAGCATCTGTGAAAAAGTGGCATAGGCATCTGGTGTCCGTGTGCCATGGCAAGTGATCTGTGTATTGAAGGGTGAGGAGCATGTGTGTGTATGCAAGTGCACACACACACACACACACAAATAAATAGATACTATTTTTAAAAATTGTCAAATGTTGAGCCAGGCATGGTGGTGCACCTCTTTAATGCCAGCACTCAGGAGGCAGAGGTAGGAGGATCGCTGTGAGTTCGAGGCCACCATTAGACTACATAGTGAATTCCAGGTGAGTCTGGGCTAGAGTGAGAACCTACCTTGAAAAACCAAACAAACAAAAAATTGTCAAATGTAGCCAGACATGGTGGTGCATGCCTTCAGTCCCAGTACTGGGGAGGCAAGGTAGGAGGGCTGCTATGAATTCGAGGCCAACCTGAGACTGTCTAGTGAATTCCAGGTCATCCTGGGCTAGAGTGAGACCCTACCTCAGAAAAAAAAAAAAAAATGTCTGGTGCAAAACTCTGGCCAGATGCTGCCAAAGTACCCTCTGCCCAAAGACTTCCCTTCCTCCCGCTCTTCTTCTTGCCCTTCTGTTAGAAGAGCAGCTCTGTGGACTTCGTGAACACAGGCTCTGCCTCTGTTTCATTTCATCACATGCACAGAGAGTCACTCAACCCCCGAGGAACACAACAAACGTAAGACTCAAAGCTGCCATGTAGTACATATTGTTAATCCCAGATCTCTGGGAGTTTGAGACCAGCTTGAGGCCACAGAATGAGTTCCAGGCCAGCCAGGGATAGAGAGTGAGACCCTGCCTCAGAAAAAAACAAACAAAAAAGAAACAAAAACAAAACTAAACCTTAGTCCTCTGGCCCATCCAAAATCTTTCAAACACCAGGGTCCTCTGTACAGCTGAGCAAGGGCCACACCACTGCCATTTAAATTGCAGCTCTGCTAAGGGCCCAGACCTCCCTTGTCATGGGTTCCAGGAGAAATCTGGATAGAAAGGGACAGTGCACAGAAGTGAAACAGGGGCTGGAGAGATGGCTCAGCAGCTAAAGGTGCTGGCTTGCAAAGCCTGACTGTCTGAGTTCAATGCTCCACCACTCATGTAAAGCCAGATACACAAAGTGGTGTGTGTGTCTGCTGTGTGTTTGCGGTGGCAGGAGGTTCTGGGCGCCTACTCTTTCTTTCTGTCTCAACTACATAAATAACAGAAGAGAGACTAGAAGGGATTAAATGGATTTGATGGGGAAGGAAGGGTGGTGGGAAGAAATTATGATTGTGGTATATTGTCTGTATGGATAGAGGTTGCCAATAAAAAGTTTTAAAGCCAGGAGGGGTAGCACACACCTTTAATCTCAGCCCTCAGGAGGAGGATCGCTATGAGTTCGAGGCCACCCTGAGACTACATAGTGAATTCCAGGTCAGCCTTGGCTAGAGTGAGACCCTACCTTGGAAAAAAAAAAAAGCATTATTTTATTTTAATATTTTTAAATTTTTTGTTAATTTTTATTTATTTATTTGAGAGTGACCCAGAGAGAGAACGAGACAGATAGAGAGAGAGAGACAGAGAAAGAGAATGGGATGCCAGGGCTTCCAGCCATTGCAAATGAACTCCAGACACGTGCATTCCCCTTGTGCATTTGGCTAACGTGGTTCCTGGGGAATCGAGCCTCGAACCGGGGTCCTTAGGCTTCACAGGCAAGTGCTTAACTGCTATGCCATCTCTCCAGGCCCCTAAAAACATTTTTTAAAGTGCCAGCCAGGGCTGGAGCGATGGCTTAGTGGCTAAGGCATTTGCCTGCAAAGCCTAAGGACCCAGGTTTGATTCCCCAGGACACATATACGCCAGATGCATAAGTTGGCACATACACCTGGAGTTTGTTTATAGTGGCTAGAGGCCCTGATGTGCCCACTCTCTCTCTTTTTTTCTATCTCTCTGCCTCTTTCTCTCTCTCAAATAAATAAAATATACATTTTTTTTAAGTGCCAACTAGGGGCTAGAAAGATGGCTTAGTGGTTAAGATATTTTCCTGCAAAGCCAAAGGATCCCAGTTCGATTCTCTAGGACCCACATAAGCCAGATGCACAAGGTGGCACATGTATCTAGAGTTCATTTGCAGTGGCTGGAGGCCCTGGAGCACCCATTCTCTCTCTCCCCCTCTCTCTCTTTCTCTCAAATAAATAAATAATAAATTTTTTTTAAAGTGCCAACTATGTACACTTTTCTGTGTAATGGCAATTCACATTTATACACAGGAGGTTGGTCCCAAGCCAAGTATTACAACAATTTAAAGCACTATTTATTCATAACATGAACTTCACCTTTATAAATGAGATGTCCATGAGTGCATCAGGAAGGGACACTTGGTCTCTCCCTCTCTCTGTTTTTATTCATTTATTTTTACTGTATTTATTCATCTGAAATCAAAGAGTGTGAGAAAGGAAAAGAGAGCATGGATGCACCAAGGCCTGATGCCATTGCAAATGAACTCCAGATGCAGGTGCCACTTTGTGCATTTGGCTTTATGTGGGCACTGGAGACCTGAGCCCAGGCTGGCAAGCTTTGCAAACAAGTGCCTTGAAGCATGAGCCATCTCCCTAGCTGACTCTCAGTGTATGAAAGATACACTGAGCATGTTGTCCTTCCCCCTTCCCTAACTCGCCTCTTCATGCCCCATGCCCCAGACCCATCCCGTGTTCAGCCTGAAATGGTTTAGAATACTCGGCCGTCTGGTTACCTTCTTGAGCCACACTTTCCTTGTGTGCGTTTCTGAGGCAGGGTCTCACTCTGGCCCAGGCTGACCTGGAATTCACTATGTAATCTCAGGCTGGCCTCGAGCTCACAGTGATTCTCCTACCTCTCTGCTGAAATTAAAGGCATGTGCCATCACACCTAGCAAGCCACACTTTTTGTGTGAGAACTTCCATGTACAAGTAAGAGTTACCTTTTTTTTCTTTTTCTTTTCAATTTTTTTTAATTCACAACTTCCATGATTAGAAAAAATATCCCATGGTGATGCCCTCCCTCTCCATCCTTTCTTCTCTGAAACTCCATTCTCCATCACAACCCTTCTTTTGTTACTTTTCTATCAGTTTGACCCATAGTCATCAGCCTCAGCACCCAAAAGGGTAGGAGGAAAAGATTTTATTTCCTCCTCTGTGGGCCCATACTGCAGCTTTGGAGATCTCTTTACAAGGTAGCTAAAGGATCACCTCCTCCAGGAAGCCTCCAAGGACTGCTTCCCGCCCTCTGGACACCGAGCTGTGTCCCAGAACCACTCACCTGCTGCACAGGCTCAATGGTCAGCTCCAGGTACCGACTGACTGCCGTCATTGACCTCAGTGGCCTGCAGTGTGACCAACTGGTGAGAGGCACCCAGTCTGAGTTCTTCCAAAGACAGACAAGGAGATAAAAAGGAAATTTAAAGTGAGGAGGTGTTTTCTAAAAACAAGGTCTCATTTTATTTCAAAGAACCCATGGGCATTTTGCCTGGTGTCTTTGTTTCTTAGGACACATCTTTCTGCTTCCTATGAGATGTGCCTTTTCTCTCTTTAAGATCAGTGGTTCTCAAACTCAATAGTGTGGTGGAATCAACTGAAGACTTTCTATAAATAACAGAAGCTTGGTCCCTCCACCCATGTGTTGGGCTTTCACTGGCATACAGACTGGGCACTGGCTAGCTTAAGAGCTTACCAGGAAACTCCAAGATGCTCCAGGCTTGGGAGCTGTTGCCAAGCAGTGGGGGTGAGACTGAGGATGCCAGTTTCTGGGATCCACACTGAGTTTTAGAGTGGAGATGCCAGGGCCAAGGCATAGATGTATATGCCCATAAGGTTCCTAGATGGGGCCCCACACTGTAGGATTAGGGCAGGCAGAGATCCACAGGCTCTGACTTCCCAGGGCACAGCCAGAAGACACCCAGAACTCTACACTGAGCTTCCCACTGAGGCACAATGTCACCACAGTGTGAATGGGAGGAAGTAAATTCCCCCTGGGAACTTCCTGGAATCCCCTTCCTTTGTTATATGCAATAGTCTGAGTTTGTCAACCCTGACTGCATTGCTAAGCTTAGAACATTCAGAGAAGCAGTGTCACTTTGCCTGTCCATACCCATCCCTTCCCCAGTTCACACCTCCATTCCCACTCTCCACAGAGGATCCCAAAATTAGTAAGGGGAGAGGCAGCTTCTATCTCCAAGTCCTCACTTGCTTGCTTCCTTGTGTTGTGAAGCACATTCTCAGTGTTTGGGAATCAAGATCTTCTGGTGAGGACAAATTGGTTGGGTCAGAATAAGTTCTTATTACGTGTAGCTGTCACCTGACTGAATCAAGCTCAAAGGAGACAAGGCACCGGAGATACAGAAAACTTGTTTAGGGGACAACCCGAACTGCAGAAATAGAGACAAACACTTGCCTCAACATACTGACTTCTACTCCTGGCATGACACAATGTAAAGGTTGGACATTATTGTTACAGTTGAGTTGTGACCAAACACTGACCATTATTGTCATAGTTAAGCTGCAGTGGCCACAAACAGCGAATGGGTCCTTGGGACACAAAATGAACATCCAGATTCACAAAGGCCAAAACATGATGTCACCACAGCTCTGTCAGGAGGTGACATAACACTGACGTCAAAGACACTAGTGAAAGTAGGAATGCAGACTTTATGAACTACGAGTGGGAAAAAAAAAATCACATTGTTTTAAAATGAAGGAATCTGGTTTGTGTACTATGGGGATGCAAGTCTGCAAGTAGATTTGTCACACAGCGAGTATGTCACTCTTCTGTCTACTCTGCTGAAAATACGTCAAGTGTTTTAAGTGATTTAAAAATACCCAAAACAAGTTGAGCATGGTGGCTCACACCTTTAATGCCAGCATTCAGGAGGCCGTGGTAGGAGGCTTGCCTTAAGTTCAAGGCCACCCTGAGACTACATAGTGAATTCCAGGTTAGCCTGGGCTAGATAGGGCAAGACCCTACCTCAAAAAACAAAAAAAAAAAACCAAACAACAACAAAAAAAAACAACCCAAAACTTTAAACAAAATCTTGAATTCTAGGTCAGTCTGAGCTAGAGTGAAGCCCTACCTTGAAAAACAAAAATTGGACCTGAGAAAATGGAGGAAGCCATTGCATTCAGGGTCCCTTTAACTTTGGACATAAAAAGAGTTTGGGGCTGGAGACATGGCTTGTTAAGGCACTTGCCTGTGAAGCCTAAGGACCCAGGTTTGATCCCCCAGGACCCACATAAGCCAGATGCTCATTGTGGTGTATGCACCTGGAGTTTGTTTGCAGTGGCTAGAGGCCCTGGCACACCCATTCTCTCTCTCTCTGCCTCTCAAACAAGGAAACACATAAATAAAATATTATTTTTTAAAAAGTAGTTTTAAGGGTATAAGCCTGAAAAGACTTCCAGAATTCCCAGTCCCTATTTCTTGTCAAAGCTTCCTGCCTCTGTCCACCCATGCAGTAAACACATTGGAAGGACCCCAGAAGGTTTCTAGCCATACAGACCTTATACTCGGACATAGCCTCCCAAGTTTCTTCCTCTTTTTCTGCACAGGTCAGAAGGGATTGGGTGTCAAGGCTCTCCCTGGCTTCAGAGGCAAATCCGAAGGCTCGCCTCATCCTGCTTTTCATCACACATGACAGGAAAATGATCTGAGATGCGGAAGTTAAGGTCCAAGGAAGTGGAGAATAGCAGCCTCCCAGGGCTTCCCGTCACACCCCACTGGCCTAAGCAGCCTACCCCTGGGTTCTTGATCCTCTGCCCAGTGAGTCTGCCTGGATCTGGGCCCAGCTTACATAGCATATCTGAGCACAGGGCCTGGTCAGCCTTTACATTTCTGACCCCTGATAAATGCATCTTTTCCTAAGTCCCTGGCTTTAGTGTTCCCAAAACTCATGTCCACCTGGAACCTCAGACTGTGACCTTCTTTGAAAAGATGGTGTTTTGCTGATGCATCATAGTGGGGTAGACTACATCTAATGACTGGAGTCCTTATAAGAGGAGGGAGCAGAGATACACAAAGGGAAGACAGAGGAAGAGCTGAAACTATGAGGCCATGCAGGCGAGGTGGTGCACATTTGTAATCCTAGAACTCCAGAGGCTGAGGCAGGGATCTCGAGTTCAAGGCCAGTCTCAGCTACATAATTAGACCATGTTTAAAAAAAAAAATGACTGGAGTTTGCAGTGGCTGGAGGCCTGGCTTGTCCATTCGCTCTCTGTCTGTTTCTCACTCGCAAAAAAAAGGGGGGCTGGGAAAATGGCCTAGCAGTAAAGGCATTTGCCTACAAAGCCAAAAGACCTAGGATCGATTCCTCAAGACCTTCATAAGCCAGATGCACAAGGTGACATGTTCATCTGGAGTTCTTTTGCAGTGGCTGGGGTCTCTGGCATACCCATTCTCTCTCTCTATCTCTGCTTCTCTCTCTCTCTCTCTCTCTTTCAAATAAATAAAATAAAATAATTTTTAAAAAATAAAATAAAAATAAGGGGCTGGAGAGATGGCTTAGTGATTAAGGTGCTTTGCCTGTGAAGCCTAAGTCCCCAGGCTTGATTCCCCAGAACCCACATTAGCCAGATGCACATAGCGGTGCAGGCATCTGCAGTTCATTTGCAGTGGCCAGAAGCCCTGGTGTGCCCATTTTCTCTTTCTCAATAAATAAGATTTTTTTAAATTTAAAAATAATAAAAAAAATAAACAGTAATAAGGCCACAAGCTAAAGCACTCTTGGAGCCACAGGAAGCCTGATAGGAGGGACATTTTTTTTGTTTGTTTGGTTTTTTGAGGTAGGGTTTCACTCTAGCTCAGGCTGACCTTGAATTAACTATGTAATCTCAGGGTGGCCTCAAACTCACGGTGATCCTGCTACCTCTGCCTCCCAAGTACTGGGATTAAAGGCATGTGCCACCACGCCCAGCTTGTTTTTTTTTTTAAATTTTAATTTATTTGTTTATTTATTTGATGGAGAAAGAGGGAGACAGAATGGGCACATCAGGCCCTCCAGCCACTGCAGATGCATCCCAGACACATGCACTCCCTTGTGCATTTTGCTAACTTGGGCTCTGGGGAATCGAACCTGGGTCCTTTGGCTTTGCAGGCAAACACCTTAACCACTAAGCCATCCCTCCAGCCCCCATTTTTTTTTTGTCGCACTTCCAGGCACTTTACACCCACACACCCACCACCACTACAGCGGCGCTGCCGACACCCTCCTCCAGCTCGCTGGCAGAGCTTGGCCTGCCCTTGCAAAGCTCACCCAAGGTCACTGAGGGGTGACAGCACATCAGCAGCACCCCAGGCGCCTCAGGAGCTGGTCAGGATCAGCAGCCACGACCAAGGGCAGCGCTTGGCCAGCTTTGGTCTCCACACCCGCAGCAGAGCAGCAGGGAGGGTGGGAAAGAGCCTGTGTGGAAGGTCAGCCTGCAGAGCCCTCTCTAGCTCTGGGAGGAAACCCCGCCAGGGAGGAGGATCAAGCGCTCCCAAGGGCAAGATCCACAGGGAGGTGATTCTTGGGAGGAAGCAGAACCGATCCTGGGGCTGGGGCCTTTCCAACTCACTCCCACTTCTTTGTTTCAGAGAATGCTGGGCAAGAGCCTTTTTTGTTTGTTTGCTTGTTTGTTGTTTTGTTTTTCAAGGTAGGGGCTGAGGCTGGCCTTGAACTCACAACAATCCTCCTGCCTCAGCCTCCTGAGTGCTGGGATTAAAGGCATGTACCACCACGCCTGGCTTTCTAAATAATATTTTATGGAGGCTGGAGGGATGGCTTAGCGGTTAAGGCACATGCCTATAAAGCCTAAGAACCCTGTTCGATTCTTCAGGTCCTACATAAGCCAGATGACATGGTGGTACATACATCTGGAGTTCGTTTGCAGTGGCTTGAGGCCCTGGCACGTCCACACTCGCTCTCTCTCACTCCCTCTCTCTGTCTTTAATAAATAAATAATATTTTAGGGCCGGGCATGGTGGCACAAGCCTTTAATCCCAGCACTTGGGAGGCAGAGGTAGGAGGATTGCCGTGAGTTCGAGGCCACCCTGTGAATACATAGTGAATTCCAGGTCAGCCTGGGCTAGAGTGAGACCCTACCTCAAAAAACCAAAAAAAAAAAAAATTAATAATAATATTTTATGGGGCCTGAAGTGATGGCTTAGTGGTTAAAGCACTTGCCTAGGAAGTCTAAGGACACAGATTTGATATGCTAGTACCCACGTAAGCCATATGCACAAGGTGGTGCATGTTGTCTGGAGTTTGATTGCAGTGGCAGGAGCCCTGGCATGCCCATTCTCTCTCTTTCTCTCTCTGTCTGCTTGTTTTTCTCTCTTTTCAATTAAAATATTTAAGAAAATATTTTATGGAGTTAGAGAGATGGCTTAGTGGTTAAAGCATTTGACTGCCAAGCTTAGAGACCCAGGTTTAATTTCCCAGTACCCATGTAAGCCAGATGCCCAAGGTGGCACATGTATCTGGAGTTCATTTTCAGTAGCTGGATGCCCTGGTATGCCCATCCTCTCTCTGCCTTTTCCCCTCTCTCAAATAAATTATATATATATATGTGTGTGTGTGTGTGTGTGTGTGTGTGTGTGTGTGTGTATAATAATTTATTCAAGCCGGGTCTGGTGGTGCACACCTTTAATCCCAGCACTCAGGAGGCAGAGGTAAAAAGATTGTTGTGAGTTTGAGGCCATCCTGAGACTACATAGTGAATTCCAGGTCAGCCTGAGCTAGAGTGAGACCCTACCACGAAAAACAAAAACAAAAAAGTTTATTTATTTGTTTGAGAGAGAGAGAGAGAGAAAGAAATAGGCAAATAGGGAGAGAGAATGGGCACAACAAGGCCTTGAGCCACTGCGAACTCCAGCTGCATGTGCCACTTTGTGCATGCATGGGCACTGGGGAATCGAACCTGCGTCCTTACACAGTGCCTTAACCACTAGGCCATCTCTCCAGCCTGTGAGTCATCTTTTGAAAGGGAAAACACCAAGCTGTAAGTAACTGCATTGGTGTTTGCTTGCCTCAGGCTTAGCCCACCCCTCTGGACTAGATAGAGGGCTGCCTAGCAAGAAGCAAAGACATCATGAGCACGGGGGAGGGGCTGGGTAGGCCAGAACCTCTGACTTCAGGGCTCCAGCCTCTGTCACTCTCTGGGCCTGGCAGGGATACAGCGAGATCCAGCGCAGCTCCACCAAGGGAAGTCAGGAACCAGGGTGTGGCCCGCAGCAGGTACTCGGGCTGCCTGTCATGGGCCACAATGGCCGAGGCATAGAGGAGGCCAGCCAGAGCTGATAGGAACCGCGTCCACAGGAGGATGTAGAAGAAGGACTTCCCCTGGCACTGTGGAGAGAGGAGATGCTGAACCGAAAGCCACTGGATCCCCAACCCAGTGGCATAGCTAACTGGTGCACAAGTCCTCTGTCCCAGCCGCTCCCCAAGGCACTGCTCCTGTTAGGTGTTCAGCTGTTCTTCGAGTATCTGCTTTCACCCAGAGAACTCCTTACTCATCCCTCAGAACCTGTCCTGTCCCTCTTCCATGGTCCCTTTTACTGAGTAAGCAAGGCTTTTCTCTTTACACATAAAGCAGGCTCTGAGGACAGGACAGGATCCCCACCATCTCAGTGCAAAGCTCCTGACCCCACTCAGGGCTCAAGAACGGCAGCTGGGGGAAAGTGGGGGAGCCTGAGTCATGAAGGGCTGCTGCCCTCTGGGACCTTTGGCACCAGGCCAAACAGGGCTGGTTAAGGAAGTGTGAGATCATATTCTGGTAAGTTTGAAGCCAAGGGGACATTCTGTGAGAACAAGTAATGGAGATGCTGGCTCAAAAAAAGAAGCATGCAGTATTTATATGTAAATTGTCTTTATAAGCATAAAGCCACTAACATACATGTATACGTATAATGTATACAAAACTATATTCTCTTTCTTTCTAGCTTTCTTTTTTTCTTTTCTTTTCTTTTTTTTTGAGGTAGGGTCTCATTCTGGCTCAGACTGACCTGGAATTCACTCTGTAGTCTCAGGGTGGCCTCGAACACACAGCGATCCTCCCACCCCCACCTCCCGGGTGCTGGGATTAAGGGCATGTGCCACCACACCCTGAAAGACTATATTTTAATTACATACTACATTTAGACTAATATATATGCAAGTATATCATACATCTAACTTGTTTTGCTCATTAGGAATATTTGTCTATAAATTAATATGTAGTACGTATGTATTTATAGATATATAGGCCTTTGCTAAGGAATGGAAAAAATTTAGGAAAAATGTGTATTTTGGTTGATTTTCCCCTATTTTTAAAAAAATACTTTTATTTATTAGCAAGGAGAGAGAGAGAAAGAGAGAGAGAGAGAGAGAATACGGGGCATGCCAAGACCTCTTGTCCCTGCAAACAAACTCCAGACACATGAGACACTCTGTGCATCTGACTTTATGTGGGTTCTGGGAACGCAAACCCAGGCCATCAGGCTTTGCAAGCCAGCAACTTAACTGCTAAGCTATCTCTCTTGCCCCATGATTTTCTCCTATTTTTTATTTATTTTTGAGGTAGGGTCTCACTTTAGCACAGGTTAACCTGGAATTCACTATGTAATCTTAGGGTGGCCTTGAACTCATGGCCATCTTCTTACCTCTGCCTCCTGAATGCTGGGATTGAAGGCATGTACCACCATGCCCGGCTTCCTATTTTTATTTTAAATCTCAAAAGCATCCTAAGGCAAGCTGGGAATGTAGCCCAGTGGTAGAGCACTTGCGTAGTACTACTGAGGCCTTGGACTTAATCCCTAGTAACACACACACACACACACACACACACACACACACCCTCCTTCTCCTCAGGAATGTGGTATTTCCCTCTGCATTTGAGACCCAGAAGCTGAGCACAGAGCCAAAAGCCTTTCCCACTTCTCACAGGAACGATCTCAGTGCAGCTGAAGCCCTGGAGGGGGCGGGTCCCCTGCCTGAACACCCCACCACCAGCCTTAGAAAACTAACACAGGTGTTGGGGCACCATCCTGGCACTGCCACGTAGCTGCCAACCCCTTCCTAGCCTACCCAAGGGCTGCGATAGAGCCCAGGCTTCCCAGTTTTCTCCCTGAGTCTGGAGAGAGGGTTCCAACATGGGAGGCTCAGGTCCTGGGACACTTCAGTCACCACCACAGCCCGGAGCATCCCTAGCCAGCTGCCTCCCCAGATCTGGCTACCCTGCTAGACTGTATGGCTTTGGGGCAGGCAGCTCTGGGCAGGTCTAGGACAGGCCCACTTCACTTCCTGGTGTCAGGGCTGGTGCTCACCCTGCGAGGCAGAAGCAGCATGGCAGAGTCCTCTGTGGCAAAAAGCCAGCAGAGCAGTTCCACAGGTGCCCTGCAGTTTGCTCAGACACTGGTCTGCACAGTGGCTTTCCTGTGCCCTCGCCTGTGATCAGACAGCCCTTCCCTGGCCTTTGCCTCTTTGTGCCCCATCTTCCAGTCCAAGACCATGACATGTGGCTGGTTTCCACCCTGGTTCACTTGGGTAATGCAGGAGCCTTCTCTCCTTTTTGCCATATCCCAAAGTTCCTTCCCTCCTTTCTGAGAGTACCACCCTCTGATGCACAGCTGAGTGAGTCTGGGAGTGTCCCAAAGGCAACTCCCACTTGTGCCCCAGGTTTGAGAGTACAACTTGTCTCATGCTAGAGGCTTGGCAATATCTGTCAGTAAGAGCCCAGGTAGCTGATGGCTCCTGGTCGCTGCATCCTTCTTGCTGTCTAGTGGAGCCCTTACTTATCCCATCCCAGAGGCCTTTTCCTTGCTGGACTTTTCTTGGCTACAGGAACTGAGAAAGAATTCAATGGTCTTTCCTGAAAAGCATTTGCAGGTGTCAGGACTCTGCTGGTTCTCTGTCTGTTCTTCACATACACCCCTTGCAACCACCACACACTGGCTCCTCAGAAAAATGTCCCTGCATGTGTGCCCGCACACAGTGGCATCACATCTTTAGGATGATCCTAAGACCTGCCACATGACCCACAGTCCCAGCCCCATCCCAGCCTCACGATTCTGGAGAATGGAGGGATCCGAGATGCCCAGGAGCCGACGGCAGCGATGCCACCCAGCACATAGCCAAAGACTTCAGGGTTTTCCTATAAGAGAAGATGTGCAGAGCCTGTATGTATGTTCTATTTTATTTATTTATTTGATAAAGCAAGAGAGAGGGAGAGACCCCCATATGTTCTAAGAAGTAGCCAGAACTGAGTCCTCTTCTACTTTTACAAGGTTTCTTCTGCCAATGGCAAGGACTGACCCCCTCCTACTTCCTCCCAAAGCAAAGGGTAGACCCATCGGATGGAAGTGACCCGAACCACCCATGCCCTCCCAACGGTGGCTCAGGCTCACCTGCAGCGGACTACCCAGCAGCCTCCGCTGAGCTCCTCGGACTGGGCCAGAAGCCTTGGGGACAGCGGTCCAGAGAGTCCAGCCTGAACCCAGGCTTAGCGGCAGAGCCAGGACAAACATGCTGGTTCTGAGCCGCTTGCTCCTCTTCCTCTCCCGGGGGGCCCGCTCTGCAAGAGACACCAGATTCCCACATGCATCCTGGAAGCTAGATCTCTCCAAATAGCTAGTATGTGAAGAGCTAGTGTGGACTCCAGACTCAGCTCCCGATTCCTGTTATGGAAAGGTCCTGACCCTCCAAGGCCCTGGGGTTATATTCCTCTTCATTCTTTATTTCTCTCTTTCTTTTCTTTTCTTTTTTTTTTTTTTTTTTTTTTGAGGTAGGGTCTCACTCTAGCCCGGGCTGACCTGGAATTCACTATGTAGTCTCAGGCTGGCCTCAAACTCACAGCGATCCTTCTACCTCTGCCGCCCAAGTGCTGAGATTAAAGGTGTGCACCACCACGCCCAGCTACGTTCCTCTTCTTGCAACTCTGCCTGCTTGCCTCCGACCCACTCTCCCAGTTGAGGCTACTCTCCTTCTTTGTGTAGGAGAGACATTAACTTTATTTTTATTTATTTATTTGAGAGAGAGAGAGAGAGAATGGGTGTGCCAAGGCCTCTAGCTGTTGCAAATGAACCTCAGACGCATACATGACTGTGCGTCTGGTCCTTTGGCTTTGCAGGCAAGTGCCTTAACCGCTAAGCCATCTCTCCAGCCCGACATTAACTTTTATTATCAGTACTGTGCAGACAGCAGTGCCACTCTTAGACTCTTAGACTCGAACCACCAAGGGTATGCATGATGCCCTCGCCATTCCTGTCATCTGCACAGAGCTGGGTGAACACATCTACTGTTTATGCCGAGGTCCCTACACCACGCACAGGATACACAGCACTGAGAACATCTTGAACATTTCCTTGGAACAACACTATTTTGAGCAGCATGGAGTGACACAGGGCATGTGTGGTGGTTTGATTTAGGTGTCTCCCGTAAACTTACGATGTGCTCTGAACAATAGGGCCCCAGCTGGTGGCAGTTTGGGAGTTAAAGCCTCCTGGAGGTGATCTATTATTGGGGATGGGTTTCTGGCTATCACAGCCAGCTCCCCCTTGCCAATGTCTGGCACACTCTCCTGCTGTTGTCCAGGAGGTGATGTCCACCCTCTGCTCCTACCATCATTTCCCCTGCCATCATAGAGCTTCCCCTCAAGGCTGTAAGCCACAGTAAACCCTTTCCTCCCGCAAGCTGCTCTTGGCCTGGTGTTTTCTGTCAGCACCACGAAGCTGTCAGCAACAGCAGGCTACATGACTCACTGATCAAGCACCCCCTCTCTTGGGTGGGAGTCTACGCACTCTTCTTCCCTTTCTTGGGAACCCCTAGTCACATGTCCTCACCATTACTCATCCCATCTCAGTCACTCCTAGACCTACCCTGCCAGTGATGATCTCTGTGTGTTTCTGCCTCCCGTTTCCCTTAGCTTGGCCATCCACACTCGCGCACTATGGTAACACCAATAGTCTTGGCCTTGGCCTATGCTGTTCTGCTTTTTTTCTTTTAATTTTACTTGAGAGAGAGAGAGAGAGAGAGAGAGAGAGAGAGGGAGAGAATGGACATGCCAGGGCATCCAAATGTTACAAAAGTCCAGACACACGTACCACCTTGTGCATCTGGCTTACATGGGTCCTGGGGAATTGAACCTGGGTCGTTTGTTTTTACAGGTAAGTAACTTAGCCACTAAGCCATCCCTCCAGCCCAATGTTGTTATGTTTGACTGTGCTGCCAATCAGGAGCCATGTTCTTCCCAATACCTGCAGCCCATTCCCTCTCTGTGGTTGTCTGTGGCGCACACACCTCCCAGGCTGCCTGCTCTGGTGACTGTTTCAGGCCCCATCGTGTCATCTGTCTAAGGTCAAGGGCCTCGTGGAGATATCTGTGCCTAGAGAGGCCTAGCTCAGGGTGTGACTAGGCGTGAGCACTCAGCATACGGATGGCTGAGAGAAGGGATGGAGACAGGAAGGCATGGCACACGCTCACCTGGCTTGGCCTTGGTCTTGGATCCACAGACTGGGAAGAGGATGAACATGAAGTTCACGATGTCAACAGCTGCTAGGTAGGCACCGGTGAAAACCTGGAAGCAAATGAGACAGAGACTGGGGCTTACCAAGACTGGCCTGTCACCCAGGATTCCCTGAGACACACGGGTTACTCTGGGACACCACTTACACTTATGTCATGTAGTCCAGTGACACTTCCCACCAACACAGAGAAAGGCCCCTTTGACTGGTGAAGAGATGAATGTTCAAATGACTATGCCAAGTGACACAGATGCTAGCCAGTAGAATTGGGGTGACGACCCCCTCTCTGCTTCCTTCTCTACCTTCTTTCCACAGCATGGGTGGCCCTCGCTGTGCAACTGTGGCACACCCCCTGAACCAATCTGAGCCTCAGTTTCCCCATCTGTAGAAGAGGCACAGAACAGGATCTCCCTCAAAGGCTGTCATGTACATTTCTGGAGATACTTTGTGAATTGTGCTTAACCCAGGGCCTGGGAAAAATCAACAGCCTATACAGGCAGCCAGAGCAACAGGAGAGTTAGTGTTAAGAGTACACGTTGTAGGGTTTGCATCCTAGCCCTGTTATTAACTGCAGGGTGACTTAAGAGAAGCCTTTCTAAAGAAATGATCATAAATGTTGGCAGGGATGTGGAAAAAGAGGAACCGTTCTACACTGCTGGTGGGAATGCAATCTGGTCCAGCTATTGTGGAAATCAGTGTGGAGGTTCCTGAAACAGCTAAAGATGGATCTACCATATGACCCAGCTATAGCACTCCTAGGCATATATCCTAAGGACTCATCTCATTTCCTTATGTTTATTGCTGCTCAATTTATAATAGCTGGGAAATGGAACCAGCCTAGATGTCCCTCAACTGATGAGTGGATAATGAAGAAGTGGCACATTTATACAATGGAGTTCTACTCAGCGGTAAAGAAAAATGAAGTTACGAAATTTGCAGAAAAATGGATGGACCTGGAAAGGATTATACTAAGTGAGGTAACCCAGGTGAGAAAGCCAAGCGCCACATGTTCTCCCTCATATGTGGATCCTAGCTACAGATGATTGGGCTTCTGCGTGAGAAGGAAAATATTTAGTAGCAGAGCCAGTAAGTTAAAAAGGAGATATAAAGGGAAGAGAAAGGAAGGAAGGAGGGTACTTAATAGGTTGGTATTGTATATATGTAAGTAGAATGATTGAGATGGGGAGGTAATATGATGAAGAATGGAATTTCAAAGGGGAAAGTGTGGGGGGAAGAGGGAGGGTATTACCATGGGATTTTTTTTTATAATCATGGAAAATGCTAATAAAAATTAAATTAAAAAATTTTAAAAAAGAGAAGCCTTTCTATGCCTATTTCCACATCTATAACAGAGGAATGATGACAGCAGAGCACCCATGTCACAGGACCATCTGTGGAGTGAACGAATGATCCTTAGTGCCAACAATGTACATAAATATTTACCAAACACCAGCTATTGTTACTGGACTTGAACCAAGCCTCATTCTATCCTGTTAGTGACTCTGAAAAGGGATTGGCTTTGGAGACAACATTGCTCAAAGCAGGCCTGGGACTGGCCAAAACTGTGTTTTAACCATGAAGCCTCCTTCCTTCATCCCTACCTGGGTGGGCACAAGACTAGGACCAGCCCCATGAGGACCCTTGGCATACATGGGTGAGGATAGGACTCCTTGTTTGAGGGTCTAGACTGTAGGGAAATTATGAAGTGCTTGCTTCTCTCTTGCTCCAAAAAGCATACCACCACCTGAGGAAGGACTTGGCTGCTCTTAACAAGCCTGAGCTCTAAAATCAATAGGACTAGAGAGATTGCTTAGTGGTTAAGACACTTGCCTGCACAGTCAAAGGACCCAGGTTCAATTCCTCCAGACCCACATAAGCCAGATGCACAAGATAGCTCACACATGTGGAGTTTGTTTACAGTGACGGAAGGCCCTGGTGTGCCCATTCTCTCTCTCTATCTGCCTGTATTTTTCTTTCTATTTCTCAAGTAAAAATAAATAAAACCAATAATAGTGCTAAAAACTTCTTGCTGAGAGCTGTAGCCAGATGCACAAGGTGGAGCATGCATCTGGAGTTCATTGGCAGTGGCTAGAGGCGCTGGTGCCCTAGTGCTCTGTCTGTCTGTCTGCATATCTGCCTCTCCCTCTCTCCAATAAATAAATAAAATTTAAGAAATATTTTAAAAAACAAAACTATTTGCTGAGCATCTACTGTGAGCTGGGTGGGGTGACAGTCGTGGCAGTGAATAAATCCTTGTCTTTGTAAATTGCATCTTCCAGCACGGATTATCCTACAATAAGCTATGGGACAAATAGAATAGGTCAGGAGATCTTGACTGCTGGGAGAAGAAACAGGTTACAGTTATTCTCAAGAAAGCCTTTAATTTTTTGCGGGGGGTGTTTTTTTTTTTGTTTTTGCTTTTTTGAGGTAGGGTTTCACTCTAGCCCAGGCCGAACTGACCTGGAACTCACTATGTAGTCTCAGGTTGGCCTCGAACTCACAGTGATCTTCCTCCCCTGCCTCAAAAGCATGTGCCACCATGCTTGGCTAGGAAAACCTCATTTTTAAATTTGAAGGAGGCGAGTGAATCAAGAACATCTGAGGGGCGGAAAGAGCAGAAGGACATGGGCACTGAGGGACGCTGTGCCTTGTAGGCTGGAGGAACGCCACCAAAGCCACCCTAGCCAGGCGCAGTGGTGCACCCTTTAATCCCAGCGCTTGGTAGGCAGAGGTAGGAGGATCGCTGTGAGTCTGAGGCCAGCCTGGGACTACAGAGTGAGTTCTAGGTCAGCCTGGGCTAAAGTGAGACCCCGCCTCAAAAAAACCAAGGGCTGGAGAGATGGCTCAGCAGTTAACGGTGCTTGTTGGCAAAGCTTGACTACATAGTGAAATCCAGGTCAGCCTGAGCTAGAGCAAGATCCTACCTCGAAAAACCCCAAAATAAATAAATAAACAAATGAAAGCCACCATGGCTGCAGTAGAGGAAGGAAAGCCAGACTTGTGGTAGATGGACCACTACCGCCTGTGTGCGGAACTCGGGCATACCTGAATGGTGAGCTGTCTGGCCAGGATGGCTCCCACGGTGTCGCAAAGACTGGTCAGCAGGCAGCAGCCTGCACACAGTGCGGACTGATCCTGTTCACATTTCTTTGCACATCTCAGGTATAGAATCCTGCGGGTGGGGGGAGAGGGGGTGACATGGGTGTGGGCAGAACACAGGAGCTGTGATTCTGAGGACCGGCCAGAGCAGACAGAGGTCTTGAAGACAGCTGACTGCATCCCAGGAAGCACTTTCTCCCCCAGGCATGGACACGAGTTTCTAAACTTAGTTTACAAACAGGAAGAAAAGACCAGAAGAACCGGGAGACTAGTTTAGAAGCCCCCGCCAGGAGTCCGAGCTCACTGATGTGGAGGCAGTATCTCCCTTCTCCACAAGACTGTGATTAGCTGGGCAAGGGTACATATACTTAGAATCCCAGAAGTTGGGAGGCCGAGCAGGATCACAAATTTGCGGTCAGCTTGCACTACATAGTGAGACCCTATGTGTTTGTTAGTTTGTTTTGTTTTGTAGCCCAAACTGACCTCTGTAGCTCACTCTGTAGCCCAGGCTGGCCTCGAACCCACAGCCATCTTCCTACCTTAGCCTCCTGAGTGCTAGGATTAATGGTATGTGCCACCAGGCTCATGAGACCCTCTCTTTTAAAAAAACAAAAAAAGTGACTTTCCTCCTCCAAATCAGGCTAGGTCAATATAATGGCCCCTCTCCACCCTGATAAGCTTGTTGCTATTGCTGTATTTTATTTTCTGGAAGGGAAACTAGAAGTTTCTAAAAGTAACCTAAGCATTGCTGAGCTAATCACCACAATTCAAAAGACAACTTGTTTCTTTGAAATTAAAGTGGAATCCTTTGAATCTATCTGTGCAGGAAGTGGTTGGCATTTGCCAGCCCCTGGCCAAACCTTATCATACCAAATTAACAACCTTAATTCACATAGCAAACCTTAACACCACACAGAGAGCAGGGCAGGCTGGAAGGAGCCAGAGGCCTTTCTGGCAAGATCAGCCATCCCATCTGGGACACACTGAGGTTTGGATGGCTCCCTGTTGGGTTCCTGGACACTCCCCCCAAGCCTGCCAGCCCCAAGCCCTAAGCTCTCCGTGGGACCATCAACTGTGGATGTGGGTTCTGGGGTCTTAGGGCCAATTTACGGTTAAGGAATAAACACTTCAGTTAGAGACTTGGGCCCAAATCATCAATAATTTATTTCACCCTTCGCATTTGAGACAAGAGAAAAAAAAATGGCTTAGGGTGGGGAGCTGGGGGTGGTGGTGTGTTAAGAACAATAGGGTTCACCCAGCTCCAAGGCAAGGTCTTGTTCTCAGCGGGCTCAGCTGGGGCATTCTGAGATGTTCCCTCACCTCTGCAAGCCCTGAGAGGGGTGGGGCGCTAGCGTGCCTAATAGTTCTGGTACCCGAAAGTGGCTGAGGAACAAGAGACAGTGTGACAGCAGAGGAGGTGACAAGTGCAGTGCCCTCTTAGTTTAAGCCCTAGGACACAGGGGCCTGCCCACGTCTGCATCTTCAGTAACCCAGGCTCCTCATGTGAAGGGGCGATAACAGACCTACTCGGGGGCCAGAGGCAGCTCCCTAGTAAGTGCAACCTGGGCCTGTGGCGTCTTTCCTCCAGTCACTGGGTGGTGAGGCTGCAAACCCTCTGCCAAGGTACGGGAGAGGCTGAGTGGAGTGTGAGTGGAGTAAGGTCAGCCAGTTCCAGCAGGGGGATGGGCAGTGGCTCCTGGTCCTTCCCCTCCCCTCCCCCCACGGGGAGTAACTGGGCGGCACCATGCTAGACCGTGTCCCTGGAGAAAGCTGAAGACCTGGAGGTCTTACCCTTCCAACCCAGGCTACAGGGACCACCTGGCTAAACCACTGCAGGTGCTGGACAGGCAAGGGCAAAGGCTGTCTGATCGTCAGCACTGCACCCCTTCCCAGCTAAGATGGCTTTGAAGGGTACCCTAAAATCACAAACACGGGGCTCGGGGGCTTGCCAAAGTCCCTAAGGGTCGTTGGCAGCGTGAGAGCGATAGTGGCGTGTAATGAGCACTTACTAAGGCTTTGACTGTCTTGCCTCATTTAACCCTCCCACCCACCTTAACTGGGATTCACATGAGGTCCAAAGACGGGCACAGCGCGAGCGGGCAGGAAAGGGCTGACAAAGAACCCACATGGAGGCTGCAGCCACTGCACCGCCCGGCCTCCTGCGCGCTGGCTCACCGCCCAGCCTTTCCCAAGCGTGGAATCTCAGGGAAGGACTCCGCTTCAGTGCACGGAGAGATGTTCGATTTGCCCTGGCACTTGTGCTGCCTCCTCCCTGGTCCCCTTTCCCGCCCCTTTCCTCTAGGTTTCCTTCCAGGCGGGAGCAGCAGGGTAGCGCCCCATGTCCCCCTTGGCCAGGCCGGCCACCCCTCATTACAGCGTATGGGCGGCGATCCAGCAGCAGGAGGCGCAGATCCACAGGCCGAAGGAGATGCAGACGCGGTGGCGGGCGAAGCAGCGGCCCAGGTAGTCCCAGTCCCCGGGCGCGGAGCCGGGCGCGGGCGCCTCCATGGCCCGAGGCTCCCTCCGGCAGCCGAAGACCGCGCGCGCCTCCTGCGGGGCTCGGAGCCGCGAGCGCTCGGCCTCGGCGGAGGTGACCGCGCCCCCTCCGGCTCGGGTGCGGGCGGCGGCGGCGACACCCGGGAAAAGTTTCCGGGACCGCGCGACTCCCCACCCTCGCGCTATTGTCGGGGGTCGGCGGGGCGCAGGCCGCCCCCCAGCGGCCGAGCCGGGATCAGCCTCTGCACAAAGGCTGCATAGGCGTCCGCGGGCCCCCTTGCTGTCACCCAGCCCCGCTCAGCTACCCTGTCCGGGAGGGCTGGAGCTCACCGTCCCGGTGAGGCGCACCCTGTCTGTTCACGAATCTTCCGCATGTCTCCGGCCAGACATCACACGCACGCACGCACGCACACACACTGCACTGCGAAGCGCTTGGGTGCTGGGGACCCCGGGACGCACGGATGCTGGCTCGGAGCTTTAAGTGGGATGCAGCACAAAAGGGTGGGAGGACGGGAAGAAAGACGCAAACACGCCGAACTCCTCCTCTCTACATCCTCCTTTTTCTCCCCCACAGCTGCCGACGGTACCCTCGCCCCCACTCAGTCCCCCAAGCCCGAGGGAAGAGGGACCACAACCTACATCCCAGCTGGAAGCCTCCTCCCCGGGTTGTCTTGGGAATGCGCCCCTCCCATCCAACCACACTGCCACACAAGACCGGCACACCGGGCCGCTTTTCTTTAAAACAAGCTATTAATTAGCATGTGTTTTGTTTAAAGCACGGCATAACCGTCATTTCTCTATGTATGTAACGTATTTATTTTGAGACACGGTTTTGCCGCGTAGCCCAGGAGCTCACTAGGTAGCCCAGGTGACTTTCAACTCCTAATCTAGTCTCAGCCTTCTGAGCGCTGGGATTACAGTCGTGGGCCGCCATGTCCCACTGCATTCATTCTTGAAATTATGACCACTCAGGAAACACTTTGTCATGCATTGCCACGGGCTGAAATGCTTGTGTCCCCTCGTACTCTATAGTCACCAATGTGAAGGCAAACCTTTGGGTGGTGATAAGGTTGTGCGGGTGGAGGACACAAGATACTCATGACTCGGGAAACAGGCTGTAACCAGACAACAAACCTGCTAGTACCCTGATCTTGCACTTCCAGTGGAGAAACATACTTACATAGTTTATAGCTTATACTTTACTCAGTCTAGGTATTTTGTTATAGCATAATACAAATGTGCCTGGGAGCTAGGGACATATTGTTAAGACTAACAAACATGGTCCTTTTCCTGCGTGAGTTTACAGCCCAGGTACCAGAGAGACATGGAAGTTTGACACTATTTAAAGTTTGGGGCCAAACTTAAAATAATCAAACGATCAAGATGAAGTGATATAAAATGGATACACACATGAAGGCACGGTAAAAGGGTTAAGTTAAAAAAGAAAAATGCACTCCTCAAATTTCTCATAGGCTGTATAATGATTGGAAGTGCCCGGTGTCTCCCTAGGTGCCACTGCAAATGAATGCCCATCTGGCTTTACATGTATGGCTGGAGAATTGAACCTAGGCTGGCAGACTTCACAAACATACGCCTGTGACATCTCCCCAACCCCAATAATTTGGCTTTTTGACAAGTTCAATTAGACATACAGGTAGAAATGTTAAATAGTTGCATATGCAACTCTAACTTTGAGAGGCTGACAGTCTAGAAGGAAGAAATGAATTCATATAAATATACAGTACACCATCAAGAAGAAACAGAAAAACATCCTCCATGTAGACCAGCTGTGTTGTTTTGAATAGAATAGATGGCCCCCAATATATTTAGTTCTTTATTGTTTGTAGTTTGCATCTGCTGGCTACCTGGCTGGAGGCAATGTTACTGGGTGATCTTAAGGTGTGGTGGTGGGTTTCTGATTTCAATCTAAAGATATGCAAAGTGAGCCTAGCTGGAGTTCCTGAAGTGTGCTGTGGCTTTTGGCTTTTAGGCTTGTACTTCTCTCTGTCTGCTTGGGCCGGTGAAGATAGGCCAGCCATTATGGAACTTCACCTGGATCTGTAAGCTTCAATAGATCCCTTCCTTCCTTCCTCCCTTCCACTTGGCTGCCGGAACTGCTTGCTACCTTCCAGCGTGGATTGAAGACCAGTGTGGACTGAAGACCAGCATCAACTGAAGACCCATGTGGATCGAAACCCAGCGGCTCCTCAGGAACCCGCCAGGCTTCCCTGCACCATGAGGCTTCTGGAAACGAGGACTGAGCAGCTACCAGGTTCAGTGATTCTCGGGCCTGCAACTGCTATTGGACTACTGTAAGCTTATCCAATAAATCCCCTTTTAAAATAATTCATTCTAGCAGTTCTGTTCCTCTAGAGAACCCTGACTAATACACCAGCTGACAGCAAACTGGAAGAAGCCATTCTACATGTAGTTCAATGGGAGAAAGAGATTCCGCCAGTGAAGATACTCAACAGTGGACAGTGCAAGCCTTATAATTGGTCAGCCAGGCCCAATGAGCCAATGGGTGCAATCGTGGCAGATCTGTCATGGTGGAAACCAACTGTCCTCCAATTGGACTGGAGGCCTGCTCCATGGGAGGGAACACATCCCTGATACTGAAAACTTAAAATAGGGGTAGTCATGAGCCCTACGGGTGTAACATCTGCTGATGTCTGTAAAAATGTATATACTATGCTTATCAAACTGCCCAGTAAGCACTTCTCTTAATATTTATACTTATATTAATGCTATTCTCACTTTGGGTAGAGAATCTTCTCTTTTTAGATGGCAGTGACCTTGGGAGAACTCAGAAGGTGTCATAGTGCTGGAAAGAAGTGACTGGAGTACTGAGTAACATCTCCATCACACCTTCCAAGGCTCAAGGTCTAATGCAGAAGAGGTTGCGGAAAGAATGTAAAAGCCAAAGGAAGGGTAGGACTCCTTACAATGTGCTCCCTCCAGACATAAAATGGCCTGGATATCCATGACTCATAGTGCATGACACTACCTACACAAGACCATTATAAGAGGAGGAAAAGATCATGACATTAAAATAAACAAGAGACTGATTAGATGGGGAGGGGATATGATGGAGAATGGAATTTCAAAAGGGAAAGTGGGGGGGAGGGTATTACCATGGGATATGTTTTATAATCATGGAAAATGTCAATAAAAATTGAGAGAAAAAGAAGAAACAGAAAGTTCAAGTAACCAATAACAAAGAGATTGACTAGTAATTTAACATTTCCACACAAAGAAAAGCCTAGGACCACAGTGCTTTCCGCCCTTAAAGAAGAGTCATGCCTGGTGGCTCACCTCTGTAATCCCAACACTTGGGAGGGCTGAGGCAAGAAACCACTGTGCATGTGAGGACAGCCTGAGCTGTGTGAGGGATTTCAGGCAAGTCTGGCTTACAGAGTAAAACTGCGTCAAAACAACAGTAAACCTTCAAGGAGGATTCTAGCTGTTTAGACAATTGAGGCAGGAGGATCATTTGACCCCAAGAGTTTGTGGTCACCATAGGCAACACACTGAGAATTAGTCTCAAAAACAGACAGATGGGCTGGAAAGATGGCTTAGCGGATAAGGTGCTCATCTGTAAAGCTTAAGGACCAGAGTTTGATTCCCCAATACCCATGCCAAGCATGCATCTGGAGTTCATTTGCAGTGGCAGGAAGCCCTGGCATGGCCATATCCACTCTGTGTCTTTTTCTCTCTGAAATAAATAAATAAATAGATAAAAATTTTAAAAAACAGATGATAGTTAGAAAAACAGATACACTGTTGGTAAGAATAAACATTCGGGGCTGGAGAGATGACTTTGTGGTTAAGGTGCTTGCTTGCAAAGCCAAAGTACCCGGGTTCAATTCCCCAGGACCTCCGTAAAGCCAAGTGCACAAGGCGACACATGTGTTTGGAGTTCATTTGAAGTGGCTAGAGGCCCTGGTGTGCCCATTCTCTCTATATATCTGCCTCTCTCTCTCTCTCAAATAAATAAATTAATAAAACATTTCAAAAAGAATATAGATTTATGCAGCTGTTTGGGAAAATAGTATGAAAAGTTCCAAATTCATTAAAAGTGCTGAGATTGCAGGCCTACACAACACCTAGCTCAGAGTGGTGCTCATATTAATGATCTGTGCCCAACACTGGCTCTGAATGCAGTTGACAAATTTTGTCAACTTGTAGGTCCATGGGAGTGTTTCTAAGGATGGTGGCTTGAATCAGATGTCCCCCTTTATCTCATGTGTTGTGAATACTTGGTCTCTAACTGTTGACGGTTTGGAAGGTGGAGCCTTGCTGGAGGAGGTGTGTTACTGGGGGTGGGCTTAGGGGTGATACAGACAGCTTCCCCTTGCCAGAGATCGGCTTACTCTCTTCCTGCTATTTGCCATGGGTTACGGCAGAGGTGATGTCCATTTCCCTGCCATCATGAAGCTTCCCCAGGACTTGCTTGGTTTGTTTGTTTGCTTGCTTTTTTGTTGTGGGGGTTTTGAGATAGGGTCTCACTCTAGCCCAGGCTGACCTGGAATTTACTATGTAATCTCTGGCTGGCCTCGAACTCAGTGTGATTGTACCTCTGCCTCCCAATTGCTGGGACGAAAGGTATGTCCCACATGTCTGGCTCCATCATATGCTTTTGGTAAGTGCTTCATCCCAGCAATGAAAATGTAATTGAAACAAGGGAAAACCTTCTCCCCGAGTGGGCAGTCCTTCCAGTGGCAGCCTATATGTGAAGAGGTTCCAGGAAAATGGGGCTCTCTGCCTGGCTGCCCTTGCTCCTTGCTGATGAGTCTCTCTGCCCCGTTGTCGTCACCCTTCACAGACATTAGAGCCCAGCTTCCTCAGCTGTCCATCCTGAAGACCAGAGGCTCTGCAAAAATCCTCTTGTCAGTATCAGATTGGGACTGCTGAGGCATCCAGCCTCATGAACAGAGCAGCTACCTGATTTTCAGATGTTCCAGACTGTGGGCAGCTACTGTTGGACGGTGTAACCTATATCCTGAGAAACAATCTGGTAAGTCTTTTATACAGTCCATAGTCATTCCATCAGTTCTCCTAGAACTAGAGAATCCTCACTGATACACTGGCCCAACTGTTCAAGCAGGGGCACAGCAGAAAGGATTTACACCCTTGCACCGGGCTCCTTTCCATCATGGGATCTGTGGTTCAGTTTCAGAGTCCATATGTTGCTGGAGATTGTGTGAGAAACTGCTTGTGGGTTATGCACATACATTCACTTTTCAAAGGTGAGGTTTCTTTCAGCATCTCAAAAGGGTCATCACATCAGGTAAAGAACTGTTAGGTTTGTCTGTGTAGCTTAGGATGGATGGGGGAAAGTAAAACAACTTCAAATTTGGGCTGGAGAGAGGTGACTTCGTAGGTAAAGCACTTGCTATGCAAACCCGATGACCCGAGTGGGGCTCCACAGCACCCATGTAAACCTGGCGCAGCAGTGAGCATCCCCACCCTCAGCCTCCCGTTGACATACAGGGCTCACACCCTGTAAAGGCCATCCTGGAGGCAGGGAAAGAATGTCCCCCTGAGAAGGGCAAACAGCAGAGGCAGAGCAACCTGGCCAGCCAGGAGGATCAGGATTCCACCCTGGGGAGCCAGCACTCTGAGGATGGCATACCTCACTACCTCCCTCCCGGGGAGCCCCTCCCAGGCGGTCCACTTCCCTTTCCGGGCTCCTCAGAGGCCCTGCCGCTGCCCAGGAGCTGAAGAACTTGTTTTTGGCCACAGTTTAAAGCCTGCTGAAAAGAAAAACCAAGGGCTTGAAGCACTTGTCCCCCTGGGCAGTGGGCCAGGTCACTACTCACAGGCATTTCCTGCTGGCAGTGGCATCGTGGCCTTGGGTGTTGTCTTGTCAAGAAGGAAGGACTGAGCGACCTGGGCCACCCGCAGGAGCTTTCCCTTTGGGGAGGGCACAGTGCTAGGTACACTGCCTCTGGCAAAATGCAGTCCAGAGAGGAAGGGCTGTGGCTGCAAACAGCGCTACACAAACAGTAACAAGAAACACAGAATAGAAGCTGTATTAGTCTTTGTTTCTGCAATAGACAAATGAGTTTTGAGAGAATGCATTTTGAAGCAATATACTCTCGAATCATCTATCTATCTATCTATCTATCTATCTATCTATCTATCTATCTATCTATCTATCATATCTATCTCTCTATCTGCCTATCTGTCTTCTCTCCCTCTTTCCTTCCTTCCTTCCTTTTTCTTTTTTTTTGTTCATTATTTATTTATTTATTTGAGAGCGACAGACACAGGGAGAAAGAAAGACAGATAGAGGGAGAGAGAGAATGGGCGCGCCAGGGCTTCCAGCCACTGCAAACGAACTCCAGACACGTGCGCCCCCTTGTGCATCTGGCTAACGTGGGACCTGGGGAACTGAGCCTCGAACCGGGGTCCTTAGGCTTCACAGGCAAGCGCTTAACCGCTAAGCCACCTCTCCAGCCCCCTTCCTTTTTCTTTTTTGAGTTAGGGTCTCGCTGTAGCCCAGGCTGACCTGGAATTCACTCTGGAGCCTCAGGGTGGCCTTGAACTCATGGCAATCGTCCTACTTCTGCCTCCCAGATGCTGGGATTGAAGGCGTGCACCCCCACTTGTCTTTTTCTTTCTTTCTTTCTTTTTTTTTTTTTTTCTTCAAGGTTGGGTCTCACTCTAGTTCAGGCTGACCTGGAATTCACTGTGTAGTCTCAAAGTGGCCTTGAGCTCATGGTGATCCTCCCACCTCTACCTCCCTAGTGCTGGGATTAAAGGAGTGCACCAGCATGTTTTTGTCCCCCCACCCCAAATTATTAATTTGCAAGCAGAGAGATATGAGAAGACCAAGAGAGAAAGAAAGAGAGGGAGAATGGGCATGCCAGGGCCTCCAGCTGCAAATGAACTCCTGATGCAGGTACCTGCATTTGGCTTTACATGGGTACTGGGGAACTGAACCTGGATTGTTAGGTTTTGCAGGTAAGTGCCGTAACCAGTAAGCCATCTCTCCTGCCCTCTTCCTTATTTACTAATTTTGATTTTTTTGAGGTAGGGTCTCACTCTAGCCCAGGCTGACCTGGAACTCATTCTGTAGTCCTAGGCTGGCTTCAAACTCATGGTGATCCTATTTTTGCCTCCAGAGTACTAGGATTAGAGTGTGACACAGTCTCATCCTTTTTTTTTTTTTTAAAGATACTTATTTTAGAGACAAGGAAAGCAACAGAATGGACACGCCAAGGCCTCCTTCCTACAAATGAACTCCAGACGTATGTGTCACTTTGCTCATTTGGCTTTAGGTGGGTATTAGAAAAACCAAACCCAGGCTGGAAAACTTTGCAAGCAAGTACCTTTAGCTGCTGAGTCATCTCTCCAGCCCTCCCCCACTCTATCCCAGACTGACCTAGAACTCACTTTGTAGCCCCAGGCTGGCCTCAAACTCATGGAGAACCTTCAACCTCAGTCTCCCTAGTACTACGATTTATAGGCACGGACCACTGTACCCCACTTTTAAAAACAATTTTTAACTTTTTTTCAAGGTAGGGTCTCACTTTAGCCCAAGCTGACCTGGAATTTACTGTGCGGTCTCAGGGTGGCCTCGAACTCTTGGCAATCCTCCTACCTCCGCCTCCTGAGTGCTGGGATTAAAGGCGTGAACCACCATGCCCAGCATTAAATTTTAATTTATTTGCACATATGTGTGTGTGGATGTGCATGGGTATGCCAGGGCCTCTTGCCACTGCAAACAACTGCTGAGTCCAGCTTTACATGGATGGCTTTGAAATTAAACCTGTGCCAAAAGGCTTTGCAAGCAAGCACCTTTAACCCCTTAGCCATCAGCCTAGTTCCCACCCTTCTTTTTGAGATGGACTCTCCCTGTGTAACCCTTGTTAGCCTTGAATGTGCTGGTAACCACAGGTATGAGCCACCGTGCTTTGTGATTCAACCCTCGTTAGCCTTGAATGTGTGATCCTTCTGCCTTAGCAACTTGGTACCGAGTAAAAAATCCTGAATGATTTTCCTCACTTCAAAACTGAACAGGAGAGACACCTGTTAAAACAAGGTAATACTTAATAGATTTCTAGTTTGCTAATAATTTTTCCATTTTATCCATCAAAAAAAAATGGTGATTGGCTTCTTGGCAAGAACCTTCACTTTCTTCTAATTTCCTGAAAGTAAACATGACACATGTATGGCATGTTCTATTTCAAAAGGAAGGATTGTGCATTTCTGGCAATAAAGTGCTGAAGAAAACAGTAATGTGACTTTCTAAGGGTAGAGTACAAACCTCTACAAGGATGGGAGCAAAACTTCTTGCAAAGAATGCTTAGTGAAGCGGGGCGTCTTGGCACACACCTTTAATCCCAACACTCTGGCAGGTAGGAGGATCACCTTGAGTTCGAAGGCATCCTGAGACTACAGTGAATTCCAGATCAGCCTGGGCTAGAGTGAGAACCTACCTTGAAAACTAACCCCCGCCCCCCCAAAAAAGAAACGAATGCTTAGTGAGATACATGGGGCATTTATTTCTGCACAGGTGAAAATATGAACGCCCACCCAAGATGTCTTCAGGTCCAAGCTTAGGTTGTGTCTTTACTAGGGGCTCAAGTCCAGGAAGCAAAAGAAAGATTGGAGTCACAGAAGGGAAAGAGCCAAGTAAAGAAGGGTGATTAGAAGCCAGGCGTGGTGGTGCATGCCTTTAATCCCAGCACTTGGGAGGCAGAGGTAGGAGGATTGCCAAGAGTTTGAGGCCACCCTGAGAATACAGTGAACTCCAGGTCAGCCTAGAGTGAAGCCCTACCCCGAAGAACCAACAGAAGAGTGATTATTGAGAATGCCATAGAATGTGGACTTTTTTCCCAGGTAAGGTTCCACTCTAGGCCAGGCTGACCTGGAATTCACTATGGAGTCTCAGGGTGGCCTCGAACTCATAGCAATTCTCCTACTTCTGCCTCCCAAGTGCTGGGATTCAAGGCGTGTTCCACACCTGGCCAGTGGGATTTTTTTTGGGGGGATTGATGGATATACAACTGAATGAATCGTATGCTCTGTACTGGTGAATTTTATGGGCTATAAATCTGCATCAGTACATGCTTTATCCACGTAGCAAGCACACATTACCGTCATGTGCTTGCTCATTAGTAAATGTTCCATGTTTTCTGACCTTTCCACCCCCTTCCTTTTTTTTTTTTTTCCCTTTCCTTTGAGGAAAGGTCTCACTCTAGCCCAGGCTGACCTAGAATTCACTATGTAGTCTCAGGGTGGCTTCGAACTCACAGTGATCCTACCTCTGTCTCCCGAGTGCTGGGATTAAAGGCGTGTGCCACCACGTCTGGCCCCACCCCTTTCTTGGTGTTGGACTTTAAACCCTGACTCTGGCTCATGCTAACCATCTGTTTGACTATGGAACTCCAGCTGGTTTTCATCATCTGATACTTATATCCCTTGTTGTACGGCCTCTTTACGTTGTTTCTGAGACATAAGGGAATGTACTGGCCAGGTGTGATGGCTCACACCAATATCCCAGCACTCAGGAGGCTAAGAACAGCCAGCCTGGGCTACACAGTGAGTTCTATGCTAGGTCACACTGATTACAGTGTGAGTGTGTCTCAAAAAAACCAAAATTAGGGGTTACAGAAATGGCTCAGTGGTTAAAGGCATTTGCCTGCAAAGCCTGAAGGCCCAGGTTTGATTCCCCAGTACCTACATAAAGTCAGATGCACAAAGTGGCACGTGTGACTGGAGTTCATTTACTGTGGTACTAGGCCGTGGTGCACCCATTCTCATTCTACTTGCAAATAAATAAATAAAATTATTTCAAAACAAAACAAACAACATTAAAAAAACCCACCAGGCACACCTTTAATCCCAGCACTGGGAAGGTAGAGGTAGGAGGACCGCCTTGAGTTCATGGCCACCTTGAGACTATATAGTGAATTCCACGTCGGCCTGACCTAGAGTGAGACCCTACCTTGAAACCCCCACCTCCAAAAAAAAAAAAAAAACCCCAAAAAACTAAACCAAACCAATCAAACCAATAAGTAAAGAAAAAAAGGTAATCTCTGGAAGCAGGATGTTCTAGGCAACAACGAAAACAACTTGAACTTTACCGCTTTTAAGTTACCTCAGCCTTGATGTAGAATCAGCTTCCACCTCATAATTGATTCTGAGTAGGGTTCTTGCTAAGTTGCCCAGGCTGGCCTTGAACTCACAATCCTCCCTGCCCCAGCCTTCTGAGTGATGAAACTACAGGTATACACAACCCATGTATGGCTTCACTCATTTATTAAATTTTTTTTTTCAAGGTAGGGTCTTGCCCTAGCCCAGGCTGACCAGGAATTCACATAATCTCAGGCTTATTACGGTTTTTCTTGGGCTATAGAGTGAATCTTTTAATTTTTTTAAATTAATTTTTTATTGACAATTTCCATGATTGTAAACAATATCCCATGGTAATCCCCCCCCCGCCCACTTTCCCCTTTGAAACTTCACTCTCCATCATATTCCCTCCCCCTTTCAATCAGTCTTTTATTTTCATGTCATCATCTTTTCCTCCTATTATGATGGTCTTACGTAGGTAGTGTCAGGCACTGTGAGGTCATGGATATCCAGATCATTTTGTGTCTGGAGGAGCACGTTGTAAGGAGTCCTGCCCTTCCTTTGGCTCTTACATTCTTTCCGCCAACTGTTCCACAATAGTCTCTGAGCCTTGGAAGGTGTGATAAGAGTGCTAAGCACTCTTTCCAGCACCGTGGTGCCTTCTGAGTCATCCCAAGGTCACTGCCATCTGAAAAGAGAAGGCTCTCTACCAAAAGTGAGAGTAGCATTAACATATGAGTATGAACATTAAGAGACGTGCTTACTGGGCAATTTGATGAGCATAGAATATACATTTTCAGGCTTGTTACTTTTAAAAAAATTATCTGAGAGCTTGAGAGATGGCTCAGCAGTTAAGGTGCCTGCCTGTAAAACCCGATAACCTGAATTAGATTGCCCGCACCCACGTAAGTTGATGCATCGAGTGGCGCATGCACCCGGAGTTCGTTTGCAGCCGCTAGAGGGTGCTAGGCCCTGGCATGCCCGTTCTCTCTCTCAGCTTACAAACACAGGCTCTTCCTGTGGACTGGCTCTCAGCATGGAATCTGATCTCGCCACACCACCCCCACAATGTCTTCAAAAACCCGTTATGGTTTGGCAAATTCAAAGTTTTAGAACATGGAACGTTTGAATGACAGCTTATCTATTTAAGTCAATACAAACATCAAATAGGGACAACTTTAGTTTATTTTCAAGAACATCAAAATTAGGATGCATTTGTGTTTACACACATTTACATCAATCGCTCCCTTAAGTTCAATTTTCTACAGAAGCAGGTTTCTGGGGCTTCACAATGACTATTTTAGTCTCAATGTCAAGACTGCTGAGTGTGACTGCTCCACATGCTGGTATCTAGAAAGTCCCCAGGCAGCAGCAGTAGCTTCTGTTCTCGTCCATCCACGCAGCTCGGGTGCCGTTCTATCTAGCCAAGTTCACATAGCCAGGTGCTTGTAGAGCCTCCGACTTTTCTCTTTTTTATTTCTGTTGCCGTGTTTCTTCCACGGCTTCCCGACCCCATTCTCAGCACTCACAGTAGCTGCAGTCACCAGGCCACTCCCGGGCTTGTAACCCATCACGGCCTGGACTCCTTTGGTCAAAGCTCTCACATTCTCCTGGGAAACAAGAGGAAACATCGAGATACAAACAAGCTGTCACCTTTAAGGGATGTGCACAGAATCCCTTGATCAGGAGCAATCGCACTCTCTCCTCACGCCTTACACGCTCACCTCAGCAGCACTCAGTTGTAGTCCATCACTTTGTTCAGTCAAATGCCATCTAAAACCATCTGCAACTTGTCTCAGAATACCAGCTGTTTCTTGGAAATCTCTCTTCATTTGAGGCAATCTCAACAGAACAGACTGGCCTTTTATTTTTATTTTTTGGTTTTTCAAGGTAGGGTCTTCTCTAGCCAAGGCTGACCTGAAATTCACTAGGTAGTCTCAGGGTGGCCTTGAACCCACAACAATCCTCCTACCTCTGCCTCCCGAGTGCTGCAGGAGAACTGGCACGGCAGGGCATCTAGCCACTGCAATTGAATTCTGGATGCGTGTGCCCCCTTGTACACATGTGTTCTTGTGTCACTGTGTGTCTGGCTTACGTGGGACCCGGAGAGTTAAACATGAGTCCTTAGGCTTCACAAGCAAGCATCTTAACCACTAAGCCATCTCTCCGGCCCTTCTCTCTTTTTTTTGGGGGGGGGGGAGATGTTCCAAGGTAGGGTTCCACTCTAGTCCAGGCTGACCTGGAATTCACTATGTAGTCTCAAGATGGCCTCAAACTCATGGTGATCCTACCTCTTCCCCCTGAGTGCTGGGATGAAAGGTGTGTGCCACTACACCTAGCTCCTTTTTCTTTTCTTTTTCATCCATTTACACATATACACATATTTATTTGGGGGGGGCATTGTCTTACTAGGTAGCCCAGGCTAGTGTGAATTCATGATCTTCTTGCCTCTGCTTCCTGTGTGCTGAGATTATAGGTCTGTATCATTACATATGAAATCTCTATGTACACATCATAATTCAAGTTGTCTTAACTCACGTTAAACACTGACCCTAAATAAAATGTTTTCTTTTGTAAAAAATTAGCTGGGTGGGGCTGGAGGGATGGCTTAATGGTCAAGGTGTTTGCCTACAAAGCCAAAGGACCCAGGTTCAATTCCCCAGGACCCATGTTAGCCAGATGCACAAGGTGGTACATGTGTCTGGAGTTTGTTTGCAATGGCTGGAGGCCCCTTGGTGCACCCATTCATTCTCTCTCTCTCTCCCTCCCTCCTTCTGTCAAATAAAAATTTTAAGTAAATAAACAAAAAAATTAGCTGGTGTGTCAGTTTGTGCCTTTAATCCCAGCATTCCGGAGGCTGAGGTAAGAAGAACACCATGCGCTCCAGTCCAGTCTGGGGCTACACAGTGAGTTCCAGATTAACTGAGGCTAGAGTGAGACCCTAAGGGGAGGAGAAAGAGATCTAAAGCAAACAAAGACAACAAATAAACTCCAAACAAACAAAATTAACCCAAGTATAAGGCATTAGCTCAGCCAGGCATGGTGGCACACGCCTTTAATCCCAAACTTGAGAGGGAGAGGTAGAAGGATTGCTGTGAGTTTCAGGCCACCCTGAGACTCTATAGCGAATTCCCGGTCAGCCTAGGCCAGAGCAAGACCTTACCTCAAAAAACCAAAAAAGAAACAAAAGCCCCCAAAAAAGCATTAGCTCATGACTTTCATGTATAGTAAGAGCTAAAGTTTAGATATATAAATTATATTGTAATTATTACATTTTCTGCTTTCTTATACAAAGCTTTTAGAAATTCTCTTGTATGCATGAAAAAATTAAAACCAAATGTCCTATGTGACACTTGTAGGCCTAAGAAAGGACCTACAGTTTGTCACAGACTTACCACCTGAGTATCTGTGATTAGAGGCGTACATCACCTTGCCTGGCTACTTAACAGCTTTTTAGGGCTGAGGAGCTAGCTCAGTGGATAAGGTGTTGGCCACACAAGCTTGAGGACCTGAGTTCAGAGCCCAAAACCCATGTTACAGCCGGACATTGCAGTGGGCCTTCGTAATTCCAGATGCCGACTGTGAGAAGGGAAGCAAAGATGGGAAATGTGGCAGAAGCTCTTGGGCCAGCTAGTCTGGTAGGCACAGTAAAAGATGTGAAAACAATCCATATGTCTACTAACTAGTAATGGAAAGACAAAGAATGGCTTGTCTTCACAGTGACTGACAGGTGTGAACACAAGTGAACCTGGCTAGGAGAAAGAACACTCAGCAAAGGTCACACAGTGGCTGACAGTATATGGAGTTCCTTTCTAGGGCGATGACCTTCTGAAGCTGATGGTGGTAATGGTTATCACAACTCTGAACACACCCTAAACTACTGTACGTTTCAAAGGTGGGGGGCAAGGCAGGTGTGCTGGTGCATATCTGTAATCTCAGCACTAAGGACATTGAGCAGGGAAGCTGGTTGAGCCTGAGGTTCATATGGGCAAGACTGGATCTTTACAAAAATCAAAAAGGGTGCATGTGAACTTATTGGATAAAAATTAAAGACTTAAAGAACTTACTTGATGGAAAAAAGTTTTGTCAACTATATTTTCAATCTGCTTTGCCTTTTGATTTCCACCCTGCTGCATTTTACTTTCACCACCCTTTGTTTTGTTCTCCAGGAGTTGCTGGTGCTGATGCTGAAACGTCACAGGATCTCTTCCAGGGGGAGGATGGCAGTAAAGCAGTTTCCCCTGCAGACACAATGGACGGTAGCAGTACAGCGTGAATGCCAGGTGCACTGCTCCATGCGAGGGTACACGTCAACCAGTCAGCGTGGAGGGAGCTTTGTGCGTTTTTACTAGTTCAAGTTGTTGTCTATTGTAACTGAAGAGTCAGAACTCTCAATTCAAACATGCGTATGTCCAAAGGGTCCTGAAGACCCAACTCTTCCCAGGGCTCCAAACTAGAACATTTCTACTGAATATTATGCAGTGTGGTTTTATGATGATACTTATGGTAAATATTTTTAGTATAAAAGCTGGATACATATGGACGACCATGACAATACTAATGGGAATATTAGGCTAGGAATCTGGAATTAAGATAGTTTTTACGGGCTATGGGTACAGCACTTGCCTAGCATATGTAAGGATCTGCATTCAATCCCTAACACCATGCATAAAAATGAACAGCGCTTGGGAAAAAGAAAACTTGCATATTTCAGAGCAATAAAAGCCTGGACTTACTCACTCTGACATAATCCTTTAGGATATAGCGTGCAGATCGGGGCTGGTCTGGCTGTCCATGAGCCGTCATGAATCCTCGCATATCTGTGAGAGAAATGAATTATCTCAAAACCTCAGGTAGAAGTTAGAATAGCATGGCAAGGACAACTGAGATGATGGACTAAATATTAATGTACTAAATATACATGTTCAGTCCAGTTTTCAAAATAGCTCACTCTCATTGCAAAACATTACTTTTATTAGAGAATATGTGTGTGTGTGTGAGAGAGAGAGAGAGAGAGAGAGAGAGAGAGAGAGAGAGGGAGAGAGAGAGAGAGAGAGGGGGGAGGGAGGGAAGGAGGGAGGGAGGGAGGGAGGGAAGGAGAAAAGAGGGCATGCCAGGGCTTCCAGGCACCGTAAATGAACTCTGGATGCATGCCACTATGTGCATAGGTTCTGGGGAATAGAACCTGGGTCCTATGCCTTTGCAGGCAAGCACCTTAACCACTAAGCCATCTCTCCAGCCTGTAAAACATTTTGTTTAGCATCAAAAACATGTAGGATTGGCAGGTGTGGTGGTACATGCCTTTAATTCCAGCATTTAGGAGGATCAAGTAAGAGAATGGCTGTGAGTTCAAGGTCAGCCTGAGCTACAGCAAGACCCTACCTCAAAAAAAAAAAAAAAAAAAAAAAAGTAAATCAGAATCGACTGTGTAGCTGGTCCTGGAAGATTCTTCTGTCTTCTCTTGCCTTCTTTCAGTAAGTACACTTGGAGTGTCTGTGTGTCACTGCAAACTACAGATCATAGGCCACATGGTGCATCTGGCTTTAAGTGAGTACTGGGGAATCAAAACCTGGGCCCTCAGGTTCTGAACCAAGCACTTTTAACCACTGAGCCATCTTTCCAGCCCTGGCTTTCTTATTTCATGATAGAACAAACACACTTTATTTTTCAGCTTCCCAACAATACCATAAGGTTTACTTTATTCCAACTCAGTAAGACAGTGGCAGAGTGGTGGTTTAAAACAAATGCCCACGGAGCTAGGGAGATGATTCACTGCTTGAAAAGCCTGGTGGCCCGGGTACCCCAGCCCCTATGTAAAGCCAGATGCAAAAAGTGGTGCAAACGTCCGGCATTCTGTTTGCAGTGACAAGAGACCCTGGCATGTGCTCACGTATGCATGCACATACACACACACAGACACCCACACCTGCAAATTAAAAAAAAACAAAACACCAAAAAACCTGGCTTTGGCAAAAACACTGGATTCAAAACTCAGCTCTTTCATTTACAAGCCATGTTGGATTTTTGGGTTTAGTAATACACTGCAAGAAACTTGATTCTATGGAGCTGCAGGCCATGATCTCAGCAAAACAGTATTTATAATGTTAAAAAGTAAAATAAGGGAGCAGAGAGGTGGCGCATGCAGCTACAGTTTGTCTCCGGTGGCTGGAGGCCTTGGTGGGCCCATTCTCTCTCACTTTTTCTCTCAAATAAATAAATTAAATTAAAAATAAAAATAAAATAGGGTTGGACAGATGCCTTAGTGGTTAAGGTGCTTGCCTATGAAGACCACATTCAATTCCCCAGAACCAACATAAGCCAGATGCACATGGTGGTGCATGTGTCTAGAGTTCATTTGCAGTGGTTAGTGGCCCTAGTACACCCATTCTATCTGCCTTTTTCACTCTCTTTCAAATAAATAAAATACTTAAAAAATAATAAAATAGCTAGGCATGGTGGCATATGCCTAGAAGTAGATGTGAGTTCAAAGTCAGTTTGGGACTAGAGAAGGAACTTCAGGTCAGTCTAGGCTAGAATGAGACTCTACCTCAGGGGGGAGGGGCAAAACACTGCTGGGTGAGAGAGATGTCTCACTGGCTAAGGCTTGCCTGCAAAGCAATGACCCAGGTTTGATTCCCCAGCATCCACATAAACTAGATGCACAAAGTGTCTGGAGGCCTTGTCATGTCCACTCTCTTTCTCACTCAAATAAATGAATTAAAAAAATAAAAAAAACAGGGCTGGAGAGATAAGCAGTTAAGGCACTTGCCTGCGAAGCCCAAGGACCCAGGTTTGATTCTCCAGGCTCCACATAAGCCAGACGCACAGATGGCACATGAGTGTGGAGTTCTTTCACAGTGGCTAGAGGCCCTGGCATGTCCATTCTCTCCCCCACTCAAATAAAAATAAATTAAGAAAAACAAAAAACAAAAAAAACAAAACAAAACAAAACAAAAAAAAACACAAGTAAAAATAAATAAATAAATAGCTGGGAATATAGGTCCATGGTAGAAGGCATACTTACCCTGGGTTCAATTCCCAGCAACTCTTTCCAAATTTTTATTATGCATTTATAATATTGTTTTGTTTGTTTTTAAATTTATTTGAGGGAGAGAACTGGTCCACCAGGGCCTCTAGCTGATGCAAAAGAACTCCAGATGCACGTGCCACCCTGTGCATCTGGCTTTATGTGGGTCTGGGGAAATTGAACCTGGGTCCTTTGGCTTTGCCAGCAAGTACCTTATCTGCTAAGCTATCTCTCCAACCCCTTTTTATTTTTACATGTGTGTGTCTATTGGTGTGCCTGGGTTACTTGCCAGTATATACAATTGAATGCCTATCTGGCTGTATGTGGGTGGCTAGAGAACTGAACCTGGGTTGGCAGGCTTTGCAAATTGAGCCATTTCCCCAGGCCCTGCTTGTGCTTTAAACTAAGAAACAACTCACGTCCATATGCCACCAACAGTTCTTCTGAGGTTGGAGGTCGATGGGGGTCATCATCTTCTCTAGGCTGTATGATATTGATGCCATAGGTGGCTTCCAAAACATGTCGTGGAATATTCTGGCAAACATGAACTTGTCAAGGAACCCACTCTCTTGAACTGACCCTCACCCACCATGGCATCTAAAATATGCTACTGTTTTCATCATTTTAACATCCCCCCCGCCCCTTCTTAGCGGTTAAGGCTGACAGGCTGGGTTCGATTCCTCAATACCCACATAAAGCAAGATGCACAAAGTGGCACATGCATCTGGAGTTTGTTTACAGTAGCAGGAGACCAAGATGTATTCATTTTCCCTTTCTCTCTATGCTTGCAAACCAACAAATAAATATATAGAACCAGCCTTATAAATCAATAATCACTTTCAAATGAATTTTTAGAAATAACAGATGATTATGCCAGACAAAGTGGCTTGAGTTTAAGGCTAGCCTGGGTTACATAGTTCTGAGGTACAGTGAGACCCTGTCTATAATAAAATAAATAAAAAATAGTAATTAAAATATCAACTCTGAAATAGACTGGAAAGATGACATTTTAGCTTAATAAGCAAAATTATAAACATCCTACTTAGATACAAAGCACCACATGCTTGTTTCTCAAATTGCAACTATGCAAGATCACTTCTCGGTCTAACCTCCCGCTATCCTGGCACTGTGCTCAAACACCACGTACAAATTCTACCCTGTACCCACCAGTCACCTATGCCTCCTGTCCCTCACAGAATGAAGCTTCCTGAAAGGCGGGGCAGAGTCTACCTGAGTTATGTCTACAACCTCCACAGCATCTAACCTGACCTGCCTTATATTATAGTAAGCGCTCAAGGCATGTCTGATTATTTACAGAAAAACTCAAAACATACAGAATATAGTATCATCAATATCTGTGTTCTCAACTAGTGAGAGTAACAAAGCCACCCATTATTGTTATGTTAAAATGTTCATGCTTTTTAGCCTGGATGAATTATTTCTTTTAGAAGAAGATATACCAGCAGATAATGCAAACCCGTGGCCTTCCAAGCAGCCATTAAGGAGCATGTCAAGAACTGTGCTGAATCTGGAACTGTATCTTTCTCGAAAGCTAAATGGCCCACACATCAGTTTCAGAGTCTTCTGTCTTAACTTGTGAGCAGGGCACAATGTGTGAACATGGGCATGCCTTAACAGATGTGTCTCAAAGTGCTTTCTTCAATTAGGATGACTAGCTTTACTCTCAACGCTGCTTCTATGCGACAGTTGTGAGATTTTAGGCAAATTAATTAATGTTTCTGTCTCAGCTTTTCAAGGGTAAGAAAATGGGGATAATAGCAATCCCTAACTAAAGGACTGTTTTTAAAGTATCAGCTGGAATATTACTTAGTAAACGTTAGAAAAGCACATAGCAGTAGCTAATGAATGTTAGCTGTAATGATAAAATGCTTTAATACATAAAAACTGTGAAGTAGATATACCCTTTTTCTAGAAAAGGGAAATTTCTTCTAAGTTAAAGCAGGGTTCCAAAGGCTATTCAGTAGTCACAAGATAGCGTGACCCAGATTTTACATCTGGGGCTAAGAACATAAAGCCTGGGTTCTTTTGTTCGTATGTGCTGCACTGTAGTAATCAGGACCTGAGGCTCCAATCCTCAAGTCCTGACGTCATCTCACCATGTACACTTGTACAGGGTTGCATTTCTTTTTATATATATATATATATTTTAAATTTATTTATTTGAGAGTGACAGACACAGAGAGAAAGACAGATAGAGGGAGAGAGAGAGAATGGGCGCGCCAGGGCTTCCAGCCTCTGCAAACGAACTCCAGACGCATGTGCCCCCTTGTGCATCTGGCTAACGTGGGACCTGGGGAACTGAGCCTCGAACCGGGGTCCTTAGGCTTCACAGGCAAGCGCTTAACCGCTAAGCCATCTCTCCAGCCCAGGGTTGCATTTCTTTATCATCCATCCATCAATCATTTTTGGAGTGCAGGCTGGCCTCAAACTAGTGGTCCTCCTGCCTCTGCCTTCCCCATGCTAAGATTACAGATCTTCCATTCTTTATGTTTTTGTTCAAGGTTTAACTTTATTTATAGTGGTTTAACCATTCTCAAGTCAGTTTATTTTTTCTTTTCTTTTCTGGTTTAGGTAGGGTCTTATTCTAGCCCAGGCTGTCCTGACTTCACTATGTAGTCTCAGGGTGACCTCAAACTCACAGCGATCCTCCTACCTTTGTCTCCCAAGTGCTCGAATTACAGATGTGAGCTACCAAGCATGGACCCATTCAGTTTTCTCATAATGTCTTCATCACAGACAGAAAAATTATATATGAACTAGGTGTGGTGGTTTACAACTGTATCCTAGCAACTTGGGAGGCTGAGGCAGGAAGATCACAAGTTTCATGCCTAACTGACCAATATAGTGAGACAATATAAGAAAAAAAAAAAAAAAAGGGAGGGCAGGAAGAAGGCGGATACCTATTAGCAGTCATTCCCATTTCCCTTTTCCTTAGTCTGTGGCACCAATAAGCTTCTTTCTCCCTCTCTCTGATATCTTCCATTCTTTTGAATATTGAGAGAGTGGGAGAGGCAGATAGAGAAAATGGGTGCTCTAGGGTCTCTAGCCATTGCAAATGAACTCCAGATGCATGTGCCACCTTGTGCAGCTGGCTTACATGGGTCCTGGAGAACTGAACCTGGGTCCTCATGCTTTGCAGGCAAGTGCATCATCTGCTAAGCCGTATCTCCAGCCCAGATCGTCTATTCTTAGAATATCAGACCTGAGTCCTATTAGAAGGCAAAGCCCCTAAATCCCTAAAGCTTCGACACGCAGGACACAGAAAGGGTATTAGTGAGACAGGAGGCACATGATCTCTCATCTGGTCAATTGGGAGGATTCCATTGCAAATCATCTCTGCCTTAGTAGACACAAAAGACGGCATCACCAGGCCCGGGCAGTCACACAGGCAGAGGCCAGGCTCCACGTACAGAGTCTGAAAGACAAGTAAGATGCTTACAATGGGCACATGGCAGATGAAGGGCAGGAGGAGTGGCAAAGTGACAGGGAATTGAAGAAATCACCTGGAAATGCTTGGTGTGACCAGGTGTGGCTGACACAGACACTTTCTTGTTGCCCATGATGGTGTTGATGGTTGAACTCTTACCCACATTAGGGTAGCCCACCTAGAAGAAAATGAGAAGTCGTCAGTCACAATCCAGCTCTGACACACTCACAGGACTAAGTGGTGGCAATGCTACCTAAGGCTCTAGTCACTTCAGAAAAGCATGTGAAACAGATGCTCTGTGTGCCGGTTCCCTTTCTGTTTCTCTTGTGGAAAGGCTTAATATATTCAGAAGCCTCTCTAGTGAGGAAAGGTCCAGCCACATGCATTTTGTTTTTATAGATTTTTCTGCTGACCTATCCAGCCTTCTCCCACTGTTCCATTTATAAGATTTCACTGTTTCCATTGCGTTTTCCATAAGGAGGTGAAGCTGAGTATCTTATCAATACAACATACCAGCAATGTAGAAGCCTGTAGAATGAGCAAACTAACCTATTTTCAGGGTTTCTAGAGTAAGACATTCAGAAAGCAAGGGAAGTTGTTCACTACTGCCATAAATAAAGAGACATGTAGAAAAATCAGGCTTCCTGATACACGTGGAAATGAATTTTTAGTAACACAGAAAGTATAGTCTTAAAAAGCTGAGAGAAGCTGGGCATGATGGTGCGCACTTTTAATCCCAGCACTTGGCAGACAGAGGTAAGGACTGCCGACAGTTTGAGGACACCCTGAAACTACATAAGAGCAAGACTCTAACCCCATTCCCCCCAAAAGCTGAGAGAAATTAAGTAATTTCCCCAATGTTCAACGTAAGTACCATAGTTCTACCATAGAATTATCAACTTATACCCAGGTCTGCCCAACTCTAGCAACAATTCTTTTGACTAGCGCTCTAACGTGGAATACCAATCTACTTTAAGTAGACTTGGCTAAAATGATGCGGTTCTCCAACGGCACCTGGGATGTAAACATTGTAAGTTGACAAGGAAAAGAGAATGTCAACAAAACATTTAACTAGGGCTGGACAGATGGCTTAGTGGTTAAGGCACTTGCCTGTGAAGCCTAAGGACCCATGTTTTAATTCCCCAGATCCTATGTAAGCCAGATGCACAAGGTGACACATGCACAAGGCTGTACACGCGCACAAGGTGGAGCACGTGTCTTGAATTCAATTATAGTGGCTGGAGGTCCTAGTGTGCCAATTTTCTCTCTCTCCATCACTTATTCTAATAAAAGAGGGGGGGTGCTGGAGAGATGGCTTAGCGGTTAAGGCACTTGCAAAGCCAAAGGACCTCGGTTTGATTCTCCACTACCCGTGTAAGCCAGATGCACAAGGTGTCACATGCATCTGGAGTTTGTTTGCAGTGGCTAGAAGCCCTGGGACACCCATTCTCTCTCTCTCTCTGCCTCTTTACTTCTCTCAAATAAATAAGTAAATAAATAAATAAAATATTTTAAAAAATTTATAAATGAGGGGGTCAGCCTAAAAAACACACAAACGAACCCCTTTAACTAAAGTCTGAGAATAGTACTAAAAGCTGAGGAGGCTCAGCAGGTAAGAGTGCTTGCTGTACAAGTATTAATGACCTAAGCTCAATCTCTAGCACCCAGATAAAAAGCCAGATACTTGGGGCTGGAGAGATAGCTTAGCTTAGTTAAGCTTGCCTGTGAGGCCTAAGGACCCCGGTTCGAGGCTCGATTCCCCAGGACCCATGTTAGCCAGATGCACAAGGGGGCGCACGTGTCTGGAGTTCGTTTGCAGTGGCTGGAGGCCCTGGTGCACCCATTCTCTCTCTCTCTGTCACTTTCAAATAAATAAATAAATAAAAATAAACAAAAATTAAAAAAATATCCAGATACTCATTGCTTTGTGTGCCTGTGGTCCCTATGTGTGTTGAGGAGGCAGGAGAGAGGAGGCACACTGGGGCCTGCTGGTCAGCCAGTTGAGCCAAAGAAACGGGGTTCTCCAGTTCAGTGACTGCCTCAGGGAAATAAAAAGAACAACAGAAGACACCAGATGTCCTCCACTGGCCTGTGTGCACATACACTATGTTCCCCCTCCTCCACAGAAAGCCTGTGAAGATGGCAAACACGATGTATAAAGCGCTTGCTGCACCAGGTGTGCATTTGGAACCCCAGAACCCATGTAAAAAGCCAGACACAGTTATCACTGCATTCACCATGTTAGTTGGCTCCCTAGCTTCTGGAATAGTCTCCTGCTCTATTTCCCTCATGATATAGGCATGCTGGGATTACAGGCACCTGATATAGCTCTTGGTAATTGACCTAACAGGAAGAACTGAACTGGGAGGAGACTGGAGAACATCTTTATATCAACATGTATATAGTGAGTATAAACCTCGAAGAAGGTCATTTCTGAGTCGGACTCAGCTCAGCACACTGCCTCACCCACGGTGCCAGTGAGCAGTAAGAAGGCAATGTGTTCCTATGATGCCAGAGGCCGAACTGCTCCCTGGGACCCTTGTGGAAGTATGGGAGGATGAGAGAATGGCACTGGCTCTATGGCGTGTTTCATCTTACCAGCCCAACAGTGAGCTCCCCATCCTTCACCTTCCTGCCAGTGTGGAGCTGCCTGAGGAGCTCCAGTAACTCCCGCTTTGACACCAGATGGCTCAAATTGTGTATCTGCTGCCTCTCAGGGGTCTGCGTGCCCTGAGCCTCAGCACCCACAGCACTGTGTTCTTTCCAGTCCCGAGCAGAGGCCTCCTTCGCAGGGCCGCTCTCCTCTTCCGAACACGTCTGCCAGTCTTCCTCCTCCTCCTCCTCCCGACAGTCCTCGTACTCGCTGTCGTCTTCACCACTCATGGGGCCTTCGCTAAGGGCAACGGGGTCCCTGCCTGGAGGACGGTCGGCGCCACTGGGTGTAACCGCACGCTCAGCTGCGAGTGCTTCTTCAACAACGCTGTCTACTCGTTCCTGAACACAACACGAAACAGAGACCACACAGTTTCAGAAGCACATAACTGTATTTTTCATCCAATGAACCAGTGGTACAAGATTAACAGGGAACAAGGAATATTCTTCTGCAGCGTGGCAGAGGTCAGCACAAGGAGGGAGCAAAGTATGGGAAGCCATCAACAGCGGTACCCCTGGGAGGGCGGGGGCAGCAGAGCGCCCCTATTGCTTGTTGTGCTGGGGATGGAGTCTGCACCCTTCTACAAAGAAGGTGAGCACTCTACCAACCCTGCTATGTTTTCTTTTAATAGTTTACTTATTTATTTGAGAGAGGGAGAGAGAGAATGAATGAATGAATGAATATGGGTCCACCAGGGCTTCCAGCCACTGCAAATAAACTCCAGATGCATGTGCCACCTTGTGCATCTGGCTTTTACATGGGTACTGGGGAATCAAACCTGGGTCCTTAGGCTTCTCAGACAAGTGCCTTTATCACTAAGCCATCACTCCACCCCCCCACCTCCTGTTATGTTCTTATGACTGCCTTTAATAAGCAAAAGGTATTATGGATCATGCTATATGTAAAATTCAAGAGCAGTAAAACTCTATTCTAGAAGTGGCAATTACTTAGCAGCGACTCTACTACAAGGTTGGAGAAAGGTAAAGATCATTTACTACTTAGGGTGAATTATTTCTTCTGAATCTCTACTGAAGATGAAGCAGACATTGGCAATTTAGAGCAATACCAATCCTATCACCTGGGATGAAATGTCAGTACTTGAAAGGATTCAAACGTTGTATCATTTAAAAATAACAAAAGGGACACAATGAGCTCAGCCAAACAGGTACCTTAAACATTAGCAAGAATAAAAACAAATAAGCTATGATTTCATGATCATGTCTAGCAATTTAAAAAGAAAGTAGCATATAGGAAACAAAAATTTCGGAGAAAATGTTAAGATAAACGAGCCCTGAATGCAATGTAAAGGAGAGTGTGCGTTCACTGCAGGCTCTCCTGAGTCACCTGCACACAGAGAGAAGCACAGGAGTAAGAACAGGAACTGACCACAACTGTTTAATAAGAAAACTATTGCTGGAAGCAGTTCAGCTGCAGGAGAAATGCTAAGATCAAAAGAACTCTGCAGCAGGTATGTTAAAAATTTTAAATGAAATGAATCAATTCTGTGGGGACACTGGAATTTAATATTTGGTACAAAAAGGAAAACAGGCAATCTCCAAAAAGAAAAAGGTCACACATTTTAAAATAAGGAGGAGTTGAACAACTTTAGAGAAAGAAACAAACTTTCCAAACAGGCAAGAAAACAGTAAACATCAAGTTATTTTTATGAAGTTCATGTATGTTACCTAAAGGGATACTGTTATATAAATCAAAACTGAGAAACTACAGAGAACAGCAGAGATTCCAAACGACTTGGAGGAGAAAATGGTGCCCTTTAAAAAGGAAGAACACAGGGGCTGGAGGGATGGCTTCAGAGGTAAGGCACTTGCCTGCAATGTCTAAGGGCCCAGGTTTGATTCTCCAGTACCCACATAAGCCAGATGCACAAGGTGGTGCATGCGTCTGGAGTTCATTTGCAGCTGCTAGAAGCCTGGCATGCCCATTCTCTCTCTCTCAAATAAATAATTATTTAAAAAATGTTTTTTGGGTTTTTAAATTTTTTTAAACATTTTTATTTATTTGAGAGCAACAGACAGAGAGAGAAAGAGGCAGATAGAGAGAAAATGGGCGTGCCAGAGCCTACAGCCACTGCAAATGAACTCCAGACGTATGCGCCCCCTTGTGCATCTGGCTAACGTGGGTCCTGGGGAACTGAACCTTGAACTGGGATCCTTAGGCTTCACAGGCAAGTGCATAACTGCTAAACCATCTCTCCAGCCCAATAATTTTTTTTTTAAAAACCATGTCACTGCTTCCACTAAGCCAAATGCAGAAAAATAAGTTAATATACCACATACACATTTCTCCTTCTCATTTGCCTCATTTCCTCCCAACAATTAAAAAGCAATGGAAGGAATTTTTAAAAACAACAAAGAAAGAACAAGGCAGGCTCTGTCACCTAGAGACTGAAACTGAAACAACTCACACGTTGGTGGGTGAGCCCTAAAAATAAGGCATCAATAGAAGCAACCAGGGTTCTGTAAGAACACATCTAGCAAACTTACTTCCCATTTCATATCTGTTACATGGCTGGGTGGAAATTTGTAGAAACAAGGGGGAGGCAGGGAGAGTAGCAGTGCAACCCGACAGAAACATCACCAATATGCAGTATGTTCATACTATGAAGTCCATAATGATAGAAACAATTTTTAAAAGATGGCAAAAACGAGTGGTTTTTTTCTCCTCCCTCCTTGTTTTTTTAAAGTAGGTTCTTGCTCTAGCCCAGGCTGAACTAGAATTCACTATACTCTCAGGCTGGCCTCAAACTCACAGCGTTCCTTCTACCCCTGCAACTAGAGCGCTGGGTTCAATGCCACCACACCCATCTATTTTTAAATTTTTATTTCATGTTTTAGTTTTATTTATTTGGGGAGGGGTTAAGAGGCAGATATCTAGAGAGAGATAGAGAGAGAGAGAATGTGCAAATGGGCACACCAGGGCCTCCAGCCACTGCAGATGAACTCCAGATGCATGCACCTCCTTGTGCATCTGGCCAGCCCTAGTTTTTCATTTTTGATAGGGCTATTGGCTTCATTTACTAGTGCAAAACAATGCAATGAACCAAATTTGTTTAGATACTTCAAGGCACTAAGTTCAAGGCAGACTTGAATTGACAGAAATAATGGCCAAAGAAGTACATTCGAAGTCCACCTACCTGAGGATAAGTACCTACATTACTACTGACAAGATTAAATGGATAAACTATATGAAGCACTCAGAACTGTAATGCTTGGTAGAGAACATTTTTATTTTTGAGACAGGGCCTCACTCTAGCCCAGGCTGAACTAGAACTCAACGTAGCCCCAGACTGGCCTTGACCTCACTCCAATCCTACCTCATCCTCCCAAGTACTGAGATTAAAGGCATACTCCACCCACTCAGTGAGAATAAAATTTTATTTAGTTTATGGGTTAGTTTTTGCATATTTTTGTGAATATATTCATAATGGTCTAAGAGTGCTTAGTAAATCTGCAAAAGGTAACAGAGATCTTATCTGTTGATTCTATCGTGTTCAAAACTGTGACCAATGACTTAGAAGCATATACAGAAGGGCAAACAGCCAAGCTGCAGATCCAAAACTGACTCCTACTTTGGTCCCAGACCATCAACATTACCATCCCAAGTAAGGTAATAACCAAACTTTTTCCACAGGTAAAGATGGAATGAATTTGTTATTAAGATTTTTTTTGAGACAGGTTTTACTAAGTTGTCCAGGCTAGTTTTGAACTACTAATCCTTCTGCCTTAGCTGCCAAGGGCTGCAATATGATTGCCCATGGTTAAATGAGCCAACAGCACAACACAGTTCCTAAAGGGGATGAACTGATAGAATGTCTGAGTTAATGTGAGCATACTAATCACACAAAATGTGGAAAACTGTATTCAATTAGGTGGCATTAATTGATGTGGCAATCCCAGCATAAACAGATGAGCACCCCAGAGATGGTGTTTATAAGATATTTGATAGCAGAAAATGTACAGTCTATATGAGAGGGAACCAAGAAAACAAAAGTCAGTTCTTGGATCAAAGACTGGGCTGGATGGGGCGAACTTAGCTTCACGGAAGTCAAGAACTTATGAATTTAGAGAATAAAAAAGAATGAACTACCCGATCTTGAGAGCCCTACCTTTTTATTTATTTATTTGTAGTGTTGGGGTGGACACCAGAGCCTCATGCATGCTAGCAAGCACTGAACTCTGTCCTTGGCCCAAAGCAGTCACAGAGCGCGAATGTGACCACAGGGAGGTGGAGGAAGGCATTTCTGTGCTCACATAGGGTCTGTATTCACAAAGCCTAGCTCAAAACCTACTCAGCAGTCAACACATGACTAATAAAGATAAGAGAAAAGGAAAGGATGGGGAAAAATACTACTTTTTAAGTCTTTCAGACATAAGATCACATTACTATTTTTTTCATAGTTAAACTTCAAACTGTCTTTGTAACATTTATATTAAGGGAAATAACATCTTTGTTTTCAAAAACCAAGTCAGGAGAATCCAGTCAGGGCCCAAGAAGGTACTATATTCTTCAGTTGCCCCTCTGTTCTGACTTCTCTTATTGAACTTACAAGGCCATTATGAAACTCCCTATATAACTTCTTGCTTAAAATTAAAGGCCGGGTGTGGGGGTGCACACCTTTAATCCCAGCACTTGGGAGGCAGAGGTAGGAAGATCTCCATGAGTTTGAGGCCCCCCTGAGACTACATAGTGAATTCCAGGTCAATCTGGGCTAGACCAAGACCCTACCTTGAAAACAAACAAACAAACCAAACAAACAAACAAACAAAAATTTAAAAGAAGAAGAAAGAAACAACAACAAAAATTAAGATACTAGTGTATAGCACTGAGCATGTCAGATCATTAGACAACCACAAAGAAACTAACTTTGTGATTCACTCTGTCCACAGGCAACCCTACTACTGTGGCATTTAGGGGGGAAAAATCTGCAACATGTATACAAGAAACATAGCACACCAATAAAAATAAAAAAATAAAATCCTCCCTGAAGCCCACCATGAGCAAAAGCTCCATAGGGTTACCTTAGTATCATCAGTTAGGTGACCGGTTTCAGCTAAAGCTGACCAGAAAATAACCTTCACACCTTCTTTTTCGAAGTACGTGGCCCAGGCACTCCGCTGCTCAGCTGTCAACAAGTCAGCCTTGTTTATGAGAATAATGTTCTCCTTGGCAGTACTGATTTCTTTAACGTAACACTCCTGAAAATGACAAAGGCACTTACAAAAGTCTCTTCACACAAGTAAAAATTGAGGTTAATTATACTAGGGATTCTCAATTCAACTCTTATTTCCCCCTCCCCTGGCCATAGTATGAACCACGTTATAATTTACAGGAATAAAATCTACTTATCATTTCTGTAAGCTCTGAAAAGAATTTTCACCAAGATCTTTGTTAGGCATTTAAAAAATCTGAACTATTAGCCACTATGATCCTAGAACTCATATACACACACAGTTGTTTTTATCAATTAAAAGCTGTACTATATCATGTCTTTTAATCCTTGTACCTTAGTAACCACCCTGTGTTTTATAAATTCAGTTCACTTGTAAACCACAGGAGTAAATAATACGAAAGAACTTAATAAAATGGCAAAAAAGAAATGACTGGAATATACTAAAAAGGCTAAAACATTACTTTGATTGCTGTCTTTTGAAAAAAGGGGGATTTTTAATAACAAATTTCTAATCACGAAATTTCCAATAACAGTGCTAGAAAGCTAGAAAATGCAAGTGTTGGTACCTTTCTGCAGATGGGAAAGACTCTTGCAGAAAACATCTGTCTAAACAGTGTCTTTCTGCAGCTTCTAACCCTGAGAGAGGAGGGCCTAATTATAACAGAATGCTTGCCTATAGTTGCTCCTGTGAGTAATTTTATTCCAAGGACCCAAGTCAAACTCCACTTACCAAATCCTCACATCTAAACAAGAGTGGGTTTCGAGCATCTACTATCTGGACCACAATATCACTGGGGGGGAAAAAGCGAGATAATACCAGTCAATGCAAAATAAAAGGGATTGCTGACTACATTCTAATGGTCGTAGTGGGAAACACTTTCCATATAGTAAGAACTTGACATATAACGTGCTCAAAGTCAGTTAGTTTGTGATGGAGCCAGAATAGACACCCAGGCAGTCTGAACCAGAGATCATACTCTTAAATAATACATTCTAATATAGCCCCAAAAGCCCCAATGGCATTTACTGTTAAATCTTTCACTATAACTTCTGATAACCTTTCCTGATGAGAAAAAAAGAGCATCCTATATACTTTAAGGTGAAATATACTAAATAGTCTGACCTGAAATTGTATTAAGGACCCCAAAGTAATTACTTGGTGACAATGCCCATTATAAGAGTATCTTTTCTTTCTTTTAAAAAATATTCTGGGCTGTGAGTAATAACACATGTCTTTAATCCCAGCACTTGGTTTACAGAGGTAAGAGGACTAGAGTGAGACCCTACTTCTAAAAAGCAAAATGAATAATTAATTAAATTATTTTGGGCTGGAGAGATAGTTTAGCAGTTAAGGTGCTTGTACTTGTAAGTGAAACCTAAGGACCTAGGTTTGATTCCCCAGTATCCAGGGCTGATGTAAGCCAAATGCACAAGGTGGTGCATACATCTGGAGTTTGCAGTGGCTAGAGGCCCTGGTGTGCCCATTTCCTCTCTATCTGCCTCCTCCTCTGTCTCTCTCAAATAAATAAAAATATTCGTATTTATTTGAGAGGAGAATAGAATATGGGTGTGCCAGAGCCTCCAGACACAGACACATGCTCTACATTATGCATCTGGCTTTATCTGGATGGCAGGCTTTACAAGCAAGCACCTTTAACTGCTGAGCCATCTCTCAGCCCAAAAGCCGGTATCTTATCTAAATCCAGGACTGTCAAGTACTTTATTCCCAGCAATCAATCATCTACCAGTTCCTAGAAAATACAAACAGCACAGTATCAGCCTGAGTATTCACATCACAGCACAAGTGATGCTGAGTCCAATTTCTTCTACCACATATAAACAGATGCCAGTGAGACAGCTTTCTGCAGCTGGCAGCGAGGCTCTCCAGTCCCTCACAAGTGGCACTGCCCCACAGCAGCGTCCTTCTCCCTAGAGAAGCTGCTTCACTTCTCTCAGAGGCTTCCTCTTCCCTCAGTCTCCCTGACTCGGAAGATGGTCCAGGGCTAACCACCTTTGTTCCGTAACTCTCTGTAGCTGTTCTCAATGTCAAAGCATCAAGGCGACCATTTCGGGTGGGACTTTTTTTTTTTTTTTTTTTTTTTTTGCTTTTCGAGGTTGGGTCTCACTCTGGCCCAGGCTGACCTGGAATTCACTATGGAGTCTCAGGGTGCCTCGAATTCATGGCGATCCTCCTACCTCTGCCTCCCAAATGCCAGGAATAAAGGCGTGTGCCACCATGCCCGGCTTTCGGGTAGGACTTTTGATACTTTCAATGTTTTTTCTGAGCTGGATGTGGGAACACATTATCTGTAATTCAAACTTTTCGGAGACAGAGGATGAATGGCCCAAATTTGTGGTTAGCCTGGTCTACATGCTGAGTTCCAGGCCAAGCAGGACTATATAGTGAGGTCCTGTCACAAAACAAAGCAAAACCAAACCAAATCAAACCAAACCCCACTATGAAGCCAATCCAAAATCAAAGTTCATTTTCTTTCAGAACAGTTAAAATTCTAGCATAATTTTATGATTCAAAGAAACTCACAGATTTGCTAATTTTTGGCAAACTGTTTTAATGTTCTCTAATTAAGCTGGTTCCAGTATTTCCTTTTTCAGGATATCTCACTTTCACACTAAATTAAGCTAAATGGTCTCAAAAAAAAAAGTGGGGGAGGGGGAAAGAAGCTTAGTAAGTTAAAGCTACAAACTACAGGCCGATCAACATTACGCATGATGTCCTCCCACCAATACACAGAAAGAAGTTTCCAACTCCAGTAAGAAAAGACAAAGACATTTCAAGTTAGCTGATCATGGATTAGAATACAAAGTGGCAACTTTGGAGCAGGAAGCTTTTAGGCAACACACTGGAAATGCTTTGTCTTGCTGGAATTGTTCTACCCCCACTGCCTCAGCAGTCTCCTGTGTTTAGATGTTATATACGCATTTTTTTTTTTTCTGATAACTACTATTAAAGTTATAGAGGCAGATGGCTTAACCAGCCTGTTAGTAAGCAGGTGACATCTGTTGTAGGGAAAACATCAATAAATATTTTCTCTTAAAGACATGGTAGTAGTTTTTAACAACATTTCTGGATAACCAGATATATTTCAATGTAAAAATTTGTAATCCAACCGAGGCTACAATTTCAATATACAGGCTCACTCTGGGGGTTAAACTAGTTGCTAATTTAGGGACATAAAATGTATAAAATACCAATCTGTTGATCACAGAAAATGTAACACATATGGTTCCCTCTTTTTTAAACAGAAGCTTAAAATTTTTTTTTTTAAATTTATTAGAGAGAGAGAATGAGAATGGATGCACTAGGGTCTCCAGCTGCTTCAAATGAACTCCAGACATATGTGCCACTTTGTGCATCTGGCTTTTATTCAGGTCGTTAGGCTTTACAGGCAAGTACCTTAACCACTGAGCAATCTCTCCAGCCAATCTGCACCCTCTCAAAACCAACAAAAATGAAACAATTATGAGCAATGGAAAAAAATTGAGAATAATGACAAGCACATTTTTTACAAATATTTATTTGAGAGAGAGAGGGGAGAATATGGGAGCACCAGGGCCTCTAGTCACTATAAATGAACTCCAGATGCATGTACCACCTTGCGCATTTGGCTTTACATGGGTACTGGGGAACTGAACCTGGGTCTTTATGCTTTGAAGGCAAGCACCTTAACCTTTAAGCCATCTCTCCAACAGAAGCAAGCGGATTTTTATGCCTGAGAGTCCCTAGAAAGCTCAGAGTCAGAAGCATGAGTTCTCTCCAAGAAAGAGTCTGGGCACAGGTCTGACAGTCTGAAGAGTGATTTCCTAGGTGCCCTAATGTTCCAGCTAAGCCAGCCCACAGCTCTGATTCCTCTACCCTCAATAGCAAGAAGACTAATGGAGATGAACCCCAGAGGCTCTCCAATGGGGACACAGGCATGGGAAAGGTGGGAAAGAGGAATCACATGTATAAAAGGGATTAAATGTGAGTCTACACAGTGAACTGTGAAGATGCCTGCTCCTTTATATCATATCACTCAGATCACTCTTCACTTTCCAAACAAATAAAACCAATGACGCCTGCCTAGTCACCCTACACATACCACTTGGCACACTCCACCTAAACAGGAGACCTGCCAATCAGCTATGTAATGCTTCATTCCTAAACATAATGGACCAAAAAATATCACTAGTCATTTGAAGAAGCCCCCTATGTCAGTCAGAAACCAGAATAAATAGTAAGAGGAACATGGAGGAAGGACAAGTAACACAGGAAGTAGGAGAAAAACCTACAACATGTGGATGCTATGAATGAAGTTGGGGGTCTTCCCTTAAGGTGGAGAATGCAGTACTGGAGAGGAGCTTGTGGCCACTTTTCTTTGGAAATAAAAGAACCCACTGTCGGCTGTTACTAAAGCCGTAAAAGAGACATGAGCCCATTCTGCTGGAGAGAAGTCCTCCAGGAATCTGAATGGCGCTGGGGCTTCCAAGTTCCACTCAAGCCCGATGACTGAAGCCTGCGACCAGCAGCAAACTTCTTTTTTCAGGCTACTGCTCTGACCTTCCCACATCCCAGCAAAATAGCCCTCCATATACGACCAAGGGTCAAGGAGCCCAAGTGATTAAAAAAAAAAAAATCAAAACCTAATTTACCATTTTAGTGCATATTACAATGACTTTAAGAATATTTAATTTATTTATTTGAGACAGAGAGTGAGGAAGAGGCAGAGAGAAAGAGAGAAGGGGCGCACCACGCAAGGGCCACCAGCCACTGCAAACAGACTCCAGTCTCACACGCCCTCTTGTGCAGCTGGCTTACATGGGTACAGGGGAATTGAACCTGGGTCCTTGGGCTTCACAGGCAAGTGCCTTAACCACTCCAGCCCTGATCTTAAGAATATTCACAAAGTTGGGAGCTGGGAGATGGCTCAATAGGTAAAATACTTACACAGCAAGCCTTAATACCCGAGTTTGGATCCCCAGACCCTACCTACAATCCCAACACGAGGTGAACAGAGACTCTGCCTTCAAAGGGCTGGAAAGTAAGAACCAACCAAAGTTGTCCTTTGACATCCACATAACACACATGCCTGCCCACACTCACATATGAACACATACACAAATATATAAAATATTCACAAACATCACCACTATCTAGAATGCTGTCGTCACCTTAAAAAGAAAGGTGATTTATTTCACAGAAAATGTCTTATTCCATCCACTTTTCTGCAGATGACTTAGCTGGGCAGTCAAGCTTTGCAAGAAAGCACCATTAACCACTGAGCAATCTCCCATGTCCTAAGTTTTCATATTTTAGTATTCATTTCCAGCTAGCAGTGAATCCAGTTCTTCTTCCCATACCTTTACCAGCATTTATTTTCTATTTATTTGGTTGATGCAATATCCCCCCCCCCCTTTTCTCCCCAGATAGGGTCTCACTCTAGTCCAGGCTGACCTGGAACTCACTGTGTAGTCTCAGGCTGGCCTCAAACACATAGTGATCCTTCTATCTCAGCCTTGGAAGTGCTGTGGATTAAAGGTATGTGCCATCACATCCAGCTTTATTTAGTTATTTTTGAGGTAAGGTCTTGCTTTGGCCCAGGCTGACCTGGAAGTCACTATGTAGTCTCAGGCAGACCTTGAATTAAGATGAGAACTTTATTTTTAATTTTTAAATTTTTATCTGTATTTACTTATTTGAGAGAAAGATACAGACAAAATGAGCATGCCAGGGCCTTCAGCCACTGTGAATGAACTCCAGACGCATGCGCCACCCTGGGCATCTGGCTTACATGGGTCCTGGGAAATCGAAATTGGGTTCTTTGGCTTTGCAGGTGCCTTAACTGCTAAGCCATTTCTCCAGTCCAAGAACTTTATTTTTTAAAAATGTTAATTAATTAATTTGAGAGTGAAAGAGACAGAGAAACAGGAAGAAGCACAAGGGCCTCTGGCCAGAACAAACTCCAGACACATGTGACAAGCTTTGTGCACCTGGCTTTATATGGGGTGCTGAGAAATCAAACTCCGGACTGTCTGGCTTTGCAAGCAAGTGCCTTTAACCACTGAGCAATTTCTTTAGCCCTGAACTGAGAATTTTATTGCATGAACATGTTTGATTTCTAAATACATATCTTGTTTGTTTGGTTTTTGAGGTAGGGCCTTACTCTAGCCTAGGCTGACCTGGAACTCACTCTGTAGCCCAGGCTGACCTCATTCTCATAGTAAGCCTCCTACACCTCAGCCTCTCAAATGCTAGGAATAAACGTGTGTGTCACAATGCCCAGCCTGCCTATCTATCTTATCTATCTACCCACCCACCCATCTATCTACCTACCTGCCTACCTACCTACCTAAGTGAGAGAGAGAAAGAGGAGAAGAGGCAGAGAGAAAGAGAATGGGCGTGCCAGGGCCTCCAGCCACTGCAAATGAACTCCAGAGCATGTTCCCTCTTGTGTATCTGGCTCACGTGGGTCCTGGGGAATCAACTGGGGTCTTAGGCTTCTCAAACACCTTAACCACTAAACCATTTCTCCCATTTGCCCAGATCCCAGCCCCCAGCCTATTTTTAAAATATTTTTATTTGCTGGGCATGGTGGCACACGCCTTTAATCCCAGCACTTGGGAGGCCAAGATAGGAGTATCGCTGTGAGTTCAAGGCCAACCTGAGGACTACATAGTGAATTCCAAGTTAGCCTGGGCAAGAGTGAGATCCTACCTTGAAAAACAAAACAAAAATAAATAAATATTATTTTTAATTTATTTATTTGCAAGTAGAGGAGGGAAGAAAGGATGAGAATGGGTGCACCACAGCCTCTTGCTGGATCAAACTCCAGACACATGCTCCACTTTGTGCATGTTGTTTTGCACAGATACTGGGGAATTGAACCCAGGCCTTCAGCTTTGCAAGCAAAGCCATCTCTGTAACCCCATTCACATGTTATTAATGTCCAATTTAAAAAAGAAAAAAGCCGGGCGTGGTGGCACACGCTTTTAATCCCAGCACTCGGAAGGCAGAGGTAGGAGGATTGCTGTGAGTTTGAGGCCACCCCAAGACTCCATAGTGAATTCCAGGTCAGCCTGGGCTAGAGTGAGACCCTACCTTGAAAAACCAAAAAAATAAAATAAAATAATAAAAATAATCAAGCTGGATGTGGTGGCACAAGCCTTCAATCCCAGCACTTGGGAGGCCATGATAGAAGGATCCCTATTAGTTCAAGGCCACCCTGAGATTACATAGTGAATTCCTGGTCAGTCTGGGACACAGTAATACCCTACCTTAAAAAAAAAAAAAATCAGGGCTGGAATTGTTTCTCTTTCAGATAAATAAATAAAAATATTTTTAAAAAGCTGGAGAGATGGCTTAGTGGTTAAGACATTTGCCTACGAAACCAAAGAACCCAGGTTCGATTCCCCAGGACCGACATAAGCCAGATGCACAATGTGGCACATGTGTCGGGAGTTTTGTTTTTAGCAGCTAGAGCCCCTGGCATGCCCAGTTTTTCTCTCTCCCCCTGTTGTCTCTCAAATAAATAAATAAAACAAAAATGGTTTAAAATATTTAATTCCAGCCCTTGGGAGGCAGAGGTAGAAAGATTGCTGTGAGTTTGAGGCCAGCCTGTAACTATAGAGTGTCAGGTCAGCCTAGGCCAGATCTGGTGAGACCCTACCTTGAAAAAAAAAAAAAAATCAGGGATTGGAGAGAGGGCTCCGTAAGGTGCTTTCCTGCAAGGCCTGCTGACCTGAGGGTGGTTTACTAGTACTCATGTAAAGTTCTGGTGTGCCTATTTTCTCTACTTGCAAAATAAATAAATAAAATATATTAAAAAAACAAAACCCTCCTCTCCATTATGCTGTCCTTATCACTTGTTCATTCCTCTCCTCCATCACAGCTCACCATATTCTGCATGCAACACAGTAGGAGTCACACTCCCTTTTGCCTTTTACAGCCATTGTGTGCTCTGAGCTGAAGGTCTGCATTTCACTTATCTGTGTGCCCCTGGCATTCGGCACTTTGGCATTTACTTGACATCTGTCTCCCCTCATTACATACATGCTCTTTCTTGTAGGCAAGAATGTACTTTTTTTTTTTTTTAATTTATTTATTTGAGAGCGACAGACACAGAGAGAAAGACAGATAGAGGGAGAGAGAGAGAATGGGCGCGCCAGGGCTTCCAGCCTCTGCAAACGAACTCCAGACGCGTGCGCCCCCTTGTGCATCTGGCTAACGTGGGACCTGGGGAACCGAGCCTCGAACCGGGGTCCTTAGGCTTCACAGGCAAACGCTTAACTGCTAAGCCATCTCTCCAGCCCAAGAATGTACTTTTATCTACTCTCATGTTTCCCATATGACCTGGAGGAACTGGATATACATTTGCTGGAGTAGCTGTAGCTACTCCAGAATTCACCTTACCGACAGATTCACTAGCACACACTTGTCAAATGTACGCACCTAGTAACTCCATCTGATTGACACACACACACAACACACAGTTCTATGGTACCAAGGACTGAACCTGGGCCACACACATGACAGGCAAGTATTCTACCACTGAACTAGCTCTAAGCCCTTATACAGGAAAAAACAAAAACAAAAACAACAACAAAACCACCTCTATATTTGGGGGTGGGAAGAGGGCTCAGTTCAATTAAAGGAGCTTGTTTGCAAAGCCTGTCAACCTGGGTTCAATTGCTTGGTACCTACATAAAGCTGAACCACAAAAAGCAGTGTGTGCATCTGGCATTCACATGCAGTGGAAAGACCCCCAGAGTGCACATGCAAGTGTGCACACACAAATAAATGTAAAATATTATAAAACCTCTAATATAAATCCTCTCTATTTTAAGTCAAAGAGCACCAGACTTTCAGCTTTTTTAAAATAATTTTCAACAGCCCATTATATAATTTAATCTCCATTCCCCCCAGATCCAAAGCCCATGAGCATAAGTCAATACCCAAACCTATTATCAAGACCACAATGTCTTTATAATATAAAAGAAAATGGTTACTCACCTTCTCTCAATGACCCTCCAGAGCTGGCGCCAAAAGTCCAAATTTCTTTCAAATGGAGTCAATATCAACTTTTGTTCCTCTTCTAGCCTGTCTTTAAAATAAGGAATTTATATCTTTGCCTATGTTTTAGAAAGTATAAATGCTCAAATTCATTACATTAAAATAATCAGTTGTATTATTATTATTTATGGTGCTGGGGGCTGAACTTAGGCTTCTGTGCATTCTAGGCAAGAGTTGTATCATTGAGCTACCTCCCAGGTCTTTAACTTTTTATTGTTGGCAGAGTCTCACTAAATTGCCCAGGGTGGCCTTGAACTCAACTCTATATCCTAGGAGGACACTGAGCTTTCAATCCTGCTGCCTCATCCTCCCAAGCAGTTGATATTAAAGGCTTGTGCCAATAGGTCAAGCACTGTCAAAATTTTTTTATACACCTCTAGCCGAGCCAGTAAAAAAAAAAAAAAAAAAAAAGAAACCTAACATTTATTCATATAATACTCCACTGAATACAATTTATTCTTGGTGGGATGGAGAGATGGCTCAGCAGTTAAAGGAGCTTGCTTGCAAAGCCTGAGAGCCTGGGTTCAATTCCCCAGTACCCAGGTAAAGTCAGATGCACAAAGTAGCACATGTGTCTGAAGTTGTGTTTGCAGTGGCAGGAGGACCTGGTGTGCCCATTCTCTCTCTTTCAAACAGATAAAGAAATATTTAAAAAAGATTTTAAATTACTAAGCCATAAAGCTTCTCTCTCAAACAAAAATCACATCTCTCTCTCTCTCATAACTCTTACTAGAAGAATCCTCAGGAGAGCTGAGCTCAACTGCAGAGAACCTGGTGACACAGAAGGCCACTAAAGGCCACAAGGCCAGGAAGACAACCTGCGCCCAGCATGCTGTGTGCCTATGCACAAAAACACACCTGTAGGCAGAACACTACCATTTTCCACTTAAAAATTTGAGTTCAGGCTCCACAAAGTAAACAGCAATGCTAAAATGCCTGAACTGGCGTCTCAATGGCAAAGTTAGAGTCTAACACTCACCGGACAAGTTGACGTCTCCATTTTAGGAAGTTATCTTTTTCTGCCTGCTTGAGTTCTTCTGGGCTAGTTTTGTTGTCCCACGTTGGTCTGAAACAATCAAAGTGAGGAAAGTGTCACACATAACTACCAAAATAAAAAGAGAAGCAGATGTAATGGCAGGTAAGAAAAGGAAACAGGAAACCATGAGCAACTTAAAAGATGTGCACTCAGTGGCCCTGCAATGCGTCTTGGTGCACGTCCTTGTTCAACTCACCTCCTTGGTATACACAAGAACTGTCTGTTTTCTTCATGGAGTTTCTTAATTCTCTGGCTCTCTTCGAAAGATAGCAGTCCAGTTCTAGCTTCAGGGAGCACAAACTTAATATTAAGCTTCTCTGTTCACAGGGAAAAAAAAACAAAACAGTATTATTTAAGGGGCAACTTAAGGCAGTGGGGTGTACCAGGGTCTTTTCCCACTGTAAATGAATGACAGATGTATGTACTACTTTGCACCTGGCTTTACATGGGTGCTAGGGAAGTAAACCTAGCTCAGCAGGCCATGAAGAAAGTGCCTTTAACCACAGAGTCATCTTCCCAGACCAAATTTCAGCTTTCTTAACTTGGTTCTTCTAGCTCTACAAATAAAGAGAGAAAGCTGGGCGTGGTGGCACACATCTTTAATCCTACCACTCGGGAGGCAGAGGTAGGAGGATGGCCATGAGTTTAGGGGGCCACCCTTGAGACTACAGAGTGAATTCCAGGTCAGCCAGGGATAGAGTGAGATCCTACCTCAAAAAACCAAAAAGGCAAAGGACCTAGGTTCAACTTCCCAGGACCCACGTAAGCCAGATGCACAAGGAGGTGTATGCATCTGGAGTTTGTTTGCAGTGGTTGGAGGCCCTGAGCACCCATCCTCTATTTCTCCTTCTCTCTCAAATAAATAAAGTATTGACAATATATACAATTCCATATAGCCACTTTCATGGAAACAGAAGCAGTAAGAATACACAAGGACTGTGAAGATTTAGTATAATTGCTTTTCTCACTTTATGCTAATGGGAGTTGGTGAAAAGGCAAAGATTTAATAACCATACTTGACAAATGGGAAATAGGACAAATGGGTGGCTGGTGTCTAGGCTGTGAGTGGGCTACAGGATTTGACCAAGTGGCTGGAGTGCATATACGTAGCTCCAGCTAAGCAGGGCGGGAGTGAAGCTCCAAGGCGGGTGCTCAGCTGGGATGAAAAGACGCAGACCAGGGACCAAAGTAGTTCCCAAGGATGGACAGAGCAAATGGGAGTGTTGGCCGGGAGGCTGTGGTGGTTTCATTCAGGTGATCCCCTAAACTTAGGTATTCCAATGCTAGGTTCCCAGCTGATGGACATTTGGGAATTAACATCTTCTGGAGGCAGTGTATTATTGTGGGCAGGCTTATGAGTGATATAGACAGTTTCCCCTTGCCAGTGTTTGGCACTCTCTTCTGTTCCTGTTGTCCACCTGATGTTGGCCAGGGGTGATGTCCACCCTCTGTTCATGCCATCGTTTTCCCCTACCATTGTAGAGCTTCCCCTCAAGCCTACAAGCTAAAATAAACCTTTTTTCCCCCTCTTGGTTGGGTGATTTCTGCCAGCAATGCGAACCTGACTGCAACAGAGGCCATCATTGAAAGGATGCCCTGAAGCCTCTGTCTATAAGATTCTCTATCATCTTCCTCATCCCCCTTCTGAGACAGGGTCTTGCTATATAGCCCAGGCTGGCCTCGAACTCGCCAGTTGTGATACCACACACATTCCAGGACACTGATGTGAAAGGATTTCTGTGAGTTTGTGGATCTGGCTTTATGTGGGCACTGGGGAACTGAGTCCAAGTTGTTAAGACTTTGTAGGCCAGTGCCTTAACCACTGAGCCATTTCTCCAGCCCTACTAAGTAGAGAATGACCCACTGTCTTCTACAGACCTCTCACAGCACTTAAAACAACTCTTTTTGCCCCTCTTCTCCACCCCCCACCCCAAAACTTATTTGGTAACACTGTTCTGAGTAGCCAACACAATGCCTGATAGAGGTGGGGCTGAAGGAAATATTTTGTACAAATGTATGAATTATTAAGCAATAGAATAACATCTATAATAAGAAGAAATAAAAGTTTTATAATGCTTAGAATGAACACACAAACACATACTTCCATGGTGAGCAGTGAAACTTCCTCAAGGCAACAAGGGTAGGATTTTGCTTTCTACAGTGGTTTCCTGAACTTAACGTGTAAAGTATGATCTGCAGTGTTTTCAGAGCTGAACCTAAGAAATAGTGCACAACCTACCTTGTACCTACCAGACTTTTGGGTTAATGACAGACCATTTATAGGCTGAGCACACTTTCCAACATTTCTAAGTAGGGGGCTGGGAGAGACGATTCCACAGTTAAAGGCACCAGCTTGAAGTAAGCAAGAGGGAAATGCAACCACGGTCCTATATGCTCAGCCATATACAACTCACCAGCTACAAACTCTGTTCCCGCAAGTTCAGCAGTTGCAAGAAAGTCATCAAGAGAGCTTTGTTCAGTGACTGACTGAAGATTAAGACGGCCCCAGTCATAGCCATCATTGAGGTCACTGGTGTGCAACTATGAATAAAACAGAGGGTAAAGAAACAAAGTTCTCTTCTGTTCTTGACATGCAGGCAAGTGTTACACTTAAATTTTTTTTTTAAATTTATTTGAGAGAGAGAGAGAGAGAGAGAGAAAGAGAGGGAGGAAGGGAGGGAGGGAGGGAGGGAGGGAGGGAGAGAATGGGCATGCCAGGGTCTTCAGCGACTGGAAATGAACTCCATGTGCCACTTTGTGCATCTTACATGGGTCCTGGGGAATCGAGCCTAGGTCCTCTGGCTTTGCAGGCAAGCACCTTAATTGCTAAGCCATCTCCTCAGCCCTGTGCTAAACTTTTTGTAAGCTATTTGATAATCTTGAGGGAGGCTTGGCTCCTTTAGGATACTAATTAACATTAGACAGGCTGGATGCATAGCTTAGTAGGAAAGTACTTGCCTAGTGTGTTCAAGGTCCTAGCTTCAGTGTCCAGCAACACCAAACTCCAGACCAAGACACTTAAATGAGTATTTCTTACCTCATGAGAAGCACTTCCTTTTCATCATTTAATTTCATTTTTCAGACTCGGCTAGTTAGTCAGAAAACTGTCATAGAGATCTGCACTAACAAACATTTATTTGGTGGCCACCTGTGATCCCAGTAACTTAGGAGCTGGAGGCAGGAGGATCATAAATTCAAGATCAACTTGAACTATATGGTGAGACCTTCCCAATACAATAATTTTGACTTATTTATTAGAGAATAGAGAGAGAGGATATATGAATGGGCACACTAGGGCCTCTAGCTACTGCAAACTAACTCCAGACACAAGTGATAATATAGCAAAATGAAACCATAGGAATGGAAAACAAAGATGATTGTATCACATGTTATGCATGGACATTTCTTATTCTATCTGACTGGAGTTAAACCTCTCAAGCTGCAGCACCTGAGTTCAATCCCTAGACCCCACGGAAAAGGCCAGGACCTGTGGTGGGCATGCAGATACTGACAATGACATGGGAGGTGGAGACAAGAGCGTGCGCGCGCGTGCGCGCGCACACACACACACACACTCACTCTCTCTCTCTCTCTTAAAAAAAGGGGGGAACTGGAGAGATGGCTCTGCAGTTAAAGGAACTTGCATGCAAGGCTGGCAGGCCCAGGTTCAATTTTCTAGCCACCCATGTAAAGTCAAATAGGCATCTGTTTCCAGCAACAAGAAAAAAAAAAGTTCCCAATTAATATATTGGTTTCCAGATACAACCAGAGCTGTATATGCTGTATGTTTTTTACAGGCACAAATACAATTAAATTAAAAAAAAAAATTAAGGGTCAAAAGCTTAAATGGTTTGCCTTGGGTCACAAGATAAACATAAGTTTGAATAAAGATTAGAATATGATTCTTTAGAATTCACATTCGATCTCTTAATTCCTAAAAGCTATCCTAAGAACGTGATTCAAAATCAATTAAAACGACCAATAATCAAATCCTTTACACCTGATAAATTTTGGTAGACAATGTATGTTGATTCCTCCAGTTGGAAGTGGACTGGTGTGACTGGCACATGCATAATCAAGTCAGCACACGATCTTACTGAGAATTCAGTACACTCTCAAATACCTAGGGGAATGAAAGTGACCACTAGGATGACAAGCATAAACCAAACACTTCATTAACTTTTTAGGGGTCCTACTATGATCTTCCTAGGCTAAGGGACCTGTAAGCTATTTGTCACCCTTTAGAAATGAAGAGATCAGCCGGGCGTGGTGGCACACACCTTTAATCCCAGCACTGGGGAGGAAGAGGTAGGAAGATCGCCGTGAGTTCGAGGCCAGTCTGAGACTACATAGTGAATTCCAGGTCAGCCTGCGCTAGAGCGAGACCCTACCTCGAAAAACCAAAGAAATGAAGGGCTCATCTTAGAGCTAAATCGCTAAGGGGAAACACAAGGAAAACAGCAGGGAGTTTAGTTATTTTTCTTTTTCTTTTCTAGCTTATTTCTTATTCCAGATGAAAACGAATAGCTTCAGGAAACTCAAAAAAAGTTTTTTTTTTTAATCAAAAGATTAGAAACTCCCAAGACAGTCCATGGCTTCAAAGGCCACACAGCAAACGTAGAGAAGACAACCTGGCATTGAAGATTCTTGATGCTCCTGCTTCCAACTCTCCAGCAATTTCCAACGGGCAGGCGCCACCACAGCCGTCAGGATGCTCTAAATTCTCATCCCGTCCTCACAAGCCCTGTTTTAAAGTCTTTACCTGGGTGCCCTGCGCCGTGCCAGGGCCTGCTAGAAACTTCTACTCATCCTTCCAAAGTCTCAATTTTTGAAGCACGCAGGCTCTCGAAATCAGACTTAACAAGAAAGAAGACATGGCCTGCCTTACCCAAGCGTCGGTCGGTCGATGCCCACGGTTCCGCTGAGTCTGATGACGGATAAGGACCCGGCCCAGAGACCCGCCACCCTGCGCTTTCCTGCGACCCATCGCAGCACAGCACGAGTACAACCTTCTCTCCTCGGCGCGCGGGGCTTCCGGGTTTCCGGGCTCGCTTCCCGGAAGTGACGTCACGCGAGCGAGCCCAAGTAGTCCAGGCCCCAAGATGAGATGAGGAAGTAGGATCTGTTGCTCTCGGATGCTTCTTGCATATCTCGAATTTACTAGCATTGTGGAAAAGAAATGTTAGAATTGTTTCTGTTACCTTCCCTGTGGCTGTCTCTACATACGTGTCCATTTGGATAAACTGATTAAGAGAATGGTACATTCCAGGCTTGTTCATTCGCTTTTAGCGTCCGGCCGGAAATCGAAACAGTTGAAAAATATGGCTGGTGCCGTTCAAGGGAGTGACTATCTCCCCCCAGCTACCGTCAGTAGGAGGCGGAGACTCGGGTGTGGGATGTTTCCGTGGCACCAGGTGGCAGGAGCTTCCCGACATTGTTTTTCAACCAAGTTTGGTGTCCCTCGATGTGGCCTCGCGAAGTCCATCCAACCCAGCACCTTTTTTTTTTTTCGTTTTGTTTGTTTGCTTTCTTAGTAATCCCTAGTTGGGAAGTGGGGAGAAAAGTTGCCACTTGGAAGAGAGCTCGAAATGGAAAGATGAACCATTTTTTTCCAAAGGTTTAAAGGTTGCAGAGAGCCAACAACATCTGTCTTCTACTTTATTGAAAATAAAAAAGTTTACAAATTCCAGTTAATACTCCATTCTTTTTTTATATTTATTTATTTATTTGAGGGAGAAAGAGGGAGGGAGGGAGGGAGAGAGAGAGAGAGCGAGAGCGCAAGAGCCTCCAGTCATTGCAAACAAACTCCAGATGGATGCGCCCCCTTGTGCATCTGGCTCACGGGGGTCCTGAAGAATTGAACAGGGATCCTGTGACTTTGCAGGCAAACAAACGCCTTAACCGCTAAACCATCTCTCCAGCCTAAGATTAAAATGAGGGCTGGAGAGATGATTTAGAGGTTAAGGCACCTGCCTGCAAAGCCAGAGGACCCAGGTTTGATTCCCCGGAACCCATGTAAGCCAGATGCACATGGTAGCCCATGCGTCTGGAGTTTGTTTGCAGTGGCTAGAGGCTCTAGAGCGCCCATCCTCAGAAAAAAAGAGAAGAAAAAGAAAATTAAAATGAAAGTAGTGAGCTGGCTCTATTCATAGAGACTTGGGCTTTTCTTTTACTATAATGAATGTAAAAGAAGCTCAGAATTACCTGTGAGCAGCATTCTCAATAATCTGGAGAGCAACCATACTGTTGTGATGCTAAGAGAAGTAAACAGTCTGCACAGGTCATAGATCAGATATGTAGTGTTAGGAATCAAACCCAAATCTTGTCACTGCCCAATGTATTATTGAAGAGACCGTTGAGTTATTGTTAAGATGCATTCTAGAAGTCATAAATAGGGCTGGGGAGATGCCTCAGCCATTAAGGTACTTTCCTGGTTCAACAACTCTGGTTCAAGTCCCCAAGTTTCCGTGTAAAACCAGATGCATGAAGTGTCACATGAATCTGGAGCTTATTTAGCAGCTAGAGGCACTGGCATACCCATTCTCTCTCTCTCTCTCTCCCCACTTTTCTTCTTTCCTTGCAAATAAATAAAATAATATCTTTTAAAAAGTCATAGGTAGCATCATTATATTAACTGGATTGACCAAGGGTTGTATAATATATAAAATATAATCATGTGGCATGTGATAAATATACACAATTTTTACTTGTCAGTCAAAAACCTAATTTTCAAAACTAATTAAAAAAATCTGGCCAAGAATGGAGGTACATGCCTTTAATACCAGCACTCAAGAGACAGAGGTAGCCAGATCACTGTTTGAGGTCAGTCTGGGACTACACAGTGAGTTCCAGGTCAGCCTGGGCTAGAGCGAGACCCTGTTTCAAAATCAAATGAACAACAAAAATGACAGAGAAATCATACACACAATAACCATCTAGTCTGGTGCTTCTCCAAGTCTAATGTGCCTCAGGACTCCTTGGGGATCTCCTTAACAAGATGACTCTGATTCCTAAGATGTAGGTGGAGGCCTAGGTCTCTGTTTCTAACAATTCTCAGGTAATAAGGACACTGCTCTCCCATGGACCACACTTTAAGTAGCAACAATAGGCCCCTTTCTTCTGATGTAGAAGAAAATATTGATGTGGGCTAGCTAGAGGTCCATCATAGCAAGTAAGCAGCAGGCTGACTTGGGAATACACAACTCCCCTGTTTCTTTTTTTTTTTTTTCCTTAAAATATTTTATATATTTATTTGAGAGAGAGAGAGAGAGAGAGGGAGGGAGAGAGAGGGAGAGAGAATGGGCACACCAGGGCCTCTAGTCACTGCAAACAAACACCAGACACATGGGACACCTTGTGCATCTGGCTTTATGTGGGTACTGGGGAATCAAACCTGTGTCCTGTGCCTTTGCAGGCAAGTCCCTCAACCGCTAAGCCATCTCTCCAGCCTCAGATACCCTATTTCCGATGCCCTACCACATCCTTTTTGTGTGCTGCGCTTCCTGTTGGCCCTTAATTAGAGTGAGTTTTGGGAAGCTTCCAAAGGGATCACTGGCATGCCCTGTAGTCATTGGCAAGGCTTTGGGAAGCTGAGGATGGATAGGCGGCTGGGATTAGTGAGATCAAGCTTGAACTTTCTTTCTTTTCTCCCTCTTCTTCTTTTTAAATTATTTATTTATTTGACAGAGAGAGGGAAGGAGAGAGGGAGAGAGGGAGGGAGGGAGGGGAGGAAGGAGGGAGGAAGAGAGAGAGAGAGGGAGGGAAGGAGGGGAGGGAATGAGAATGGGCATGCCAGGGCCTCCAGCCACTGCAAAAACACTCCAGATGCGTGCGCCCCCTTGTGCATCTGGCTAACATGGGTCCTGGGGAATCAAACCTGAGTTCTTTGGCTTTGCAGGCAAATGCCTTAACCACTGAGCAATCCCTCCAGTCCCCACCCCCCCTTATTTTTTGTAATGGATTTGTAAAGGTAGGGTTTCAATCTAGTCCAGGCTAACCTGAAATGTACTATGTAGTCTTAGGGTGGCCTTGAACTCACTGGTGATCCTCCTATCTCTGCCTCCCGAGTGCTGGGATTAAAGGCGTGCACCACCACTCCTGGCTCAAGCTTGAACTTTCTATCTACAGAATTTGGGTTGTTGATGATGATTTTGATTTTTTGAGGCGGGGTCTTGCTCTAGCCCATGCTGACCTGGAATTCCCTATGTAGTCTCAGGATGGCCTCCAACTCATATTGATACCTCTACCTCCTGAGCGCTGAGACTAAAGATGTGTGCCACCACATCCAGCTTAGTTTGGTGATTGGGTTGGTGATCCTACTGTAACCTCCCTTGTTTTTACTTTGCTTCACTTTTGGGTGTCAATTTCTACAACTCTTAGGTACAAAAAAAGTGACAATATGCTTTCTTACATGTTGTGAAGGAAAAGTTAATTTCTGTGAATAAAAGACCCTAGGCACTTCATATATAAGAGATGACAAAAAGCCATAGGTATTGCTGGGTGTGGTGGTGCATGCCTTTAATCCCAGCACCTGGGAGGCAGAGGTAGGAAGATTGCTCTGAGTTCAAAGCCAGCCTGAGTCTACATAGTGAATTCCAGGCCAGCCTGGGCTACAGCAAGACTACCTTGAAAACAACAACAGCAACAAAAATCCAGAGGTATGAGTAGTACAGGGTGCATAGGATCCTGTAGCCAGTGTCACCAAAACAAGAGGCCTTTTGATGCTTTTGCTTGCGTGTACAACTTGTACAAGCAGGCAACCCACGTTTAATTGCAGTGAGTCAGTTATTTATAATGCTACCAATAAATATCTGCTGAATTATTTTAACACACGTGCATGTGAGAATCCACCCATTTCAGACAAATATAAACTGAGAATGGCAGATAATCAAAGGGAGTTTCCCTACTGATTCAATGACGCTCTCTATAGAGATCGCCAGACTTCTATTTTCACAACTCTTAGCCTTATGCAACTGCTTTTATGTACTTGAAAGAGATGGTCCAGAGAATAAAGAGGAGAGGGAACAGGGCTCTAACCTTGTCTTAGGACAAACTTTTCTGCCACTGACATATTTTTGGCTAAGGAGTAAAAGTAAAATCAAAACAGAAACCCACTTGCTCTCCCTCTCTCTTGCTCTCCCTACAAGGATGTGAAGTCCAGAGGTTCAGCAGTGCAGAGTTGAATTGCTGAATGCCACTACAAGGTTTGGGCCTGGGTGTGGGTTTTGTAATGGATTTGTAATGCCATTTGTTCAGACGCACGCATTATGCAATACCATGAATGAGCAACACTCTCTGTGTTGCTATTTGGAAGCTGGGTCCAGGGCTTCCAAACCCCAAAGCAACACAGTCTTTTCCAGTAGTCAGCTGCTTAGATAACCCTACTTTTAAAGAAAAAGTTTAGCTCAGGGGGTGGGGGGAGGCAGGGAGCTTGGGAGCAATGTTCAGGCACAAGTCTGTTAGGCGAGCATTTCCGATGTTGGGAGATTGGCGGGGCTGTCTTGTTCCCTAAATGGTGTGGGTGGAAGAGCTTCTGCAGTTGGAGGGCAGGGACCTGGGCTGATTCATCTTTGCAACCCCCTCATCAGCCAGCAGCCAGCCCCTTCTTCAACTCTTCATCACCGTGATCACCACTCCCTTGATCAACTGCGCGTCATTCTTCTGAATCCGTACCCTATGATATTGCCTAGTCAGCATCCTCAATTGTTTTTCTCTTTGCCTTTCTCCCTAAACCATTCTCCAGCTGGGTTCACTCATACATTCCTGTTAGTGGGGAACAAAGTGTCCAGCTGTGCCACCTGGGTGCACTAACTACCGGGCAATGGTCTTGTAGGACAGGACTGTCATTAATATCCACATGAACTAGGTATGAAAACTGAGACCTCGTCCTTTTGAGTATTATTTTGGGGGAAAATATTAACCTGTGCTTTATTGGTCAGCTAGGAATAGTTGCTACTAATTAATCATATACTATAAAAGTCTTTTTTAAAAAATTATTTATTTATTTATTTGAGAGCGACGGACACAGAGAGAAAGACAGATAGAGGGAGAGAGAGAGAGAATGGGCGCGCCAGGGCTTCCAGCCTCTGCAAACGAACTCCAGACGCGTGCGCCCCCTTGTGCATCTGGCTAATGTGGGACCTGGGGAACCGAGCCTCAAACCGGGGTCCTTAGGCTTCACAGGCAAGCGCTTAACCGCTAAGCCATCTCTCCAGCCCTATAAAAGTCTTTTTGATATACTTCCCCACCAATCCTGACTATTTACATTATTATTGTTGTTTGGTTTTTGGGAGTAGGGTCTTGGTGTATCCTAGGCTGAGCTGGAAATTACTATGTAAATCTCAGAATGGCCTTGAGTTCACAGTGATCCCCCTACCTCTGCCTCCTGACTGCTGGATTAAAGGCATGCACCAGTATGCCTGGTTCACCTTATTTTTATTACTTATTATTTATTATTATTATACTTTTTTTTTTTTGCTTTTTGAGGTAGGGTCTCACTCTAGCTCAGGCTTACCTGGAATTCACCATGTAGTCTCAGGTGGCCTTGAACTCATGGTGATCCTCCTACCTCTGCCTCCCAAGTGCTGAGATTAAAGGTGTATGCTACCATGCCCAGCATGGCTCGCCTTATTTTGTCAAGAATTTTTGAAGCCCTTAGAGGAATCACAATAGAAACCCAAAGTGGCTGAGCATGAAGACAAACACCTGTAATCCCAGCAGTTGGGAGCACAGGAGGATCTCAAATGTGAGGCTAGTTTAGGCGATATTGGTTATATAGCATGACTCTGTCTCAAAAATATGCAAACTAAGAAAGCCAAACTGTTTGCCTTTTCCAAATCACTGAAAGTGGGCTAGAGAGATGGCTCAGCAGTTAAAGGCGCTTTTGTGCAAAACCTAACAACCTGTGCTCAGCTCCCTAGTACCCACATAAAGCCAGATGCACCAAGTGGTGCATGTGTCTAGATTTCATATACAGTGGCAAGAGGCCCTGATGCACCCATTCTCTCTCCCTCTCTCTCTCTCTGATAAAGAAATACAAATATAAAAAAAATCACTGGAAGTGACAGAATCTGGAAAAGGAAACTGGAGTGAAGACTCAAGCTATTAGTTGAGCTCTAAAAATGAGATGGAACTTGCCTCTATGCCACTTATTACTGTTATCATGTATATTGCTCTTAATCTCCTTGGATTAGTGTTACCTTCAACCACCCAGCTCTGGAGAGCACACCAGGAGCACTCACTAATACTATTCTGTGGGTTTTCTCCATATCTTTCTTCTGGAGATTATGCTCTGAGGTTTCACATACATACTGTCTCTAAATTGGGAAATGGGAAAAGTCGTGTTCTGATGCACCCCTTCACTGGTTGATGAAGCTATCAGGATGCTGGAAAGCCTTTTGCAAGCAAGAAGTCATCAATGATCTTAACCAGCAGTGGGCCCTGCAAGCCTATGGCTGTCCAGCCAGGCCAAATGGGCCAACTAGTGCAATGATAGCATGTCTGTTATAGGGGAAGCCAAGTGCTCTCTGATTGGACTGGAGGCCCGTTCCACAGGAGGGAATCCATGCCTGGTATGGAAAACCTAGTCAATAGCCTATGGCTGGGGAGGTCATGAGCCATAGTGGAGAGAGTACTACTGTTTGGCTAAATGCATATATTATGCTATCAATTTGTCCTCTAAACACTTATTTTGTGTCCATATATTAATGTTACTCTCACTTTTGGCTACAGAAGCTTCTCTCTTCAGATGGCAGTCACCACTGGGATGATTCAAATTCACCATAGTGCTGAGGAGAAGTGACAGTGGAGTGTTCAGCACTGAGGGAGACATCTCTATCACCCTCCAAAGCTCAGGGAACATTGCTGAAGAGGTGGCGGAAAGAATGTAAGAGCCAAAGAAAGGGAGGACTGCTTACAATGATGCCTTCCAGACACAGAGTGGCCTTGATAGTCATGGCCTTACTGTGGCTGACATGATCTACACAAGACCTGCATAATAGGAGGAAAAAAAAGATGACAACAAAATATAAGAGAGACTAAATGGAAAAAGAAGGATTCAGTGGAGGGTAATTTTTGGGGGGGAGGAATGCGGGTGGTGTGAGGGTATTATGATCATGGTATATTGTCTGTATTTATGGAAGGTGTTAATGCAAAGCTAAAAAACAGAGCCAGGTGTGATGGCACACACCTTTAATCCCAGCATTTAGGAGGCAGAGGCAAGAGAATTGCTGTGAGTTCAAGGCAAGCCTGGGACTACAGAATGAGTTCCAGGTCAGAATGGGCTGGAGTGAGACCCTATATTTTAAAAACCTTTTTAAAAAGGCAAGAACTCTAGAAACAACACACTGGTGAGGTATGTATATACAGAATAGTTTCCTGTAGAAAATGGTGCCTGAAAAGCTCTGCTACTCATTTACATAAGCTAGAGAACTATCTCCCAAGAGGACTGGCTATGTAAGTCTGCTTTCTAATGCTATGATGAAATACAGCAAGATAGTTACTTATAAAGAAAAAAGGCTCCGCTGGGGTCACAGTTTTGGAGGCTAAAAATCAAAACATGGCACTGGCTCTGGCAAGAGTATCCTTGGCTGCATCACATCATGACAGCTGGCATCATGGTGAGAGAAATCATATGGTAAGACAGGGAGTTGAAACTATGGTAATACCTTCTGAGTACAGCACCCCCAATGACTCAATGCCCCTCCCATTAATGTTGCCACAGGTCCTGGCAGGTTTTAAAAAAAAATTATTTATTTATTTATTTATTTATTTGAGAGCGACAGGCAGAGAAAGAGGCGGGGGTGGGGGAGAGAAAAAAAGAGGGGGGGGGAGCGCTCCAGGGCTTCCAGCCGCTGCAAACGAACTCCAGATGTGTGTGGCCCCTTGTGCATCTGGCTAACGTGGGTCCTGGGGAATCGAGCCTTGAAGCAGGGAGGGTCCTTAGGCTTCACAGGCAAGTGCTTAACCACTAAGCCCAGGTCCTGGCAGTTTTGAGGGGGTTGAAAACTGCATGACAGGAGTCGAAGATGAAGAAGGCTGGTAGAATAGAGGTCAAGATCACACAGCGGAACATATGAGAGCCCTTGAGCTCACTGAGCTCACTGCTGTCCCCAAGGCCTTCCTATTTGCTATGCCTTTTGCACAGGACAACGCTGTCATCTGTGTAACCACTGGCCACATTAAAGAAGGAAAGAGGGATAGGCAATATTAACTTCAACAATGCATACTCAATTTACCACAACTTTATTATATCGCCACTATTAATTATAATTCAATGTAAAATTAATGTAAAATTACTGAACCTTTTGCATCCTTTTTGTCTTACTGTCTTGAGCCAGCCATCTCTCAGTGCTCAATGGCCACCTGCATCTTTCCTACTGGCTGGCACAGGCCAGTGGTCCCCTCATCTCTTGGGACGCCTGGCTCCAGCTCATTGGACAGTGTCCCGGAGAGTCATCCTTCAGCTTTGAAAACAGCCACTTTCCCTCCTAACCTTCACACCAGAGACTTCAGGGTCTGCTCTTTTGTTCCTTGGTTGTTTGTTGATTATCTGCCTCCCGGCAGGCCCTCCATCCCAGCAGAAGGCAAACACTTCTGACTCCTTCCCTGCTCTCTCCCCAGCAACAGCATCGGCACAGCAGATTCTCAACGAATATGTGTTGAAGGACTTTGAAGACTCCAGATTTGTCACTGGTTACCTACCTCTGCAGTCAGTGTGCATTCAGTGGGTGTGGTGGGGAGGACTGGAGGGAGGAGCGTTATGAAAGCCCTCAGATGTCAGAAAGCTGGTCCAAAAGCCCCCCTGGGAGATAAAAGGCTCGCTTTACATGTCAAATGACAGGCTGGGACTCCTGGTGGCAGCATTTCCTTCCCTGCTTTGGCTGTGTGCTGATGCAACCACCGGCTTGTACAGTTTTATGAGAAATCATCTCGCCAAGTGGCACTTCTGTCTGCTACCAGTAGATGGGGTAGTGTCATTAAGAAGTGCAGCTGCTGGGTCCACCCCCTTTTCCTAGGGCTTTGGGAAGGCTCTGTTCTAGAACTGCCTTGACACTCAGATCTCCTGGCAGCCTCAGCTTCCCTCTGTGCCCAAGCACAGCCGAGGCTGTAATAGTTGATTTCGGCGGGGGTGGCCAGGTACTGCACAAGGCAAGGCAGGCCCCAGAGACCTGCCCGGCCCAAGCCTGGAGGAGGCAGTCGGGTTTCCCTCCTTGGTTTGGGATCACAGGCCTAGGGCATGACTCACACACTGGGGTGTTCACATTCGCCTAGAGACTTTCTGTTCTCCGAAGGTCGAAACAAGCTTATTGACTAGGTAACCAAGGCATGACCCAGCCTGTGTGTCTGACACTGGCAATTTGGCTGCCACTAAAGAGCCAGCAAGGCCAGGGGATGCCTTCTCTGTCGCTGTGGTCCCCTGGGTTTCCTGGTTTCATGGTGGTGCCTTCCTATGGAGGCTGAGAACAGCTTTAACTCAGACCGCTTTGCTTCTGCTCGGTCCTTAAGCCTTCTGGCTCTTGGACCACATTCCATGATGTTTGGTACCTCACGAATGACCCACTGCGATACAGCTGGACAAGGCATTAAGCTTGGGCTACATGGTTTCATGGGGCCAATCCATGGTGAAAAGGCAGTTCCTTCCTCCAGACAGGAGGGTCCAAACCCCTCACCAGGAAACGTCACCAACAGGGAAGGTTTCATTCATTGTTACAGCCATTAAACCCTCTTGTAACTCTATATATGTGTATCCATGTTCATGCATCTATAGTCTTGCTGTTCTCTACTCTCAGAAAATCCTGCAATTCCCTCATGTTTGGAGAAACTTTGTTCATCTTTCAAACATCACCACCTCCACGCAGTCTTTTCTGATTTTTCGTAGACACAATGAATCTTTTCTTTCCCCAGCTTCTCAAAGTCCTTTGAGTCTTTCTTACAGCACTTAACTCGGTAGATGTCTTTTTGTTCACTTGCTTGCCACATTCATTAACTCAACAAACATTTATTGAATGCCAATTCCTATCAGACACAGGTCACACGGGGGGTTTTCATAAAGCCTTCCTTCCAGGGGCAGCTCCAACCTGGGTGGAGTTTACAGCCTTCATTGACTGGGAGTTTGGAAACAGGAACTAGACCTGCTCCTAGTTCAGGGCCTGGCCCCAATGCATAACCAGAAAAGCTAGTTAAGTTGTAGCCCAGCTAGTGTCTGATGTCTGAGGAAGTGAGGTTGGAATTTGCAGGAAGGTTAAAATATAGCTCAGGGCATTTCCAGGAACTGCTCTCAAATGAGGATGTGTGGTATGGTAACCAGAGACATCCACTGGACAGGGCTTGTGAGGAGGGACCCCGTCCTATTTCACCGTGAGCTTGGGAGCTTGACACAGGACTGTTTGCACACTCATCACATATTCCAGCTGGAAGTTTTTACTTTGACTGAACAGCCCATACGGTCAAGCAGGCTACTTCAAACGTCCAGAAATAAGTTACCCGCAGGGGTACAAGTTGGTGAGTGACTAAAAATACAATGAGAAGTGACAGGCATGGTGGTACATCCCTGTAATTCTGATGTTTAGGAGGTGGAGGCAGGAGGACTGACAGTTAGGGGCTAGTGTGTTGTATCCAGAAGGACTCAAAAAGCCATAACAGGCACTTGCCTGCAAAGCCTAATGACCTGGGTTCAGTTCTGTAGTACCCACATAAAGCCAGATGCACAAGGGGGTGCATGCATCTGGAGTCTGTTTGCAGTGGCTGGAGGCCACTGTTATGCCCATTCTCTCTATGCCTGCCTGCCTGTCTTTCTCTCTCTCTTTCTGTTTACAAATAAATAAATAAAATATTGTATAAAAGTACCAAAGAGAAAAAATATGAAACGAGCAAAAAGCCTTACATTGTCCAGTTAGCACATGAAAAAAAGATTAATTCAATAGTCACTCAAAAACAGGATTGTCACTGGAAATTCACATCCAAAATGTGACAATGCTGTAATAAAACTGAATGATAGGCCTGTGCAAAGTCAACCAAGGTGTGATCACATACAGCTATATGGCCTCACTTAGAAATTGTATATGTTTCAGAAAAGGGCTCTTCTCTAAGGACTGATAGCCTAGAGAGTATTGCTGGCTGGGGAAGGATCACTACTGTTTTCAATATCATTCATTCCAGTCATCTGCCTTTGTTGTCCATCTGTAGAAAACTGGCTCCAAGATAATAAAAAGATAAGGCTTTGCCTCTCTGTTTTTAAAATTTTACTTACTTAATTTTATTTATTTGAGAGAAAGCAGCAGATAGAGAATGGGCACGCCAAGGCCTTCAGCCACTGCAAACGAACTCCATACGCATGCACCACCTTGTGCATTTGGCCTATATAAGCCCTGGGGAATCAAACCTGGGTCATTTGGCCTTGCAGGCAAGCGCCTTAACCACTAAGCCATCTCTCCAGCCCGTGTTTTTTTTTTTTTTTTAATGAAATAAAATGCTGAAAATACTATTAAGTAGCACTTGATTCTAGGTAGTTGTCACACAAGTGGGAAAAAACCACCATCTCTCCAATCTTTTTGTACAGGAAATTATAGTCTACAATCTCATCTTCCACCACCTCCTCCAGAAGTTTCGATCTGGACACACATGTATTCAGTGAGTTGCAATTTAGCCTAGGGGTGGAGTGGCAGGGTTCGAGTTCCTTGGGCTGTGGGGTTAGGTCTTCGTGGTTTCCGTAGATAAAAGAGATGCTGGTAAATTTGGTCCAGTTGGACCGGTCTTCTCCTTCCCTCCACCAACAGCTGCCACCAGGTCCCTTTAAGGGACCAGAAATCCGTCGGGCGTCGTAGCCCGAAACGGATCTTCTCCTCCGCTCCTCCCCCTGTCCCCGCTCGGCGAATGGTTCACGCCGCCGGCCTATATTTACCGGAGATCTTGCTCCCGGACGGCAATGATGATGTGAGGCTGGCGAGCTGGTCAAGTGCTCGCAGAACCACAGAGGGCGCGCTGCCGACCGAGGAGAGCCCGGGAGCCCGGGGAAGAAATGAGGTAGCGGCGGTCTCCCCGATTCCCCCCGGAGCGGACCATGCGCGCGCCCCAGCCTCGGAGCCCCGCGCTGCCCGGGCCGAGCCAGCCCGGACCGTGAGCCGGCCGAGCGCGAGTCCCTGACCCGAGCGAAGATGCGGTGAGCGAGCGGCCGCGGGACTGCTGCGCGGGGGCCCGCCGCGGCCAGCCGGACGGACCCTCCTCCATCCATCCGAGCGCACTTCGGGCAAGCTGCGGATTCCGGGACCGGCCCGGCCGAGACACTCGCTCCCGGTCCCCTGGGCACCTTGCCGTAGTTTCAGCCGCTTTTGGCCCCTGGCCAGGGAGTGGTGTCCGTATCACGTTCTCCGAAGAGTTCCTGCATATTCTCGGACCATCCTAGGTGCTTTTTTTGGGGGATGGGGGGGTTCTTTATTTATTTGCACGCGCTCATCTGACTTCTTTCTACGGTATTTTCCGCGGCACTCTCCTTTTTTCCCCTCTCATTTTGCTGCTTGTCTGAGACTTTTGTCCTGGACCTTTTCCAGGCTTGGGTAAGTGTGTGTGTCCGCACTTCCCCCCTTTGCACGCTCAAATCCGAATTTTTTTTCTTTTTCCAAGATTCTACCCCACCCCACTCCCGAGGGGTCCCAAGCACTCTACGCTCGCTCTCTTGTACTCCCCGCCCCCCATTGCCACTGGGTTACTCCCAGCAAAGAGTTTTCTTTTTTCAGTCTTGCCCGGGCCAAGCCAAGCCCAGCCGGGGCCGGTGGCTTAGCGGGGGCTCTCACCCCGCGCTCGGCCGCCGCCGCCCAGCTGCGCCCGGGCGCCCTCCGGAGATGCTGCCGTGGAAGAAGCACAAGTTCGAGCTGCTGGCCGAGGCGCCGCCGCGGCAGGCGTCCAAACCCAAAGGCTACGCCGTGAGCCTGCACTACTCGGCGCTCAGCTCGCTAGCGCGGGCTTGCCCCGAAGGCGCCCTCAGCCGGGTGGGCAGCATGTTCCGTTCCAAGCGCAAGAAGCTGCACATCACCAGCGAGGACCCTACTTACACCGTGCTCTACCTGGGCAACGCCACCACCATCCAGGCGCGCGGCGATGGCTGCACCGACCTAGCCGTGGGCAAGATCTGGAGCAAGAGCGAGGCGGGCCGTCAGGGCACCAAGATGAAACTGACCGTGAGTGCGCAAGGTATCCGCATGGTGCACGCGGAGGAACGCGCCCTGCGTCGCCCGGGCCACCTCTACCTGCTACACCGCGTCACCTACTGCGTGGCGGACTCGCGGCTGCCCAAGGTCTTCGCCTGGGTGTACCGGCACGAGCTAAAACACAAGGCGGTGATGCTCCGCTGCCACGCGGTGCTCGTGTCCAAACCCGAGAAGGCGCAAGCCATGGCCCTGCTGCTCTACCAGACGTCGGCCAACGCTCTGGCGGAATTTAAACGCCTCAAGCGGAGGGACGATGCGCGTCACCAGCAGCAGGAGCTGGTGGGGGCACACACCATCCCGCTCGTGCCGCTTCGCAAGCTGCTCCTGCACGGACCCTGCTGCTACAAGCCGCCGGTGGAGCGCAGCCGCAGCGCGCCCAAGCTGGGCTCTATCACCGAGGACCTGCTCGGGGAACAGCAGGAGCAGGAGCTGCAAGAGGAAGAGGAGCACCTCGACGATTGCCTGGAGGAGGAGGAGGAGGTGGAGGAGGAAGAGGACCGTGTGGGGGATGGGGACCCGGCAGAAGAGGAAGTCGAGGTGCAGAGGGCGCTGGTGGCGGCTATGCACCTCGAATGTGGGGACTTGCTGGACACGCTGGAGAATGGCCACGAGGAGGCGCTGGGAGACGGCGGGGTCTCGCTGGGCCCCGGGTCCGGGACGCAGCCTCCATTACCCGGCACTGCTTCGGATATGAAGGCCCAGCTGGCCCAGTTAATTAGCGACCTGGGCGACCTCAGCTTTGGCAACGACGTGCGTACTCTGCAGGCCGATCTGCGGGTGACACGCCTGCTGTCGGGGGACAGCACGGGCAGTGAGAGCTCCATCGAGGGTGGAGGCCCCGACGCCGTGTCCTCGGCCAGCGGGGACCGGCCGGTCCTTGCTGACAACTCCAGCCCAGAAGAGCCCCGCTCGGGGTGTGCGCCCTGAAGACTGTTCTTCGCGTCCCGGCACCCTTAGTAGCTCCCTATCCGTGGTTCTGACCACATTCCTATCCTGTCGGGGCACTTGGGGCCTAGGTCTGACCTTGGGTTTCTTTTGGCCACGTCCCTTCTGCCTCTTTTCCCAGCACTTTTTGTGTTAGTGGGTAGATGTAAGAGGAGAAAACCTGCAGAGGCAGCCCTCTGGGCGTGGGCGACAGAAGGGAGGCTTGAAGTTGGAAAAGTCCAGGGCTGGCCAGAGGTGCCTGCAGGCTAGTTTCCTGTTTGTGAGGCCACTGGGGCCTGGGAGGAGCTTCCTTGCCCGACCTCTTGAATGGGAGGCCCCTCCGTACTTTGTCATTTAACAAAGTTGCTATCACGATGTTTGAGGCTTTATAATGCCACCTTCCTGCACCCAGTAGGTTTTTTGTTTTGTTTTGTTTTGATTTTTGGTGTGAGAGCTTAGGCTGTTTACCTCAGACTCACACTTGAAATTCTGCCAAATTTCTCAAGTCACTGTGTTTTATTTGGGGATGGGATATGAAAGAAAAATGCATTTTGTTTACAGTTAAAGACATCTAACAAGTTTTCCCTTAGAAACACACACTTTTCTCTCATCCCAAAAGACCTCACTCCATGATGTCGTGTAATATATTTTTGCACTGTTGTGAAGTATTTTTTGACATCCTTTTTTTTTTGTACATAACTGTGTTCTCAGAGCTGAATGTTTATATATCTTTTGCTGTGCAAAAGAAACATGTAAAATGTTGTTCAGTTGTATATACGGAAATGTGTATAAAGCATTTTGTTATTTTTTGAGTAGCACTGTTCTGCTTTTGCTTGCACATCAGTGGGGAGAGAATAAAGAGGAAAAGCTATTGGAACAGGTGATGGTCTGGAACTGCTGCGGGAGGTGTTTGCTGGGGCTTAGAGGGCCTTGGAGAAGGTGGGTCCACTATGCATCCCCCAGGGCTTTTCTGCTATGTCTGGGGCCAGCATATTTATTCTTTACTCATTGTATGTGTGAACTTTTTTTTAAAGTTAACTTTTGGAGAGGTGAGGTTAATTCGATTTCTCGTGTTTTAGACCTGTGCAGTAATTTATGGAATGACTTTTGCCTTGTACTTTTTTTTTTTTAAACCCCCTTCCTGTGGGTTGTTTTGATAGCCAACTACAAGGATTCGACATAATCTTCTTTGCAAAACAGCCAAGGTACTTTAGAGATGAGCTAGCACCCTCAAGGAAATCATCCTGGCACTCTGCAGTGGAGCCTGGGAGGAAGAGTAAGTAGAGAGAGAAGTTAAGTTCCAATCACTGGCAAATGAGTCATGGTGCAGGTGGTGTGGGGGTAGGCAGCTTGCAGAGCCCGTTTCCTTCCCTCCCATAACTCAGCCTGGCACACTGGGAACAGTGTGGAGGGCAAGGCAGAGGAATTGCCACAGTCTGGTGCTGGTATGCGTGTTGTAAGGTTTCATGCTTTCTGCGTGTTTGTTTCTGTAATAAACTCCAACCAGATGTCCTGTCCGTAGCTGGTCTACACCCCATCAAATGGAGGTTGTAACAAGATGCTGACAAAACTGTGCCTTCTGCAAATTCTTTTTTTTTTTTTTTTCCTTTGCCCTTTTGGGCCTCTTTTCCTGTGTTGCAGACATGGATCTCACCCACAGCCTTGCCTGCTGTCCTGAGGCCACTTGGCTTTGTTTTCTTCATAAATACATTCTGAGCAGCAAAAGTCCAAGGATCCTAAGGGGTCTGGAATTCCCTTGAACTAGAGAGGAAGGGAGGACAAAAGATTTTCTTCCTACTTCACGAGAGTGGTTCAGGAATAAGGCTTTTATTTTATTTTAATTTTTATTTATTTATTAGGGACAGAGAGAGGGAGGAAGGGAGGGGGAAAAAGGGAGAGAATGGGCGCTGCAGGGCTTCTAGTCATTGCAAATGAAATCCAGATGCACATGCTACCTTGTGCATCTGGCTTACATAGGACCTGGAGAATTGAACCTGGGTCCTTAGGCTTCATAGGCAAGCACCTTAATTGCTAATCCATCTCTGCAGCCCAAGTCTATCTTTAAAAAGGGTCTCACTAGCCCAGGCTGGCTTGGAACTCACAGCCATCCTCCTACCTCTAGCTACTGTGTGTAGAGATTAAAGTCTTGTGCCACCACACCTGGCTTAAGGCTTTGAAAAGAACATTAAAGACATGACTGGGAATTAAAAAAAAAATATTCAGTGTCTTCTTAAGGACATGAGTCAGGCCTGTCAGCCTTCTATTCTGGCTTGGTAGAGTCCTCGCCCCTTTTCCAAGATACTCAACATGGAATGATAATTTAACATGCCCAGGAAGAGGTCAGAAAAGTCAAATCCCAGCCTACCTACACATCCACACTGATGGGGCTTTTCCTGCCCATATCTCCACCAGGCTAGCAGATAGCTGTGTGAGTCATCATTACCCTGTCCAACAAGATTTCTTATTTCTAATTATTTCCACAATTGCCAGATCATCACTCATGAAGGCAGAACAGTGATGATCATATGGTTACTACTTAGGGGTGGGTGTTTCCAGGACTGTCAAGGTTGGCTTCCGTCAGTGATGAGTGGGGGTGTAGTGATTGATCAGAAAGCTCAGACAACAAAATTTCAACCAATATGATCAATAAACCTAAGGCAACTATCTCTTTAAGTCTGACTTTTCCTCTTGCATCATACATAAAGAGCAGAGCGGGGATTTGAAGAGGAGGAAGAAATGCAACCAGCTCCCTTCTTCCCCAGACTTTGTGGGTCTCCCCTTTCTCCCGCTCCCCCACCTCCCTGGTTTTGGGTTTTTACCTCCACTGCATCAGGGCTCTTTGGCTGATGTAATTCTAGAAGCCATGTGAAGGTGACACATGATCCACCTCTTGCTACACCTCAGTCTTGTAGGGATGATATCACTATGCGAAGAAGAAGAGATGTCTCAAATAAAAAAAGAAACACAACAACTGAATTTGCGTCTAGTACTCTGGGGGAAACAAGTGTGATAAAAGCAAGGACAAATAGGCAAAAATACACATCCCCCCAAACACCCGCTGGCTGTCTATTCAGCAAATTCACTTCTTCCTTCTTGTGAAGTAAGGGTCCTGTTTCTCCTTACCCAACACGGTGGCGCCTTAAACGCACATTCTTTTGCAGTCTAAGTAATTCTTGTCCAACGGGTACAGCACTGACTGCATGAAACAGGAGTGATTTCTGGCAGCTTGAGGGCTTTGTTGCTGAGGTGGCGGCGGCGGAGTCCGCAACCGCCTTCAGCACAAACGTCCCGTGTGTCTTCCTCCAATTTGTTGTGCGTGTCGAGGGAGGAGTAGGATGGTACAAAAGAAACAGTCCTGACAGACCCTCCAAACTATGACACTTCGGGGAACACCCCCTCACACAGGCTCGCTCCTCCTTAAAGAAAACATGTCTCACTGCCCACACTCAGCAGCCCAGCCGATCTCAAACAGATGAGAGAACGCCTCTGTTGTGCCACGGGTCTGGTGAGGGAGATCACCGGTTGGAAGATTCTACTCTTGGCACCACACTGGAGGTTTCAAAATCTCACCGGGGCCATCCAGCGTCATGAGAGAAGCATAAAAATTCTATTAGGAGCAAGTTGCCCTGTTTTGTAACAGGATTTAGTAATTTAATCAGCAGGCCTCTCTCCTCTGTGTGGCATCTGCCACCTTCAGCCACTGGCAGGCAGGCGATGCGTGGAGAGCTAGAAAGAAAGGAATGTGGGGCTGGAGAGATGGCTTGCCTGTGAAGCCTAAGGACCTGGGTTTGAGGCTCGATTTCCCAGTAAGCCAGATGCACAAGGTGGTGCATGCATCTGAAGTTTGTTTGCAGTGGCTGGAGGCCCTGGTATGCCCATTCTCCCCCCCTCCCCCCCGCCTCTTTCACTCTCAAATAAGTAAGCAAACAAACAAAAAAAAATAATAAGAAAAGAGGGGAGTGTGTGTAAAGGGCAGGAGGAGCAGGCACCTGGGACACTACTCTCTGCTCCAGCTAGACAAGGCCTGGGCACGCTATGCTTTCTGCCCGCTGCTTTTTGTATGTGACCGCATCTGGATGTGGCTTTGTTGTTCGCTGGGGTCTTTCCTGTTCATGCTGGCATCCCTCCACTCATAACCCAAAGGTTTCTGGGACTAAATTTTTTTTAAATAATTTTATTTATTTATTTGAGAGTGACAGACACAGAGAGAAAGACAGATAAGAGGGAGAGAGAGAATGGGCGCGCCAGGGCTTCCAGCCTCTGCAAACGAACTCCAGACGCGTGCGCCCCCTTGTGCATCTGGCTAACGTGGGACCTGGGGAACCGAGCCTCGAACCGGGGTCCTTAGGCTTCACAGGCAAGCGCTTAACCGCTAAGCCATCTCTCCAGCCCTGGGACTAAATTTTTGCTGCCAGCTCTGAAGCCACGCAATCTGAGCAGCTGTGACCGATCACCATCTTGGTGGGTTAGGATGATCGGGTGGCATTTGGTTCTTCCTCTCTCTTGGTATTTTCAGAGGAACCAGCAAAAGGCCCTGTTTCTGCCAGGAGTGGTGACGCACACCTTTAATCCCAGTCCTCCGAAGGCAGAGGTAGGAGGATTGCTGTCAGTTTGAAGCCAACCTGACAGTACATAAGAGAATTCCCGGGTCAGCCTGGGCTAGACTGGGCTACCTTGTAAAGCCAAAACCAACCAAACACACACACACACACACACACACACACACACACACACACAAAGTCCTTGCTTCTAACTCCCAAGGGCTTTGGTTTTGTGGCAGTCTCCTTTTCTGTTGCCCTCCTCATCTCTCTCTCCCATCCCCCTTTCTCCTATTAACAAACATCATGTCCCTTCTGGCTTCTCCTATTACTTAGCTCCCCACCTGGTCCTGGCTTCATTTCCTAGCCTTTCCACAAACTTTACTCAAGTGCTCCACTCACCTGAAAGTCAAAGAAAGCTCAAACTTGAAAAACAAGGCAAGCCCATTGCCACCGCCACTGCCAATCCTGAAATTTCAGCGCATGCTCTGACTTTGCCTCTCCCCCGCCCCAATTTTACAAATGAAGAAACTAAGGTATTAAGGGTCATGTCCTGCCTAAGGCTGCACAGGAAGTTCCAAGACTAGAGGTCCAAATGCTAAGCCAATGCTAGTTCCACCGACTTCTGCTTTTAGGACTTGTCACTAGCTTGCTAGCTCTGGGGTAGCGCAAACTGACAGTCGAATTTTTCTTGGTTTTCACCACTCTTTTGTGACCCTCACACTTCGTACGTGGAAGATACTTGATAAATATTTATGGTGCTGTTGATAAGCACCTTCACTTCCCCACCGCATGTGGGTGGTATGGACTAGATACACTGTGCTGGAGGTACAGGGATAGGCTGTCTCTTCCTGGGAAAAATATTGCTGGTGGATGTGGGGCAGCCTCCAGAGCAACTTGGTCTCCTCTTCTTCCACCCTGGAGATCTGGTCTGATGAGACCCCACCCTAGAAGAGCAAGTCTCCATGGAGGGTGGGGCCCTCTTTCCATTGCCTCATGGCTCTTAATCATCTGTAGCCTTCCTGCTTGGCTGAATTCTTCAAGGTCAGGCCTGTGTCCTCGGCATCTCTGATTCAGCCTACTTAGCCCAGAGATTGACACCTAGTAGGTGCTCAGAAAATGCAAAGGGAAGAAGGAATTCCACTCCAGGAGAGGAGAACAAGGCTGATAAATTTCAAGGTCATCGCCAGGTTTCAAGGATGTGTGTTTGGTGGAAAGGGAAAAATTGGGATTTATTCAACTCCTTACCTTTACACAAGGTAGCTTCAATTCCCAAGATTTTTCCCTGACCATTGAGGGAAAGGGGCAGCGAGTGAGGGAGACAGGAAGGGAATGAGGGAGGGAGGGAGGGAAGGCAAGAATTTAGGAGCCTTGGTTCTGATTCAGAGAAGAACAGTTTGTTTGGAATTGGCTTTGAAGGAAATTGGAGTCTTATCTTTGTTTATTGTGGCCCTAAGTTTATTGCCCAGTCTTTCTAATGCGTGCCAAATGTGGTGTGGCAGAAAGTCTGCTGAGGAGTCAGGTTCTCCGGGGATCAGAGCTCATCAAGCCACTTGAGCTTTCTAGCCTCAGGGTCCTCAGAGGCAAATGGGTGGTTTAGATCTGGCAAAAGCAAATGTCTCAGTGCAGCAAAACTCAAGGCCAAATGTGCTTTAGTTTCCCTCTATTCCCTAGTGGGGCAGAAGAAACTTCTAACCATAGCCTGGACACTGGCTAGAACTCTGGGTGCAGAGCTTGTCTTTAGTACCTGTTACTCCTGGACTCTCACAAAATCCTGGTCTGCAAAAGCTAGTCTTGGCCAATCCAAAGTGGGGGACTCCTCTTAGATCTTCTTTTTACTTGAAGACTATGTGGGTCCTACAATAGGGATTTTCACATAGGGGGCCACAAAACTGGGATGGCGTGGTGGCAGCTCTGGTTTAAAGAATAGTTTTTGGAATTGGCTGTGAAGAGAGTTGGGAGTTCATTTCTACTCATTACACCAAAGGATCCTTTTCTTTCTTTTTTTTTATGCCTTTTCTTTTTTTTTCTTTTATTTATTTTATTTATTTATTTGAGAGCGACAGACACAGAGAGAAAGACAGATAGAGGGAGAGAGAGAGAATGGGCGCGCCAGGGCTTCCAGCCTCTGCAAACGAACTCCAGATGCGTGCGCCCCCTTGTGCATCTGGCTAACGTGGGACCTGGGGAACCGAGCCTCGAACCGGGGTCCTTAGGCTTCACAGGCAAGTACTTAACCAGTAAGCCATCTCTCCAGCCCCAAAGGATCCTTTTCTTAAGTAGGTAAGTTAGACCGCTTAGTAAGTTGGACCAGAACTTGCGCCCCCTGACACCAGGTCCTGTTCGCTACATGCTTTGAACTCAGTATACATTAATTTGTAAACATTTCTTTCCAAGGGAACTTGACAATATCCAAGTGTGTGATGAAAGGTCACAAGAACATCTGGCAGCAGGTGATTTGATTTCCTGACAACAGAGCCACCTGAGTCTGGCTTGGGAACAGGAGGGAGCAGATCATCTGGGGGACCCTTCACCAGGTCCCCAGCAGCAGTGCCCTTCTCTCTGGCACTCATATCCATCACGATACCCTTTTCTAGAACACTCTGTTCTTAGTTGCTGGCTGAGGATGCTTCTTTGCTGTGTTTCAGGGTAAGCTAATCGTGGCTGATCCGGTCACCAGATCATTCTAGCACCTTCTCTTCTCCTGCATCCTGAGAGTCAAAGGAACCTCAGCGTTCTTTTTAACCACTCCTTTTATTTTATGGGTAGAGAAACTGAGACACAGAGAAGGATTTGGGCATAGGGCACAGGAAACTCATAGAAGAACCTAGAGTATAGAGCTCAGGTTTAATTTCTCTCGGGTTCTTTCCTGGATACCACAAGGTCCTCTTCCAGAACCTTTCAGTAGTAATGCAGGGAGTCCTGTTGCCTTGGGGACACAGGCTAGCTGTATACATGTGGAGATCAGAGTTTGCTTTCATCTCACAACTGCCAAAGCCTCCCCTTTTGTCTCCTTAAACTTACCGTGGCTGTCCTGGGTTCTTTGCTCAATGACATTTCTAGGTAGTTGACATTTTAATGGAAGCCTTTTGAATGTTAAAAGCCTCTGAGATATAAAAGCCAAATAATAAGGGCACCTCAGGCACTGCAATGAGAAGAGCATAGTGGGTAGTAGGAAATAGTTTAGCACAGGCAGTGCTCTCATAACATCACAGATGTTTCCCTTACACCGTGAGCCAACACATTCCTAGAGGTTCCAACCTGGAGACTGAGCTCTTGCCCAGAGAAAGTGAAAGTGATGTTTCCAAGGTCACATGAGTTCAAAGGAGGAGGAAGGATAGAGTCCTGCATCAGCACACTCTCAGTTCTGTGTTCCAGTTTAGGGCTTGCAAATGATTCGCACGTACCACCTACAGACGAGGAGGCACCAGCAGCCAGCCACAGATGGGAACTGTCCTCCTCCAAGGCTTCCCCAGGGGGAAAACCTGCGCTAGCCTTTGTATGTCAACTTGTCCCCAAGGTCCTGACTCATAAGGAAAACCATCACTCATGCCTACCACCCGATTTCCAGCAGAGAAACAAATCTCTCTTTTTAAAAATACATTTATTTATTTATTTGAGAGGGACAAAGAAGCGGGGGGGGGCATGCTAGGGCTTCCAGCCACTGTAAACAAACTCCAGATGCATGTTCCACCCCCTGCCCTTGTGCATCTGGCTTTCGTGGGTCCTGGAGAGTCGAACCGGCATCCTCTGGCTTTGCAGGCAAGTGCCTTAACTGCTAAGCCATCTCTCCAGCCCAACCAACAATATATATATGTATATTTAAAGAGATGTAGGGCTGGAGAGATGGCTTAGCGGTTAAGGCTCTTGCCTGTGAAGACTAAGAACCCAGGTTTGATTCTCCAGGTCCCATGTAAGCCAGATGCACAAGATGGTGCATGCATCTGGAGTTCATTTGCAGTGGCTAGAGGCCCTGGCATGCCCATTCTCTCTCTGTCCCAAATAAAAATAAATAAATAAATTTCAAAATATTTATTATTTTTTTAATTTATTTGAGAGAGAGGGGGAGAGAAAGGCAGACATAAAGAATGGGCACACCAGGGCCTCTAGCCCCTGCAAATGAACTCCAGACACATGTGCCACCTTGTGTATCTGGCCTACATGGGTCTTGGGGAATTGAACCTGGGTCCTTTGGCTTTGCAGGCAAGCACCTCCACCACTAAGCCATCTCTCCAGCCCAGGAGAAATACATCTCTTTGGAGATCTCTGTGTGTGCCTGGACCAAACCGTACTGCATATCTGGAAGATGTGTAGGCACACCACTATGTGTGGGGCCTACTTTTCTTCTCTCATATTTGAGGCACTTCATCAGTGAAAGAACTTGCAGAGTCCTTGACTCTTTAGACATGTTCACACCCATGAGAGCACATGGTTGTAGTCATGTGTTTTAAATCTTCCACTCCATTTCTCTGACCTACATCATAGCAAATGTCCAAATCTTTGCCACCAGATGTGCGACTGAGAAGCTATGGTGGGGTGAGGGGCAGTGTTCCTGTGGGCAAGGCTATAAGGTACACCTGAAAGAGAGATGGATATGAGACCCATTTCTAACCCTGGTTTTCCTACATAGTAGCCCTTTTAAGAATTTTTTTTTGTTTAATTTATTTATTTAAGAGTGACAGAGAGAGAGAGAGAGAGAGAGAGAGAGAGAGAAAGAGGCAGAGAGAATGGGCGCGCCAGGGCCTCCAGCCACTGCAAACGAACTCCAGACACGTGCGCCACCTTGTGCATCTGGCTAACATGGGTCCTAGGGTCCTAGGGAATTCAACCACATACTGGGGTCCTTAGGCTTCACAGGCAAGTACTTAACCACTAAGCCATCTCTCCAGCCCCACAGTAGCCCTTTGATCTTGGACAAGTTTCCTTTTTTTTTTTTTTTCTCTCGGTAGGGTCTCTCTCTAGCTCAGGCTGACCTGGAATTCACTCTGTAGTCTCAGGGTGGTCTTGAACTCACCTCTGCCTCCCAAGTGCTGGGCTTAAAGGTATGCACCACCACACCCGGCCAAGTTTTCTTTTGAGTCCAGTTTTTTTTTTTTTTTTTCCCTGTGAAATGGAACTACTGATACCTGGCCACACATGCTCTTGATTGCTTTCACACTCAAAATCTAACCAGTTAATGACCAAGTGCTGGATAAAGTGCAGGACAGGGAAGAGAGGGTACTGGTGGGATATTTAGGGGAAATAACACAGGGGCCTCAGAGAGCCCAAGCAGGGACCCCACAAAACACATATGTGCATTTTCCATGAACTATGTCCCAGTGCTCAAGGAGGAAAACCATGTGAAAATGAGGAAGCAATCAATTAGGAATAGGAAATTGTGGGTGGGCACTTAAGTGGCGTGCTCTATGTGGAAAAATTACTGCCTAACTTTCCTACCATTAGGTAGTCCATGGGGGCTCTGTGGTCATCTCCACATCAATCTCTTCCGTCAGCACCAGCAGAGAAGCATGGCGCAGCTCTGCGCTCTCTGGCTGGATCTGTGTTTGCTCCATGTAATGAGGTTCATTATGTCAGCATTTGATTATCATCCCAGATCAGTATTGCTAGTGTGATTAATGCTACACACACACACACACACACACACACACACACACACACACATCTCCTAAGCCTTTCACAAATATTTGCAGTTGGGATTTCATTTACTTCTCAAACAGATGTCCTTGAAATGGATTCAGATTATCCTAAAGCAATTCTTTAGACTTTTCTAGAAATGTGGAAGAGCTGACGTTTCTCTTGCATGACAGGGCTGTGTGTGTGTGTGTATGCTTGGGTCTGTGCTCAGGACTGAATATGAGCTACACTGTAAACTTAGGCTATTGTAGTTGGCATGACTGTGAATTGATCAGTGAAAATTCAGTGCTCTGTATGAGAGAGAAAGCTTCTCAGATTTCTGCAAAGAAAAACTTAAAATCACATCACCCTTTCTTCTCCATTGTGCTCTGAGTTGGCTTGTTTTTATTTTGTTTTTTTTTTTTAATTTTTAAATATTTTTTTATTTGAGAGAGAGAGAGGGAAGGAAAGAGAGGGAGGAAATGTTAAACCAGAGCCTCTGATGCATGCACCATCTGGCTTACGTGGGTTCTGGGCAATCGAACCTGGGTCCCTAGGCTTCAAAGGCAAGCTCCTTAACCACTAAGCAATTATCTCCAGTCCTGGCTTGTTTTTAATAGTAAAGAGTCCTTAAGCTAATTGAATCTACCTGCTTTATATTGATAGAGAGCATGATTCGAAGAGCCTTGGTTGCTAGGATGACCAGCTTGCTCAAAACAGTCCTGGTTTCTACCTGACATCCTCACGTAACTATGGGAGAACCATCTTTCACTCTCAAAATGGCAAGAGTAGCTCACCTGCAAACTAGGCATTTCTGACCCTAACTTATACAAGACTTGTTTTTGTTTTTTTCTCCTTCTCTGAAGACACATATGTATCGTGTGCCAAGAACTGTGATGGCTATGGGAGAAGAGAGAAGATGGGGGAGTGTGCTGGGGGAAGGAGATTGGATCTAGGAAGACAGGAAGCAGTCTTCGCTGTCATGGGCTCATAATGCAGTTGAAAAGGTCAAAGCACGTGACATCATGCCAACATAGAAAGAGGAACAAGTCAAGGCCTGGGGTAAGGTACAGCTCAGGGGTATGGCACTTACCCAGCATGTGCAGGGCCTTGGGTTCAAGAGAGGGAGAGAGAGGGGGGGGGTATGAATCAGTTCATGAGTATTGAGGGAGCATAGGAACATGGATCAGGGAGAGCCAAGGGTCCCATAGAGAGCTCCACAAAGGAGACACTTCCCCTTTGTCCATCAAAGTGGGTCTTCCCCAGGGCTTTCACCCTGCATAGGTTCCAGAGGAAGATCTTTTCTCCCTTTAATAACTTTATTATTTACAATATATACAAATGAATAAAATCGTCCAACTTTTCAAAATATTATGCATGGAAGAAAAGGGTACTGTTACTGTATTGGAATAAATTAACTTCTTGTTCTTTCGTCTTCTAGGTCTAAAGACAAAGTGAAAATTACACTAAAATTAAGTTAGACTGTGACATCAATGGCAGGGTAGACGTATAAAGTACGTTACTGCAAACATTCTAGGCCTCCAGAAAAGTGAGATGAGTCTATTGCATTTTGCACTCAGCTGTATCTTTTCCTGAGAAGGTTTTTCCAGATTTTTGTTTTTTTAGTATGGGTGGGAGGGCCTTATTTATTTGTTTATTTGAGATGAGGGTCTTGCTTTGTAGCCCAGACTGGTCTTGGATTTGTTATCTTCTTGTTTTCCAAATAACTGGAATTATAGGTATGAACTACCGTGTCTGCCCAGGAGAGAATATTTTTTTTATTTTTATTTTTTTTTTTTTTGATTTTTCGAGGTAGGGTCTCACTCTGGTCCAGGCTGACCTGGAATTAACTCTGTAGTCTCAGGGTGGCCTTGAACTCACGGCAATCCTCCTACCTCTGCCTCCCGAGTGCTGGGATTAAAGGCGTGCGCCACCACGCCCGGCTCCAGGAGAGAATATTTTTGAAAATTTTCTGCCTCCAACCTTTCTCTAGAGCCATACTTCTCTGGCCTGTTTCAGAAGACTTTTTAATCAACCTATCCCCAACCTGGTCCTTTTCCTACCCACACACTTGTCAACCAGAAAGAACAGAGTATTGTATGTCTACTTAAATAGGGTAAAGATTTGCTTTATCAAATACAGTACTTCTACAGCCTTGTCACAGTACAGCTTTATTTTTTCACTGTGCACTGTTCAATATGAACAGTATTGGCTGTCAGGCACTCACACAGAGATCCAACCACACACACACAAGGTGTATGTTTGTGTGTGTCAGGTGTGATGTGATGTGTGTGTAGAGGGTATTGCAGATGTGTGTGCACACTTGCAGAGGCCAGAGGAAAATGCCAAGTGATCTCTTTTTGCTCATCTGCCTATTTCCTTGAGATGGAGTTTCTCACTTAACTCAGAACTGATACTTTCATCCATTTTGAGTTTCCCAAAAGCTCCTAAAGGAAGTGATGAGCAACGAGAGACCCTGCTTCAAACAAGGTGAAAGGTGGGGACTGACCAAATGCTGTCTTCTATCTTCCACATGCGTGCTGTGGTGTGTATACACCCAAGCGCACATCACACACACACACACACACACACACACACACACACACACACACAGCCTACTGTATGAAAAGAAAATCACTCTGATTCTCTCCTCATTTTATGACCTCTGTCCCAGGCTTCTCTAAGTTGCGACTATGGGAAGATCATGGGGGAGATCAGCTAATTATGAAAATTTATGAAGGAGTTCATCATTTAGCAAGCAGTTAGTCCCAGGGGCTATTTTGAGTCACTCAGCACACCATGTCACTTCCCAGGAAGAAGATATTGAAGACATTAGCTCTATACTAAGAGGACTGTTTGAGGGGGGCTGGCTCCTGTGGCCCTCTCATGCCGGCCCTCTCTCTGCCCCGGGAGGCTGGTTCTTCTCCAGCATGCAGAGGAGACAGAAGCCTCCCCACCAGCATTCTCTGTCCCGTCTCCTCTGTCAGGCCCGCTCCATGCAGCAGCGCCTGTGTTTTCTTCTACTAGGGAGCCCACATGGCAGATTGAGGGAAGTGGCCCTGGATAGATGACAGTGGTCAATGCGTGCCTCTGGTGAGGCTCTAAGTGAATTGCGTGCTCTGCGATGGCCCCACGCAATGTCTCAGAGACAACAGGCTGGGCATGTAAATCAGTGGCAGAGTGCTTGCTTAGCATGCCCAAGGTCCCCTGTTCTTTTCCTAGTGCTACAAGGTTCATTGCTTACCATCAGAAGCTCCTCTACAAACTTATGAAATCTTAACGTTGGTCTGGAAAGTGCATAATACAGGTGAATTTTTTTAAAGATTATGTTTTTATTTTTACTTGAGAGAGAGAAAGAGAGGGAGAGGGGGAGAGAGACAGAGAGAGAGAGAGAGAGAGAGAGAGAGAGAGAGAGAGAGAGAGAGAAAGAGAGGGAGAATGGGCATGCCAGGGCCTCCAGCCACTGCAAACGAACTGCAAACGAACTCTAGACACACCCTAGATGCACACCCCCTTGTGCATCTGGCTTACGTGGCTCCTGGAGAATCGAACTGGGATCTTTTGGCTTTGCAGGCAAAAGCCTTAACCACTGAGCCATCTCTCCATCCCATACAGGTGAATTTTTACTTTACATAATCACGTACCACTTAATTATGGGGACACATGCTGATAAATGATTTGTTCCATTCTGTTCTGTGGTTGAACCCCAGGGCTTTAAGCATCCTAGGCAAGTATCCTATCACAAAGCTAGAGCTCTGACATTTATTAGGTGATATTTGTCCATTGTGTGAACAACATAGAATATATTTATACAAACTAAGATGGCTCATGACACTGGATAGCATAATCTTACCAGACCATCATTGCACATGGGCCTGGTCATTGGCAAAAATGCCATTATCTGATGCATGTGATTTTGCTGTGCTGTATGTTTTGATTTTTTTTTTTTGGTTTTTCGAGGTAGAGTCTCTCTCTCTCTCTAGCCCAGGCTGACCTGGAATTCACTATGGAGTCTCAGGGTAACCTTGAACTCTTGGCGAACCTCCTACCTCTGCCTCCCGAGTGCTGGGATTAAAGGCGTGCGCCACCACACCTGGCTTGATTTTTTTTTTATTAAATATTTTTGAGGGGGAGAGAATGAGTCTGCCAGGGCCTTCAGCCACTGCAAACGAACTTCCAGACGCATGTGCCCCCTTGGGCATCTGGCTTATGTGAGTCCTGGGGAATCGAACCTGGGTTCTTTGGCTTTGTAGGCAAGTGCCTTAACTGCTAAGCCATCTCTCCAGCTCTATTCTTTGAATTTTTATTTTGTTTGATAAAATATAATAATGATAAACTTTTAAAAATTAAGAGCTGTATAATGTACTTTAGGAATGCTTTGTTTTAACATGGGATTTTTTCCCCCCAAAAGGCTAAAGGGCACCTGGGAAATGTACGAGTCTGAGTATTGGTGGACTGATACATTACTTCACTGTAGTTATTATTCTTTGATAACTTTAGCAGCAAACCTGCATGTAGTAGAAATTAAGGTGCCATTATCAAGGAAAAAAAATAAAGGAAGGGACATAAAAGAATAAAACCAGGGCTGGAGATATGGCTTAGTGGTTAAGGCATTTGCCTGCAAAGCCAAAGGATCCTGGTTTGATTCTTCAGGACCCACGTAAGCCAGAAGCACAAGGGGGTGCATGCTTCTGGAGTTTGTTTGCAGTGGCTGATTGCCCTGGTGTGCCCATTCTCCCTCCCTCTCTCTCTCTCTTCTTCTTTCTTCCCCCCTCTCTCTCTCCCTCTCAAATAAATAAATAAAGTATATTTAAACAGAGAAACATTTTTTTTTTTTTAAAGAATAAAACCAAAGGAACAAGCTGCATCTCATCTGGAAGATGGAACCACCCAGAAGAAAAGCATATGATCAGTCAGACTCAGTCAGGCCTGCTCCCCAGTATTGTATTCAAGGGTCTTGGACCCTCATTTATAAACAGGGATAATTATGAAATTAGCAATTCAAAGGAAACCATGAGCACAAACCCGTCCTAAAGAAACACGTGGCACAAAGGTAAGGAATTTTCACTGCTTGATGTCCTGGTGGAACTGGAGGACAAGCTTAGGCTCCTCTGCAGGGTGCTGTGGAGCCTGCTGCGTCCTTCTGTAACTGTTTCCTGGGATTTCTGCTTCAATATAAGAGTCTCCAGGATAGAGATCAATGCTTTCTCTGGGCTCTTATTACTAAAAGCCAGACTGCACTGCAATGGCGTACCCAGAAGTCATCTTTCTCTGGGTGTGACGTCTTTGAGCTTATAAACATTCCTCTCACAAGGTTTCTGCCTGATGTTCATAACCACACAGTTTGGTACCCAGAAAACAGCATTGATAACTCAACTTTCGGTCCTGGGAAGATGGCTCAGTTAAGAGTGTTTGCTTAGAAAGCCTGCCGGCCTGGGTTCAATGCCTTTTTCTTCATTTTATAGTCTGTTCAAATTTTTTTATTTACTTACTTATTAGAGAGAGAGAGCAAGGATGGGTGTGCTAGCTTCTCCTGCCACCAAAACCAAACTCCAGATGTATGCATCACTCTGTGCATCTGGCTTTCCATGCATACTGGGGAATAGAACTCAGACCAGCAAGCTTTGCAAGCAAGTGCTGTTAAGTGCTGAGCTACCTTCCAGCCACCCAGCCTGAGATCAATTTCACAGCCATCCACCTAAAGCCAGATAGCTATTTGATTGCAACAGTAAGAGGCCGGATAAATAAATAAATAAATAAATAAATGTATGTCAACTCTCAGGGCATAAAAGTGGAAGGGGGCAGAAGGAAAGGCAATCAACAAAGACTCCCCTTTACTCTATACACTAAAGCTCTGGGACTTCAGGCCCGAGTATCTGGCTGTGTGAGAAGGAGGAGGATGTCACTGGCAGAACTGGGTCTGGAGTCCAGGTCTCCTGATTTTGAGTGTTCCTTGAGTGCAGAATAGAGCAGGTCAGAAGGAACTGTGGGTGAGGCACACTGGGGGTCGGTGGTAGACTGTAGAGAGATAGAATAATAGGGAGGGACAAAGATGGCAGGGAGGGGAGGTTTGGAAGCTGGAAGCTGGCAAGCTGTGAGTGGGATTGGGGCCATGCTCCCATTATGGGACTGTCATCAAAGTGCCCAAATAAAGGCTTGCAATTACAAGAAGAGGTAGGTTTGGGAATCTCCCAGCAGCAGGGTCCAGATGTTAATTAAACCTAGGACAGGTCATTCTCTCTCTCCATTGGACTGATCCGAGGGATGGAGGAGCAAACAGCGGGTTAAGGACTTGCCGATATGGCTGTTAACGTGTTATTATTTCTGGTTTTTAAGAGGCACCTAACATGGAGCTTTGGGACATAGCTGAGGGGAAAGAGGCCATGTTTAAATGCTAGTCACAGAGAATGTTTCCTACTCCTCCCTCATAGTAAATGCAAGGTCTGCCCAGGTGCTGGGCGTGTGCCCTGTGGCTGCTCTGAAACCACCCGACTGGTGTTCCCACACTGGGGCCTCTGCCAGCCAGAGCTACCAGGCAAGTGTGGTTTGCAGAAAACACCTCATGCTGTATCCCAAGCATCTCAGTGTACACAGGCGTGGGAGAGAGCAAGGTATTTATGCACCAGTGTGGAGTGGGCGCCCCTCATCTGAACAGTAACAGTGGTCTGTCTTAGGTCTTGGGGCCTCTGGTTAGCCAGATGTTAACTCTTTGGCCGCTGGATTGTGGATGTGAGTGCACGTGGGAGGAAAGACATGGTGACCAGGTGACTCTGTAGTGCAGCTTGGACCAGTGACTATTATCCAACAGATTAAAAACGTAATGGAGCCGGGCGTGGTGGGGCACGCCTTTAATCCTAGCAGTCGGGAGGCAGAGGTAGGAGGATCACCATAAGTTCGAGGCCACCCCGAGACTACAGAGTGAATTCCATGTGAGCCTGAGCTAGAGTGAGACCCTACCTCAACCCCCCCCCACCAAGAAAAAGAAGTAATCGAATATTATGCTGACTAGTAAGGCTATACTTGCAGATGTCAACCATGAGAAATCTATATTTAAAATTTTTTATTCATCTTTATTTGAGACAAAGAAAGAGAGAGAATGGGCACTCTAGGGTCTCTAGCCACTGCAAATGAACTCCAGATGCAATTGCCACCTTATACATCTGGCTTATGTGGGACCTGGAGAATTGAACCTAGGCTTCACAGGCAAGCGCTTTAGCTGCTAAGCCATCTCTCCTGCCCCAGAAATATATTCCTTATCTGTAAATTAGTTTAGAAATATCAATAATTTTGCTATGATAATATTTTAAAAATTATTTTTATTTAATATTATTTATTTTTGAGAGAGAGAGAGAGAGAGAATGGGTGTGCCAGGCCCTTCAGCCTCTGCAAATGAACTGCAGACATGTGTGACATGTGTGACATTGTGCCCTTATGTCACTGTGTGGATATGTGGGGCCTGGAAATTTAAACATGAGTTCATTTTTATTTTTATTTTTTTTTGCAGGCAAGACCCTTAATCACTAAGCAATCTCTCCAGCCTGATGATAATCTATTTTATGCTTTATTTATTTATCTATTTGAGGAAGAGCATGGGTGTGCCAGGGCCTCTAACCACTGCAAATGAACTCCTGATGCATACACCACCCAGTGCATCTGGCTTTATGTGGGTCCTGGGGAATCAAACCTTAGGCTTCATAGGCAAGTGACTTAACTGGTAAGCCATCTCTCCAGCCCTGATGATCATATTATTATTGTCCCACAAAGGCACCACTGGATTTCACTTTCCTACTTTCCAGCAGGCTGTGTTTCTGATACAGAGAAGTTTCTGGTCCGCTGGTCAGAACACTTCAGGCCTTAACTCACTCTGCATTTGGGGTGGTGGGAGAAGTTAGCCTTTCTTGCTTCTTTCAGTAGGGGTTTTTACATTGCTGCAAGGTCACTTGGGATTTGGCCAACTGCCATATGTTTTTGTCCACCTGTGTGCTTCAAGTAACTATTTATCAATGGACAAATGAATTGCTTAGGATTTGACCTTTTATTGTAAACATCAAATGGCATGCCTGAAACAGAAACTGGACTTTCAACCTCATCTACCAAAGGTGCTCTGCTAATGGGTCTGTCTCTGGGTCTCGGCTCCTCTTTGACGCCAAGCAAAGACAGCTTTGTACCATAGCTGCATCACAGAGTGGTGGCCGGCAATGGTTGTCAGGCCTTATGTGATCTTTGGCGTCAGTCACTCTGGGCATACCAATTCTCAAGGACACTATAAAGATTTCTTAATTATATTTATTATGCTTGGAGACACAAGGATGACAGCTGCTGGGCAGAGTGTGGCCATGATCTTGAAGATCAAAGTGAGTCCTGGCTAACTTGTGAATCTTGACCTTGCTTTTGAAGAGCTGAATCATAGTCACCACAAAGATGGACAGAGGAGGCTTTGCAACTCTATGGTAGCCTAGTTATGTCCTACCTGAGAGAGGCAAACAGGCACGAGTTACTTTAATTCGCTTCAGCACATTTGTGGAAAGGCTGACAGAACATTGAGGATAGGCCTTAGAATAAACAAGAGTGCTTTGGCTGAAATTGCTGATCCTGGGCTAAAAGATGGGCTTAGTGGTTAAGGCATTTGCCCATGAAGCCTAAGGTCCCAGTTTTGATTCCCCAGTACCACGTAAGCCAGATGCACAAGGTGTTGCGAGCCTCTGCGGTTCACTTGCAGTGGCTGGAGGCTCTGGCATGCCCATTCTTTCTCTCTATCTGCCCCTCTCACTCCTAAATAAATAAATATAAATGGCTGATCCTTATTGTAGCTCTTGGAGAGCAAAAGATCAGTCATAAAACTATATATTTTCTTTTTGGCTTTTTGAGGTACAGTCTTGCTGTAGCCCAGGCTGACTGGGATTCACTATGCAGTCTCAGAGTGGCCTCGAATTCATGGTGATCCTCCTACCTCAGCCTCCCGAGTGCTGGGATTAAAGGCGTGTGCCACCAAGCTGGACCATAAAACTATTGATGTAGGCCTAGCCTGTCGTATCTGTCAATAGCTTATCCACAAGAGTTTTGATTTCTGAGGTTTTTATTTATTGCTAAGTGTCTGTGTGTGTGTATGGACATGCTCATGGCTGCTCATACCTGTGTGGAGCAGAGGACAACTGCAGAGGGTGTCTGTCCATTCTTTCCATCTTCTTTTTGAGACCGATCCTCTGGTTTTGCTGCTGCTGTGTGTGACCAGTGTAGCTGGCTAGAGCTTCGGGTTTCTCCCAGCTCCACCTCACTTTGTCGTGGGTGTGTTGTGATCAGAGATGTACGCACCACTTTCTGTCAGGCTTTACCTGGGCACTGGGGAACCAAACTCTGGTTGACAGGCTTGCAAGCGAACACCTTCAACTGCTGAGCCATCTCCCTAGGTTTTGCTCTTGAGACAAGATTTCACTATACAGCCAAGTCCTGCCTGGAACTCACGAAGTAGCCCAGGTTGGCCTGAGACTTCTGATTCCCCTGCCTCAGCCTCCCAGGCACTCGGACTTCAGGTATGTGCCATCATGCCTGGCTTTTAAAAATCTTTTTATTTATTTATGATAGACAGAGTGAATATGGGTGTGCCAGGGTCTTCTGACACTGAAAATGAACTCCTGATACAGGTGCCACTTTGTGCATCTGGCTTCATGTGAGTACTGGGGAATAGAACCTAGACAGTCAGACTTTGAAAGCAAGTGCCTGTAACTGCTGAGAGATCTCTCCAGCCCCCATTTCTGGTTTTTGATTCCTGAGTTTTTTCAGCCATGGGAAGACTATCCACTTCAGAGAACCTGTCCTTAGTATATTCTTGCTTCTCTCCTAACTTAACATCTGCCATGATGTCTATAATCATGTTAAAACTGGCTTAGATTACTCAGGAATATTTAAAAATAGTTTTAATGTACTAATTAAATTTCGCAGATAATAACCAACATAATATAGTTATGGACTTACAATACTATTTTTATATTCATTATCTCATTTGACCTTAAACAACCTTCTAAAATGGTTAGAGATTATTTTTTAAAATTTAATTTAATTCTTTTCAAGTTGAAAACTTACCATCATATTGCAATTTAGCTATATTCCTATTGGGTTATACTCTTCTGTCCCCTCTCCCCTCTCCCCTAATTTTAAAAGATTTATTAATTATTTATTTGGGATCAAGAGAGAGAGGGAGAGAGAATGGGCATACCAGGTCCTCTAACCACTGCAGACAAGCTCCAGATACATGCCTACCATGTGCATCTGGCTTATGTGGGACGTGGAGAATCAAACCTGGGTCCTTAGGCTTTGCAGGCATATACCTTAACCACTAGGCAATCTCTCCAGCCCTATTTTTTTTTTTTTTGAGGCAGAGAGCCTCACTATACTAGCCTCAAACTTGAATTGATCTTCCTTCCTCTGCTTCCCAAGTATTAGGAATATAAAAGGTCACTAGCATACCCAGCTTTGGACAGAGGTTATTATTTTATAGATGAGAAATTAGGGCACATAGGGGCATAACTGACTTACATTCCTAGTGAAATACTAGTGAACATCTGGTCACAAACTTTCTTCTTCAAGTGGAGAAGCCAGCTGGAATGAAGACACTTGCTCAGCTCTCAGTGTTTGGACCATCCCTAACATGCGAGGACATTTTCTGGCAATTATTTTCAATTAGGCTACCTGAGATCCAAGACATGCTTCATTTGATCAATGACTTAAGTTCGAATGTTGCTGGGGAAGGAGGACTAACTGCCCTCTGTCCTCAGGGTCAAGCCTGGTCCAGGGCCTTTAACAAATGCATCAGGTTATTTTGAGCCCATAATTACACAGAAGCTCAAGGACCGAGTTTGAACTACTGAGAGCAGGACATCGCTCTGGGGAGAGGGGTAGAGACATTGGCTAGGGGAGTGGTGGTGGTTCTGATAGCCTCTGACACGTGGAAAGTTCTGGAAGAGTGCCTGTTCCTTGGTCTCCTCTTTGTACACCCTACCTTAGCCTTCTCTGTCTTGCTAGGCAGTAGTGGCCTCTGGCTGCGCCTCATTCCCATGACCTCACCCCACTCACCTCTTCTGACACAGCGTTGCCCTCTTCAGATCCAAATGGACTCTCCTGTTGCCAGGACACGGTACCACACACTGAAGAATAGGGGACTTGCTGCTGGGTCCTCGCTGCAAGGAATTGGTGGCTTTGGGAGGGGAAGGAAAGCCAGACATTCCTTAAGCCAGCCAGGATTTCCCATAGTAAGTGAACCTTCAGCAAAAATGAGCTCCCTGTAACATACCTTGAAATGAAGAGACAAGAAGGGGTAGACTAGAAGGCAATGGGTTTGCCTCCAGTGGGAAGAAAGAAAAAGTTTGTGAGTAGGAAAAAGGCATTTCAGGGTGTAGGAATTTTAGGGGAATACAAACAGAATCATAACTTATCAGAGAAGTTCACTGGGATTAAATGTGTGTGTGTGTGTGTGTGTGTGTGTGTGTGAGAGAGAGAGAGAGAGAGAGAGAGAGAGAAAAGTTTGTGTGAGGTATTGGCAGGATAGGGTCATTAAGACCTTGTACATCCAACAACTTTGACCTTTTCATTGACAACCACAGGGTTAGAAGGTTCTCAGGATGCCTAGCGCTGTGCCATGAGATGATGGTGTTGTGCTCACCCTGTGGCAGTGTGGAAGAGGGATGGAGGTGAGGGGCATCTAGGGAGTCACGGAGACTCTTTTAACAATAGTCTAGGCAAGAGATGAGGGAGGTCAGGGCTGAGAGAGAGATGCTTTGAGTGAAGGAACACATCCCAGGATATTTCAACATAGTCATAAAAAGGGAGATATCAGAAGTGCGGGGGGCAGAGGGGGTGACAGAGTGGGTGTCAGGGCTGGGAAGACTGGCATATCTTTTGCCATTCTGCATTCAGGGCTATGATGTTAGTAGCCAGTTAAATCTGTGATGGTAGTAGTATTAACACCACAGAAATCAAGGAAGGGTTTTTCCCTGCAGATAGCAGTTGACATACATTCACCGGCATACCTCTGCCAGGTACCGGAGGCCGCTCCTGCTGCGGGTGGCCTGGGGGGCAGTATTTGATGTATAAGGTGCTGAGGTAGCTTCAGCGACATAGGAGATGGATCTGGAAAAGATGGGAGGGGCTTAAAAAAAGACGTTTCCGGTGAACCATACAGTATATGCAAAGGCTCACTTTCTTTCGGGAGTATCTTGGTATACAGCAGAGAAAATTTGGGAGTGATTGTTACCGGGATCCTAAATTAAATCCTTCTGAGCAGATAGGCTGATGTACAAATGAAAAGATCCTTAAACATGCATATGGCTCAGCATTGTCAGGAAGGAGCCCGCGTCAGCTAGGAGTTCATTCTTACACAGAGCACCCCGTGAACCCATTCATCACCTTGGGAACAGCTCCTAACTTAGCCTATAGTGTTATTTAGGAGAGGGGAAACTGAATCCCAGAGAGGGCGTTGAAGATTTTCTGAAGATCACAGTCAGTCACTGAGGTTCATCTGGGTCAAGATTGTTAAAGTTGGAACTGTGTTATCTGTAGCTGCATAGCAGGTTTCCTCCCATTTATTTTTTATTTTTTATTTTTTAAAATTATTTATTTATTTATTTGAGAGCGACAGACACAGAGAGAAAGACAGGTAGAGGGAGAGAGAGAGAATGGGCGCGCCAGGGCTTCCAGCCTCTGCAAACGAACTCCAGACGCGTGCGCCCCCTTGTGCATCTGGCTAATGTGGGACCTGGGGAACCGAGCCTCGAACCGGGGTCCTTAGGCTTCACAGGCAAGCGCTTAACCGCTAAGCCATCTCTCCAGCCCTCCTCCCATTTTTTAGACGTGCTGGAAAAAAAAAATCTTCCTAATAGTTTAATACAATAGACATTTGTTATGATGTCTGTGAGCAGGAATTCAGGACATGGTTTGGAGACTTCACGGAAGGACAATCAAGATGTCAGCTGGGACCATGATCATCTGACCGAGGGGAGGAGACCTGCTTCCAGCAGGGTGTGCTTTGCCAGGTTGGCAAATGAGTGTTGGCTGCGGGCATGAGGCTTTAGTTCTTCGTTGGATGTTGGCAGAAAGCATCATTCTCTGTCAGGATGTAGAGCTGCCCGAGGGGCCTCATGATGTGACAGCTGGCTCCCAAAGTGACAGTGGGGAGAGATCAAAGAGGAAGCTTTAATGTCCTTCATGACCTAGCTTCAGAAATCATTCATCAGCATCTCCACTGCATCAAAGTGGTTATACGCAAGAGTCTCCTTTCTTGTGGGAGGAAGTAGTATAAAGGCAGGGATTACTAGCAGCATGTTTTCGGCGTGTTTGGGCCATGGCGTGCACGTGGACAGAGGACCACTTCGGGTTGTCAGTTGCCTTCCACCTGGTTTGATGCAGGGACTGTCTTTATTTGCTACTGTGTTTACCAGACCACCTGACCCCATGAGCTTCTGGGAAATTCTTCTGTCTCCACCTCTGTCTACCTCCCCATAGGCATGCTGGGATTATAGAAGCCCATTACAGCATCAGACTTTTGTTTTTGTTTCTGTTTTTCGAGGTAGGGTCTCACTCTGGCTCAGGCTGACCCGGAATTAACTATATAGTCTCAGGGTGGCCTTAAACTCACGGTGACCCTCTAACCTCTGCCTCCCGAGTGCTGGGATTAAAGGCGTGTGCCACCATGCCCGGCTTAGCATCAGACTTTTTTTTTTTTTTTTTTTTTTTTTTTGGTTTTTCAAGGTAGGGTCTCACTCTGGTTCAGGCTGACCTGGAATTAACTCTGTCATCTCAGGGTGGCCTTGAACTCATGGCGATCCTCCTACCTCTGCCTCCCGAGTGCTGGGATTAAAGGCGTGCGCCACCACGCCCGGCTAGCATCAGACTTTTTAACATGAATTCTGGGGATCTGAACTTGGGTACTTAAACTGCAGGGAAGCACTTTATCCGTGGAACCATCTCTTCAGCTCTGGGCATCATCTTGGCTATTGCTCATCATAGAATTCAGCAGCAATAATGAATTAAAATCATGTGGCTCCTGAAGTCAGAGGACATGGTTCTGCTGTTTGTAGGCAAGGCGCCTGTGAAAGACTTCACTTTCTTGTCTGGAAAATCAAGCTATAGCCCTTGCCTGGAAGGCTGTAATGGGTTGTGGATTACACTGAAAAGAACAATTGTCAGTAGTAAGTAGTCCAAAATTGCAGTTCTCATCCAATCCCAGATTGAAAATATTTTGGAAAAATTGAGCCTGTGTTGAACATTTGCAGATTTTTTTTTGGCCATTATTTACTAAACGATACAGTATAAAAATGATTTGCATGGCATTGCCATTGTATCAGGCAATGTAAGCCACGTAGAGATGATTTTAAAGTGCACAAGAGGATACAGGTTTAGTTATCTGCAGATATGACATTTCATATAAGTGATCCAAACATCTACAGATTTTGATATCCCTAGGACAGAGGACTGGAAGCAATATTCCTCAGACACCTATTTTAATTATGCCCTCAAGTTTTTTTTTGTTTCATTCTTTCTCTTTCTCTTTCTTTTTCTCCTTCTTCTTCTTTTTCTTCTTCTTCTTCTTCTTCTTCTTCTTCTTCTTCTTCTTCTTCTTCTTCTTCTTCTCCTTCTCCTTCTCCTTCTTCTTCTCCTTCTTCTTCTCCTCCTTCTCCTCCTTCTCCTCCTCCTCCTCCTCCTCCTCCTTCTCCTCCTTCTCCTCCTTCCCCTCCTCCTCCTCCTCCTCCTCCTTCTTCTTCTTCTACTTCTTCTTCTTCTTTTTTCCTGAGGTAGAATCTTGCTCTAGTCTAGGTTGACCTGGAATTTACTATGTAATCTCAGAGTGGCCTGGAAGTCACAATGATCCTCCTACCTCAGCCTCCCGGGGGCTGAGATTAAAGGCGGGCACCACCACACCCAGCATGTCCCCAGTATTTTTTTTTTTTTTTTTAAGGCAAGATAGAACACTGCAAATCTGTTGTTTAGCAAAGCACCTGGGCATCTGGTCCTCTGGAAAAGTAGCAGGGGCAGCCAGGGCCTCCACACTGAAGCTCTTTTGGCTGACTTGCAGCCCCATCCGTTACCAACAGTGGTCCCTGGGCCAGATACTAAATCCCTTCGTGCCTCGTCTCCTGACCTAGTCCCATGGCCCTGATGACAGTCTCCATCTCCTGGGGCTGTGGGGATTAAAGTAACTCATGCAGGTCAACCACAGAATGGCACCTCCTGACACTTAAGACCGCTTGTGTCAAGAATGGCTTGCGCTTACAGACTGGGTATAAAGTCTGGAAGCATATATATGATATTGTCATGCATTATGATACATGTTATATTAATGAATCATTTATTAGATATTTGCCTACATTTCTGGACTTGGTGGCCAACCTGTATTATTCTCCTGTTCCTGAATGTCCATGCAATTTACTATGCCCTTTAGTTGTACCTGTAATCCAGGTGGTTGATCTGGGATGAGATCCTAAGTCCTCATTAGAGAAGAGAAGACCATCATTATCCTTATTAATGTCAGTCCAGCCTCCAAGCTTCCCAGATGTGAGTGCTGTTAAAGCCACTCTCAAGTCTATTGCTCATCCTACTGGGGCCTTTTATTACACAAGGCAGAACAGATGTCCCCATGTTACTACATTGGTTTTGTGAACTACAGAGATCAAGCACATAATAGCAGTGATACACCTTACCCTGAAGGAGCCAGAGTATCAGATGTCTCATGAGATGTGTTCAGAATCATCTGAGAGAGTGCCCTGGGAAAGGAATGTTCCAGAGAGAGAAGGCCTGGGGCTGCACAGAGATGTGTCCCATGCTGATAAGATTCATAACTCTGAGCATCCAAAACTCTTGAGCCTAGAAAATGATAGCTTGGATGGTGTTTAAATTATATTATGAAACAACTCTTTGCACATAATTTATCGGAAATAGTGTCTTATAGATATCTAGTTCTTGGGATTGTTAATTTTTTTAAATTTTGCTTTCTTTTTTTAAGAGTTTGACTCATATCTTTTTAGAGAACCCCTATTATCTAGATGGCTTTCCCAGAGTATGTTGTAAAATATATCTCATGGAGTTTTACTGGGCATTATTTTAAAACAGGTTTAGTGACTAAATAGCCTGAGAAACACTGAACATAGTTAAACACATTTCTTCTTGCAAGTTTCTCAGCCTTTAATATGCTAATATGCCTATGATTCTTTATGGGGTGATAAAATTTAGTGTGGTTCCTAGATTTATTTGATCACAAGTTCTTTTAGGAGAGCACATATCAGACTAAGTATTTAGTGAAAAGTAGATACAGGAAACACAGAGATAGTAATTGAAAATGTACTGTCTTGTCTGCCCATCACATCCACTTATTTCTTTTTTTTAATGTTTTTTATATATATATATATTTTTAAATTTTCTTTTCTCCTTTTTTCTTTCTTTTTTTTTTTTTTTGTTTTTTCAAGGTAGGGTCTCACTCTAGCTCAGGCTGACCTGGAATTCACTATATAGTTTCAGGGTGGCCTTGAACTCATGGTGATCCTCCTTCCTCTGCCTCCCGAGTGCTGGGATTAAAGGCATGTACCACCATGTGTGGCTAAATATATTTTTTTAATTTTCAAGGTAGGGTTTTGCTTTAGCCCAGGCTGACCTGAGCAGAGATAAATATGCACATGAATATTTATCACAGTATTGTTGTTACAGAGAAAAACTGGTAAAACATTGGGAAAAAATTGCCTATTAAAGAGAATTGCTACATAAGTTATAGTATTTTCATGCAATTAGATAATACATAGTGTCATAAACATAAGTAAACTAGCCTTGACCTAGATGGGTCTCAAATCAAAAGGGTTGGACAAAAATAAATAAATAAATAAAGTAGGGCTGGGTGTGGTGGTACATGCCTTTAATCCCAGCACTTGGGAGGCAGAGGTAGGAGGATCACCATGAGTTCGAGGTCACCCTGAGACTACATAGTGAATTCCATGTCAGCCTAGGTTAGAGTTTGACCCTATCTTGAAAAACCAAAGAAAAATAAAATTTTTAAAGTAACTAGAAGTTTGATATCATTAATATTTTTATCATATTTCATATATTATCTGTGTTTTAAAAAATTTTTTTATTTTTATTATCTGTGTTTATTATGTAAAATATGTTAGTTAATTAGTATGTGAATTTCCACTAGATTTATTGAATTATTCCATTAAATTAAAACTATAACTAAAATACTATAGGTTATTTATGAATGTTCCCATAGGTGATCAAAGTAAAAAGTCATGTATGGGAAAGACAGACAGAATGTCTCCCAACCAAGTACTAACCAGGCCGACCCTGCTTAGCTTCTGAGATCAGATGAGGTGGAATACATTCAGGGTGGTATGACCATGGACAATAAACAGAATTTCTGAGAGCTGTTTCCTCTGGAGGTAGAGAGAAAGAAATAAAAAATAAATATGTGTAGAGATTTTTTTTTTTCAAGGTAGGGTTTCACTATAGCTCAGGCTGATCTGGAATTCACCATGTAGTCTCAGGGTGGCCTCGATCACATAGCGATCCTCCTACCTCTGCCTCCCGAGTGTTGGGATTAAAGATGTGTGCCGCCATGCCTGGCTCGTTTTTATCTTTAGATACATACATACATCATACATACATGCATACATATGTATTTGAAACAATTCTAGAAAAGAAAGACAGGTGGTGAGTACATGTTACACTTTTCTCTTTTGGGTTCTTGGAGTATTTTACAATTTAATAAAAAATAAAGTAAGAATATTGAAAGTAGGACACTAATTCAGGAATCTCAGGAAGATGGGACAGTCAGACAGGGCACAGAGGTGAAGTGGCTGGCAAGAATCAGGTGTGAGTGGATGTGGTCACCTGGGGTGTGGAGGGGCCCTGGATATCTCACAGTAAGGCTAATTTAGCCCAGGCCTGTCTTTGAGCAGATAGACCGTTGCCTGCCCTGTATGCCTTCTCACTGGTTCCAGTGCTTATTCCTGAAGGTTTGGAAAGGGCAGCGCGGGTTCATGCCCATCCTTTGCTAAGGGGCTGGGAATCTTTGAGGCCCAGAGATCCTGATTTTATGTAATCTTTCTCAGGCTTTTCCAGGTCTCTCATGGAGATCGTCACTCTCCTGACATTAGTCATTTATTAATCTGTCTTCCTCATTTTTTTCTTTTTCTTGGTTTCTCAAGGTAGGATCTCACTCTGGTCCAGACAGACCTGGAATTAACTCGGTTGTCTTAGGGTGACCTCGAACTCACAGTGATCCTCCTACCTCTGCCTCTGGAGTGCTGGGATTAAAGGCGTGCGCCACCACGCCGGGCTTTCCCCTTCTTTAACCTTTGTATAAGTGTATGCAGTCCACGCTGGTGCCGGTGCTCCAGGAAAATGTAGACTGAGACTCCTCCTTAAGTGTCCCTGCCTGGTGCTAGCATTGGGAGAGTCAGCAAATAGTCATGGCTTGAGGCGTACCATGACCCTCTCAACTCCCCTTTCCCCTGGTAAGTGGGACTTATGCTTTTGTCTTACTAGACTGGTGTGACATCATGATGGCCAAAAGTATCATCACCCATCCAAGTTCCAAGCGCAGTGTCTAGCTGACTGAGTTTGCCTAGCAGAAGACAATGCGGTCGTCCCTTTCCTAGGGGTCAGTGAGCAACTGATGCTGTAGGCCTCTGGGCTTCACATGGTTTTGGTTTTCTCACCACACTCGCCACTCATCCTCCTCCTGCTCTTCCCCCAGTGTCCCCTTCCCAGACTATCTCCAGGTCTTGTTTTCCTATAGAACAACCTATGCCCCAGCCTCCAGGCAGGAGGCGGCTTTCCAACAGTGACTTTCAATCTTATTTTACTGTCTTTCTTTCTTCCTTCCTTCCTTCCTTTCTTTCTCTCTCTCTCTCTCTCTCTCTCTCTCTCTCTCTCTCTCTCTCTCTCTCTTTCTTTCTTTCTTTCTTTCTTTTTCTCTTTCTTTCTAACTTTATTTTGTGGTTCTGGGGACTCTAAGCTACATTCCTAGCCACTACTTTTCTGTTTTTATTTTTTGTTGTTGTTTATTTTTATTTATTTATTTGAGAGCGACAGACAGACAGAGAAAGAATCAGAAAGAGAGAGAGAATCGGTGCACCAGCGCATCCAGCCACTGCAAATGAAGTCCAGATGCATGCACCCCCCATATGCATCTGGGTACTGGAGAATCGAGCCTCGAACCGGGGTCTTTGGGCTTCACAGGCAAGTGTTTAATCACTAAGCCATCTCTCCAGCCCCCACTACTTTACTTTTTGAAACAGGGTCTTATTCTATTGACAGGCTCAATTTCTTGTTCATCTTAAAAATCCTTAGCAGCTTAAAAAGCACACATGAACACAACTAATAAAAGTCTTCATTCCCCAGGCCTCAGCCCAGCCTCCAGAAAGTAAGATCCCATCTTGGGCATGGTCTAGGCATGCCATTTTCTTAACTACCTCAACTTCCTCCTGAGTCTCTCTCTCCTCTGGAACTCTCATTATCCTAACAATGGGAAGACCACTGTTGCCTTTTTATCTTTCTTTCTTGGAAAACATTTATGACTCAACCAGTTTTTTTGCTTTGTTTTGTTGGTGGTTTTTGAACTTGGGTTTTGCTCTAGCCCAGGCTGGCCTGGAAATCACTATGTAGTCTCAGGGTGGCCTCGAACTCACAGTGATCCTTCTATAGAGTGCTGGGATTAAAGGCATGTGCCACCATGCCCAGCTTCTTAATTCTTTTAAAAAAATATTCTTATCTATTTATTTGAGAGAGAGATAGAGAAAGAGAGAGAGAGGGAGACAGAAAGAGTATGGGTGTGCCAGGACTTCCTGCCACTACAAACAAACTCCAGATGCAAGTGCCACTTTGTACGTCTGGCTTTATGTGGGCACAGGAGAACTGAAACCCAGCCTGTCAGGTTTTGCAAGCAAGTGACTTTAAGCACTGAACTATCTTTCATGCCCCTGGTTTCCACTTCTTAAAAGTCTTAGGTTGCAATATTGTGTCAGTGGCATTTGATAGCATGGCTGGTCTACTGGCTAAACGAGGAAGTAACACCCTTTTTACAACCAGTTCTTAGCCAAACACCTGTGGAAACTTGTAAGGCATTGCCTCTTCATACTAGAATACTAGAATCCCAAAGATGGGGAAGTTCTTCATTGAGGAGACAGAGAAGTACGAAGGGTTAGCCAAAGAAAGAAAGAAAGAAAGAAAAGCTGAAAAATGTCAAGCAACTGATCCTAACTGTATATATATATATTTTAAATATTTGATTAATTCTTCATGGATACATAGAATTTTTTTTTTTGTTTGTTTTTTCGAGGTAGGGTCTCACTCTAGCCCAGGCTGGCCTGGAATTCACTATGGAGTCTCAGGGTGGCCTTGAACTCACAGCAATCCTCCTACCTCTGTTTCCCGAGTGCTGGGATTAAAGGCGTGTGCCACCACGCCAGGCAGGACTTCTTTTTTTTGGACGAAATATTTTACCTTTTATACCACCTGATCTAATAATAGCCATTGTTATTCTTGTATGATGGATAAGAGAGCTGAGTGTCAGACAGGGGCTGGGGCGTGCTCAGGCTGTGGCTGGGTTGCTTGAGTGTCTGGGATTGGCTGCGGCTCTTTCCTCCACAGCCCAGTCCCTTCAGTTGTTCAGCGTTCATTCATTACACTTCCAGGTTTTTATATACCCACTGTATATTGGCCCAATCAGTTATCCTGCTGGTAAAACTGTGGCATCAAATGTACATACTATGCCTATCAAACTGCCCAGTAAGCACTTCTGTTAATGTTCACACCCTTATATTAATGCTACTCTCACTTTTGGTTGAGCATCTTCTCTTTTCAGATGGCAGTGACCTTGGGACGACTCAGAAGGTATCGTGGTGATGGAAAGAAATGACCGCAGTGCTCAGTGCTGCAATATCTGTATCACACCTTCCAAGGCTCAGGGTCTAATGCGGAAGAGGTGGCAGAAAGAATGTAAGAGCCAAAGGAAGGGCAGGACTCCATACAACATGCTCCCTCCAGACACAAAATGGCCTGGATATCCATGGCCACTACCTGCATAAGACCATCATAAGAGGAGGAAAAGATCAAGACATCCAAAGTAAAAGAGAGACTGAAATGGGGAGGGGGTATGATGGAGAGTGGAGTTTCAAAAGGGTAAGAGGGAGGAGGGAGGGTATCAGCATGGGGTATTTTTTATAATCATGGAAGTTGTTAATAAAAAAATTAAAAAAAAAAACTCTGGCTTCCTGGTGACAGCTTGACCCCTGAATGAGTGTTATCAAAAAACCAAGAAGGGGAGAGACATTTTATGTGTGGCTCTGAACCTACTTTTAGTTCCCATTCCTCCTGATACTGCCTTAGCCCATCATAACAAGAAGCCTCATGTATCAATAATTTACCTCCACATTTTATGAGGTACTCCCGTGTAGAAGATCTTGAAATGGGGTCTTGGGAGAACAAGAAATGAACTCAACATTGGGCCCCTGGGAAAGAAAGCATTGTATGTGGACAGCAGAATATGTCTTCTATATTCCACCTAAGGCAGACATCACTAATCTATTTGTCTATTCCTCCCCAGTGAGCCCAGGCAGGGCCTCTGAGGACTCTGACCCTGGACAACCACAAACACTGGAGAGAACTGTCACTCAAGGTACCAGAGAGGACTACAGTGTCCCCAGCCCTTGCCACATCTGCTATTCTGTTTCTTCCACGTGACTCTTGAGGAAGATGTGGTCAGACCCTCATTTTACAAGTGAGTAAACAGTCTTCCAGAAGTTCAGTATGTTGTCCTCCAAACAGCAATCTACAATTTGGAGGCAGGCAGTCCAACTTCAGAGTCTGCAGCCTTTCAACCCTTTGCTGCACTCTATTTTCCACCTCTGATGCTCTGCCTCCCACTGCCTTTCTGAGTGCAGCTCTGGAGCGACTGGAGGGTGAGGGTAATTTCACATCCCCTGGCTGCTCCACCATTTCCCCTGATGCTCCAAAGCCAATGAGCGTGGGCCTCATTTCACAGAAGGAAGCACATATGGGCTGTGACATCTCCAAGGTGACAGCTCCAATGCTAGGAAGAAATGGAAGTGGGAATAGTGAATTCCCAAACCCAGATCTCTAGCTTAGACCAGGAACCCTGGGGACTAGGAGGGTTTTATAAATGCCTCTTTTAATTCCTCAAAGCCTAACATGGTTCAATTTTGCAAATATACCTTAGGCTGAGGAGCAATATAAACAAGGGGTCTGGGTCAAACTTGCTTTAGGTTTTGTAAAAGGAAGTTGTGAGTGAAGTGAAAATGACTGATTTGAAATGATTCTGTTATAGGAATTCCTGACCATTGACCTGCCCCCCCCCCCACTTCTGCTTCTTGGCGCCACCTGTATTAGCAGGTATAGTACTAAATTGGAAGAAATAGGACTTTTCAGTTGAGGTTGTACATTGAATAGTCTGTCAAGCCTCATAAAAATTAAAAAAAAAAAAAGAGGCTGGAACCACGGCTCTGTGGTTAAAGGCACTTGCTTGCAAAGCCTAATGGCTGCAGGTTCGATTCCTCAGTACTTACATAAAGCCAGATGCACAAGGTGCTGCATACATCTGGAGCTCTTTTTGCGGTGGCAAGAGACCCTGGAGCACCTTTCTCTCTCCCTCCTCTCACTGCATGCAAACAATTAATAAAGTATTAGAAAATAAGTTGATTATACTTTAAGCATTATCAGTTTGTTGTTTTTAAACAGATATAGGGTTAGCTTGGTGGCTAGAAATGCAGAGTAAACATATAAAATCCCTCTGCAAACAGGTCTGATGTTTTAAATCTTTCTATCTTAAAGACATCTGAAAGACCAATCTAATTTGTCACACTTTTCTTTTTTAAAAATCTTTTTGAAATTATTTATTTATTTGCAAGGAGAGAAAAGAGAGAGAGAGAGAAAGAGAGAGAAAGAGAGAGAAAGAGAGAATGGTACGCCAGGGCTTCTAGCTGCTGCAAACCAACTCCAGATACATATGCCATTTTGTACATCTGGCTTTTTGTGGGTACTGGGGAATTGAACCTGGGTCCTTAGGCTTTGAAGGCAAGTACCTTAACTGCTAAGTCATCTCTCCAGCCCACACATTCTTCTTCTAACATTGTTAGATTATGGGGGAAACCTCAATCCAATGATTGACATCCTCATATGTTTAGTGAGATACAGAGAAGGAAGAAGGCCACATGATCATGGAGGCAGAGGGTGGAAGGACACAGGTACAATCCAAGGAGTGACCAAGGCTGCTGGCCATCACCGAAAGCTGGGAGGAGCCAAGACAGCAGTCTCCCCTAGCACCTGAGGGAATGTGGCCCAGCTGCAACCTTCAGTTTGGACTTGAAGTTCCAGAACAGTGAGAGTAAATTTCTGTTGCTGGAAGTCGCCAATTTTTTTGGTTCTTCGATGGCAGTCCTAGGAAGCTGCTATGAGAGGGAATTTGGACTGAAACCCCACCCTTTCTTCCTCAGTGTCCCTTCAGATGAATTCCTCAGTCAGTCTTACACTTCATCAGCTGCAGGAGAAAGGAGCGCACACAGGTGACAGGCGGTGGACACCAAGAACAGGCACAACGCAGAAGGATTAACTGGCAGCTAAAGATGAGACCCCTTTCGTGTGGGGAATATGGCTGCGTTTCTTGAAGCTTGGAGGTCAGTACGTTGCACTGGGAAGTTTGCTTTGCATGCGGACAGTAGTCAGGAGGGACACCTGCTTCCTTCCACTTAGAGAAGACAGTCTGACCGTGCAGACTGGACACACTGGCAGCCCTTGGGGACAAAAATAACAATGCCTGGGCTGGAGAGGCACTTGCCTGCAAAACCTAAGGACCCAGGTTCTATTCCCCAGCACCTACGTAAATCCAGATGCACCAGGTAGTGTATGTGTCTGGAGTTTGTTTGCAGTGGCTAGAGGCCCTGATTGCACCTATTCTCTCTCTATCTGCATTTCTCTCAAATAAATAAATAAATAAATAAATAAATAAATATATTTTAGGGCTGGAGAGATGGCTTAGCGGTTAAGCGCTTGCCCGTGAAGCCTAAGAACCCCGGTTCGAGGCTTGATTCCCCAGGACCCACGTTAGTCAGATGCACAAGGGGGCGCACGTGTCTGGAGTTCGTTTGCAGTGGCTGGAGGCCCTGGCGCACCCATTCTCTCTCTCTGTCTCTCTAACTGCCTCTTTCTTTCTCTGTCTGTCACTCTCAAATAAATACATAAAAATAAACAAAAAAATTAAAAATTAAAATTAAAATTATTTTTTAAAAATCAATGCCTGATTATTACTACAGCTTTTCTAAGCCCATGCTGGAAATTTGACATATAGTGCCAAGTTGGGTGATCCTTGGTTCACTGAGAGTGGCTTTGTCCTCCGGGCTATCTCTTCTCCTCACGTGGTCTCTGCTTTCCTTTTGTTGCACCCCAGCCTGTGGTCTGGAGACCAAATACCATGCCTTCAATTCAACTGCCGAATGAGGACATTTGAAGTTGATGTAGAAATCACCAGTCTGAGACCACCAGGAGCAGGCTGGAGGATTTGGGAATGGATGGCGGCAGAGATGGTGACCAGTTCCTCTACCAAATGTGAGCGCAGCCATGCTTAGGCAGTGGTCCTGACAAGGGCCATTCAGAGGGGCACCCACCAAATGGCTACCCTGCTCCTCCTGAGGATGAGGGGAACAGAGAAGAGCAGACAAATGATATCCCTCTTTGGGACCAAGAATTCCTGAAAGTTAACCAATGAACCCTTTTCCAACCTATTCTGGCTGCAAACTACTTAGATATCAAAGGATGGCTCCGGGTTATGTGTAAGACCACTACCAACATGATCAAGGGGAAGACTCCTGCAATGCATAAAACCTTCAATATAAATAAATGACTACCAGGCTGGAGAGTCGGCTCAGTAGTTAAGGTGCTTGCCTGCAAGACCTAGGGACCCAGGTTCAATTCCCCAGTGCCCACGTAGAGCCAAGTGAGCCAACGGTGTAATGAGAATGAAAGGTTGTGCCTGGCACTGTGACACTGGAACATTTGCTCCAAATACTAGCCTCCTGCGGTTGTAGTTGCCAGTATGATGACGCAGCAAGTCTGCTGTGTCGCCGTCAGGGTGTCCTTAGTGCAGGCGTAGCTACAGTTTGGGCTCCAAATCTGTGGCTGAGTTTCTTGGATTATGAACAAAAGCTTCTTCTTCTCTTCTTTAGTCTTAATAAACTGAACTACGGGTTCTCTATACAGAGTGGCATTTTGGATTTTCCCTCTTTCTGTAAAGCTATTTCTGCCCAGTTTATTGTCTAGCTAACTCTGGTGAGTTTTTCGTTTTCAAAGATGGCACTGAAAATAAAATGACCTGTTAAGGTGTCCTCCTGCCTCCTCAGCCAGCAGCCCCACTGCCATTGAGCCGCTTGCCTGCGCTGGGCTCTCCTCCCTGGGTCTGAGCTCTTGGGTGTTTTTGTTTGTTTGTTTTGAATGTTTAAAAATATTATTTATTTATTTATTTATAACAGAAAGAGACAAAGAGGCAGGCAGAGAAAGTGAGTATGGGCACACTAAGGTCTCCTGCCACTGCAAATAAAATCCAGATTCATGCCCCACTTTGTGCATTTGGCTTTATGTGGGTACTGGGGAATAGAACCCAGGCTACCAGGGTTTGTAAGCTAGCACCTTTAACCACTGAGCCATCTCTCCAGCCCGTTTTTAATTAAAAAATTTATTCATTTATTTGAGACACACACACACACACACACACACACACACACACACAGAGAGAGAATGGGGGCGCTAGGACCTCCAATTGCTGCAGATGAACTCCAGAGGCAGGCGCCACCTTGTGCATCAGGCTTAAGTGGATCCTGGAGAATCAAACCAGGGTCTTTTGGCTTTGCAGGCAAGCTCTTTAACTGCTAAGCCATCCCTTCAGCCTCTGTTTTTATTTTACTTATTTATTTATTTATTTATTTATTTATTTATTTATTTTTGGTTTTATGAGGTGGGGTCTCACTCTAGCTCAGGCTGATCTGGAATTCAGTGTGTAGTCTCAGGGTGGCCTTGAACTCACAGCAATCTTTCTACCTCTACCTCCCAAGAAAGTGCTGGGATTAAAAACATGTGCCACCACACTCAGCTCCTTTTTTTTTTTTTTTTCCGAGGTAGGGTTTCGCTTTAGCCCAGGCTGACCTGGAATTCATTCACTATGTAGTCTCTGGTTGGTCTTGAACTCATGTCGATCCACCTACTTCTGCCTCCCGAGTGCTGGGTTAAAGGTGTGTGCCACCATGCCCTGCTCTAAAATGCTTTTTTAAAAGATTTGTTTTTATTTATTCATTTATTTATTATTGGGAGTGTGTGTGAAAATGGGCATGCCAGGGCCTCTAACCACTGCAAACGAACTCTAGACACTTAGAAGGTTTATGTGGGACCTGGAGCATCAAACCTGGGTCCTTAATCTTCGCAGACATGTGCCTTAACCACTAAGCCATATCTCCAGCTCCATTTTTAATTTTTAATTAAAATTTAATTAAATTTGACTATGTTGCCTAGAGACTCAGTTACTACCCTGCAATGTAGCTAGACAACAAATGCAAATAAATAGATAAGAGCCCCAACTGAGAGATTCTCTATTAATGCAACATACTTAGTTTAAAATTAACTAAGGTCTATGGATATACTCTTCAGTTAAGGCCAGTCACTCAATAGCATGACTTACTCTGTGTGTATTCACTCATAAAAACATTTGTGATACATGAGAGGTGGTTATAAATCTGGCACAAGAAGCCACAGTGTTTCAAATAATAATGATCAGTGTCCACCCTTTATATTGAGATCTATGTTCAACTGTCCTTTGACAAGCTACATGTGACACTGTCCCACTCCTTTTCCTATCCCACTATCTGGCAGCATGCTGTGAAGCATCAGTGCTAAGTGGCCATGGACAGAAACCTCAGAAATTGTGAGACACAATAAGCCTTTCCTTGTTTAAACCTAGTTATCTCAGGTATTTTGTCACAGTGATGGAAAGTTGACTAACACACACCATGGCATAATTACAGTGACTACATCTGGCCACCCTAGATTTATGCAATTAATCTAATTACATCTATGACCAATTGAGTATTGCTGCAAAAGAACTTATAATAGCTTTTTATAGGCTCCTCAGGAAGTAACATGGTTTTATGCCATCATTATCACAATACACTAAATCTATAAACATTCGATATCACCAATTCCTGACTTAGTATGTAGGGCTCCCGAAAGATACTGAGTGATGGAAATTTTCATTGTGTGTCACAGAGCCAAATCCTTTTTGGCCTAGTGGCCCAAAGTCCATATGGAAACAGAAGCAAATGTTTGCTGAACTGAGCAGGCTGGTGAGTGATTCAGATGGTTGGAAGGAAATATCATAAGCCTGTGTTTATGCAGAATGCAAGGGCCTGGCAGAAGGGACACTGAACCAACTCGATTTGGATCAGTTGCTATTTTAATTAAAGTAGAATAAAGGATCTGGCCATCTGGAGAATGTGGCAGAGACTTTGTGGTGAAACTTGGGTTGTCACTGTAGGTTTTGTTTGAGAGAGTTTTGGAGTCAGACATCCGTGGTATGGCTCTGGTGGTTTGGGGCCGTGGGCTGGTGAGACCCGTATTCTGGAACTGGTCCTATTTTAAATGTGTGCTGTGTGTGTAACTTGGATGACAACAAAATCTGGCCACAGTTATTCCCCTTTAAGGTCTAACCCTCCTTCCTGTCTTTTCCTGATTTTAGGTAATGGCTGGATCATTCCTTTTAATGTAAGGCAGAGATTCAAAATAATTCTAGCTTCTTCCTGTCCCTCACTTCAGCTATAATTTATTACTATCAACTTTGTTTCCTAAATATTTCTTGAATGTCTTCTCCCAACCTTGCCTTCCCTAGCTCAAAGCTCATTAGATCTCATTTGGACCCTCGAAACAAACTTCAAGCTGCTACCAATGTCCTTGTCATGAATCCATCTGTTGCACGGCACAAAATGACAGTTCAGACTCCAGCACTCTCGTTTGCCCTATGCGCCAGGCACTGTCCCAACCCTGATCTATAGCAGTGATTAAAACAGCCAGGATTCTTTCCCACAGGGAGCTTCTCCTGTAGGGGAGGAATGGAAGGTAGACAACAAATGGGACAGGCCAGTAAAAGGTGACGTATGCCACCATTGTGGTTGATGCATGGTGAGACATAAAGGACACTAGGAAGTTCTGTTGCAGGGTGGGGGTGGCTGCAATGTTCAATAGAAAAGGCTCCTTGAGAACATTCCAGAGGACAGTTGAACATAGATCTCAATATGAAGGGAGGACACTGATCATTATCATTTAAATTTAATTACATTCATTTAATTTTTATTGACAATTTCCATAATTATAGACAATAACCCATGGTAATTCCCTCCCTCCCTCCACTTTCCTCTTTGAAACTCCACTCTCCATCATACCCCCTTCCCCTTCTTAATCAAGCTTTCTTTTATTTTGAGGTCATCATCATTTTCTCCTATTATGATGGTCTTGTATAGGTAGTGTCAGGCATTGCGGGATCATGGATATCCAAGCCATTTTGTGTCTGAGTCATCCCAAGGTCACTGCCATCTGAAAAGAGAAGCTTCTGTAACCAAAAGAGAGAATAGCATGAATATATGGGTATGAGCATTAAGAGAAGTGCTTATTTGGCAATTTGGTGAGCATAATATATATACTTAGCCAGGTGCCAGCAGATTTTATGCCCATAGGGTTCATGACTACCCCTGTTGTAGGTTTTTAGTTTCAGGCATGTATTCCCTCCCGTGGAGTGGGCCTCTGAACCAATTAGAGAATAGTTGGTTTCCCCTGTAACAGACATGCCACTATTGCACCCGTTGGCTCATTTGGCCTGGTTGGCCAAATTTAAGGCTTGCAGTGTCCACTGTTGAGTATCTCCACTGGTAATTTCTCTTTCTCCCATTGAACTGCATGCAAAATAACTTTTTTCCAGCTTTCTGTCAGCTGGTCTACATGGAGGAGGTTTTCAGTTCAGCTCCAGCAGGGTTTCTCAATGACCAAGTATGTGGAGTATTCAGCAATAGGGTCTTACCATCTAGTCCTGGTGGGAAACCATAAGCCTTGGCAATGGCCTGTAGTGTTTTGGGGGCATCAGGGACCTCCTTGGCCAACAACTTACTGTAAGGTATCCCATCCCTGGCACTGAAAATTTTCTAGTAACAATCTATGGATTACAAGTGTTCCATTGTCCATATGACTTATATATATCTTCTTAGATTTTGATTAGCCCTCCCTCCACCTTTCCTTTACTCAATCTCTTCTCCTGATCTCACTTAGGCCTTTTCACCCCCATCCAACTAAGTCCTCCCTTCCTCCCTTTCTAGTCCCTTTATATCCCTTTTATAGTTTATTTTTCTGTTGAGTTTTCTTCCTACTCACATAGAAGTCCATTTGTAGCTAGGATCCACATATGAGAGAGAACATGTGATGTTTGGGTTTTGAGGCCTGGGTTACCTCACTAAGTATAATCCTTTCCAGATCCATCCATTTTCAAGGAGTGAGCCTAGCTTGTTTACAGTGTTTCCCAAGGCTAGATAGAGTATGTCTATTCTCCTTAAGATAGAGCCAAGAGGAAGGGGAGGGCAGGAGCCCAGGTGAGCGCAGTAATGTGAGCTCAGTCATTGAGGGACTGGGGCTGGTGTTAAGACCTGGAGTGTGGTGGCACAGGCCTTTAATCTCCGCACTCAGGCAACTGTAGGAAGATCACCATGTGTTCAAGGCTAGCTTGGGGCTACAGAGTGAGTGCCAGGTCAGCCTGGCTTGAGTGACACCTTACCTCAAATGAGCCGCCTAACACCCTTCCCCCAAAAGACCTAGGCAAAAGGGGAAACCTATTGGAAAGTTTGAGGCTGGAGTGGCATGGTCTGACTTAACTGTTTAATGAGGTCACTCTGGTCACTGATTTGGGAGTTAGGATAAGGGTGGGTACAGGGAGATCACCCAGGAAGCTATTGTAGGCATCCAGGTGGGGGCCAGTGGTGGTTTGCACAGACTGTGGGCTGGTCCTGGAAGTGGTGAAGGTGGTCAGATTCCTGATTACTTGAAGGTCGAGATCACAGACTGTTAACAGGCTGAGTAAAACATCAGAAACATGAATCAGTGGTGATCATTTTTCAGCCTAAGGAACTAGAAGGGTGGTACGGCTACTCCTAAGTGGAGGTCCTGTTGAGGAGCGGGCTTTAAGGACAATTCATGAGTTCGGTTTTGGGCATGGTGGTTTGGGATGCACATTAGACCTCCAGGAAGAGTTGTCTGGTGGGCAGCTAGATATGTGTATCTGGGAATTGGGGGTAAAGATGGGGCAGAGACAAAAACCTGAGAGCCAACAGCTTATAGGTGGGATTTATTTATTTTGTTTTTTGTGTTATTTTTTCCTGGAGGTAGGGTTTCACTGTAGCCCAGGCTGACCTGGAATTCACTATGTCGTCTCAGGGTGGCCTCAAACTCGTGATTCTCCTACCTCTGTCTTCCAAGTTCCGAGATTAAAGGCATGTGTCACCATGCCTGGCTATAGGTGGAATTTATAAGTATGACAAGAAATGAGGTCACCAAGATTGATAATAAGTATAGATAAGGCAGATAAGGAAGAGTCCCTTAGAGTGAGCTTTGGGCTAACTGTAAGACGAGGTCAGAGATGAAGAGGGACTTGCAAAGATAAGAAAGAGTAGCGAGTAAGGAATGGGGAAGTCAAAAGTCATAACTAGGTCCAAGGCTGCTGTTCTGTCAAGTAAGGTGGAGCCAGGAGGAGTGATCCTTGGAGTTAGCAATTCATTGGCCATTGTTTGGTACTGCAAACTCAGCTCAAGTGTATGGAATCAACTATGGGAGGATGAAGACTGGAAGCTGCAGAAATGACCAATACTTTGAGGAGTTTTGCCATAAAGAGAGAAGGTGAAATGGTCATTGGAGGTAAAAATGAAGCCAAGAGCATTCTATCTATCTATCTATCTATCTATCTATCTATGTATGTATGTATGTATGTATGTATGTATGTATGTATGTATGTATCTATCTATCTATCTATCTATCTATCTATCTATCTATCTATCATCTATATGAGAGTGAGAGAGACAGAGACACAGAGAGAGTGATTACAGGTGGGACAGCGCCTCCCACCGCTGCAAATGAACTCCAAGTACATGCACCACTTTGTGCATCTGGCTTTACATGGGTACTGGGGAATCACACCCGGGCCATCAGCCTTTGCAAGCAAATGCCTTTAACCTCTGAGCCATCTCTCCAGCCCCTAGAGCATGTTTTAAGAGCTAGGAGAAATAATTGCTTGCTTTTGTGCTGGTGGGGAAGGTCCCATGCAGGAGAGAGGAAGGTGTGGCCTGAGTGAAGAACCTGAGATTCGGTGAGGGTCATGGGATGGAGTGGAAGGGTGAAGGAAGAGAGGCCTGTGCTAGGTGAGGCAAGTTCATCAATAAGACTGGGAGTGAGAAGCATAGGAAGGGCTGGAGAGATGGCTTCACAGTAAAAGTGCTTGCCTGAAGATCCAAAGGACCCAGGATGGATTCCCCAGTACCCATGTAAAGCTATATGCACAAGGTGGCCAATGCATCTGGAGTTCGTTTGCAATGGCTAGGAGGCCCTGGTGTGTCGCCTGTGCCCCTCTCTCTCTTTTACTCTTTCAAATAAATAAACATATATCTTTTTAAAAAGCATATCAATGTTATGTGATGGGACCCACTTTGGGAGCTGCTTAACCAGCCTTTGGTGGCTCCCTCCACACAGAAGGCTGAACACCTGCACCCCTGCTTGTAGCTCCTGCTCATCAGCTCTGGGCCTTCTTCAGTCCCTGCCGAGCAGTCCCCTAGTCTGCATTTATACTTATCTGATCTCTCCTTCAGATTTTGTCCAAATATTACCGCCTATGCTCCTCTGGGTTTCCACAATCATCTGTTCAAATCTGCGTGTAGACACTTTGGTCTCGTGCCCTTTCCTTTGGCCTGTCTGCCTTCCCTCCATCTGAGGATTCCTAGGGAGAAGTTCCAGTGTCTTCTGAGTCACCTCTATCTGTGGCTGCCTCTCCTCACCTCTCCTCCAGGGGAGTGACTGGCATATGGAAAGCAATAACCACTGGACACTTTGGAGACCAAAGAGGATTCAATGTGTACTTTTTTATTGAACTATAACATATTTATATGTGTGCACACACACATCATAAGTGCATAATAGTACACACAGTGAGGACACGTGTAGTCAGCTTAGAATGATAAGTCAGTCCATTTTCCTGAAAATTTCATTCATTCATTTTTTTTTCTCTTACTGCTGAGTAGAATTTCATTGTGTTTATGTACCACATCTTTATCAGTTAGTTGATGGGCATCTGGGATGACTCCAGTTCCTAGCTATTGTGAATAGAGCAGCAACAAATGTGGCTGAGCAAGTGT